>NC_040913.2:90241361-90555290 GCF_004126475.2 Phyllostomus discolor | reverse complement strand
AGCCATCGTATAATACAATGGCAATTTATGCAGGTTAAATTTGTATCGATGGTTACTACCTCATTTGCCAATCACTTTCCTGGACTTAACTGAGAACTTTTTGAGGCTGTTATTTATTCTCAAAGAGACACAGAGAATTCATTTAAATTGGGTTCAGAAAAAGTGCATATGCAGGGACAAGTATAAAGGACACATGGGCAAAAACAAGGGTGGGGTGGAGATGGGAGGGAGGTGGGGAGGAATGGAGGGCAGGCTGGGATGGGGTAAAAGGCAGAAAACTGTACTTGAACAACAATTAATATAAAATAATATTATAAAAAACTGCATGCAGCCCTGGCTGGCGTAGCTCAGTGGATTGAGTGCAGGCTGCGAACCAAAGTGTTGCTGGTTCAATTCCCAGTCAGGGCACATGCCTGGGTTGTAGGCCACAGCCCCCAGCAACCGCACATTGATGTTTCTCTCTCTCTCTTTCTCCCTCCCTTTCCTCTCTAAAAATAAATAAATAAAATCTTTAAAAAAAAGCTGCATGCAAAAGGCATTCCTTTATTTCTCGAATTCTCCTTTGGAAATCGTATTCTTGTTGTCATTTCTACTCAGTCCGTCTCCTGTGAGGTATGTCCCCTGAACGGGAGCTGCATGGATGTGCTGGAGAGTACTTATCATTCCCCTCTTTTATATTTGTAAATATTTTATTCCCAAAGCTTTTAATTTCCTTATTGCCTGTGTTTATTTTTTTTCCTTTCTACATTTACTCACCAATTTGTTCTTTTAAAAATTATTCTCCGGTGAAAACAAGCATTCCTCTCCAAATAAGCTCAGTTTTATATCACAAGTTCTAAAATATAAAAAAAATACAACTGTTCTCAATGCCATTTTCCAATTCGTCCTTCTCAATGAATATTTAGACTCACTTGCAGACATTTACTTTCACACACATTATGTTTTACCTTGTTTATGATGATCTCCCCTTTTTTCAAAACCTCTGAATTTTTGTTCAGATGTGTTTCAAATGTGTGCCGCACCCTTGTCTTTAAGTATTTCATGAATCTTTTTGTAAATGTAATTACGACCCTTTCCTTACCAAATGCTTCCCCCGCTGACCCCAGAACAGAGTTTCAAATGCCGCCGGTGTGCCGTGTGAGGAGTAGAGTCTCCGACCCTATTTAAACATTTTTGAAAGTTCTATACAACTGATGTACACTGTCGTGTGGCTGATGGTCAGGCTCACCCATTTTTTCCCCCTGCAGACAGATCTGGAGAAAAATGTAAAAGCCAATTAAAAAAATGAATTATCTCACAGTTTGTGTACCAAAAATTCCACATGTGCTGTAGAAGCACACTGAAGTAAATTTACACTTGCTTTATGCATACTACAATTTGTCACAAAGAAATACGTGCTGGAAAGACAGTATTATGTTTTAATTTTTTAAAAATAAAGTGGCTTTTCTCTTTCAAAACTCTACATGTGTACACAAATATGTCACAAACCTAATCTCTGTTTGGGATATTGTCTTTATGCCAAATACTGCCTTACATTATTATAAACAACACAATACAGTGTGGAACCGGCAAGCCAAAACACATATTTATGAGGCAATTTTTGGCAAGAAGAAAAACGAAAACTGGGAACAAAAATAAGTATGAGGACTCTTGTATTTTGTGCCTTTCCTATTACATTACCGCTATATGTTGATTGGAAAACTCTTTATGTGTCTGTTAAAATATAATTATCAAAAAGTTAAAAAGATGATTCGTATAAAAATACAAAATGCAAAAAAAAAAAAAAAAAAAAAAAAAAAAGCCCTGGCTGGCGTAGCTCAGTGGATTGAGCGCGGGCTGGGAACCAAAGTGTCCCAGGTTCGATTCCCAGTCAGGGTACATTCCTGGGTTGCAGGCCATAACCCCCAGCAACCGCACATTGATGTTTCTCTCTCTCTCTCTCTCTTTCCCTCCCTTCCCTCTCTAAAAATAAATAAATAAAATCTTTGAAAAAAGTAAAAAAAAAAAATACAAAATGCATTGACAATTTTATCTGACTCACTAACAACTCCTTACCTAACCAGAAAGGTGGTAAGGCTTATTCAAAGAGCATTTAAAAAGGTGGGTCATCATGGAAAGTTAAAAGAATGTTAGAATATTTGCTGTGTTAAAAGTATAAAACTGGTTAATATCCTTCAGGGCAGAGGCCTATAAGCTTTGGGGCTGAAGTCATTTTGTAACTTCAGTAAATCTACGTTTTTATCAAAGGGAAATTGTACATGGGACAAAGAATGTCATTCCCTTAAATAATCCTTAGGTAAACCTTCATATGCTATACGACAGTACGCTGGCAAACATTTGTCTTAATTTTAACTTTATACTAAAAGTTCGCCCAGCAGATTGTATGTATTGGCCTTTCATGTTTTATTGAATATAAAATATTTATTTTTAAATGTTTTCCCATGACCATTTACCTCCCCTGTGCCCCTTTCCATCTCCGCATCCCCCCACTGCAATCACTGCCCTGCTGACCACCTATATGAGCTCTTTTCTCTTTCGTTTTCCTTTTACCTCGATCCCTCCGCCCACCCCTGCAGAGCCGTCAACCTGCTCTTCAGTGATGAGTCCATCTCCGTTTTGCTTGTTAGCTCAGTGCGTTCATTAGATGTCACATTTGAGTGAACTCATACAGCATTGTTCTTCCCTGACCGGCATATCTCACTGAGCATGATGTTCTCCAGGTCCATCCATGCTGTCGCGAAGGGTAAAATGTATTTAATCAAGTCACGGCATTTAGATTTAAATATCGATAACTGTGAAACATGAATAAGTTATAAGATAGTCACGAAGGTTAAACGGGTCACACAATTTCAGCATGGGCGTGCTACAGGCGTTCCTGGCTCCCGTGAGACTGCTGAGGAAACTCCATCGAGTTGACTGATGTTCGCACTGTTCTTTCTCGTGTTTGAATGCGGGAGTTTGTTCGTGCTTCGCAGTCGTGCGCCTGCAAGGTCCTCTGTCTGGGACCCTGTTTGTCTTCTGCTGGCTTGCTCTCTTCCTCTTCATCTGAGTCTTAGTTAAAGTAGCATCTTCTTAGACAGGACTTTCTTTACCGTTCCTGCCTCTACTGATGCTATGGTATCATCCTACTATACTTCCCTCGTGCCTCTTATCACCATCTACAATTATTTTAGTATTTATTTCTTTTTTAATGTTAAGTTTCTCTGCCCCCACTTGAATATAAATCCTCTGTGGCCTGGGATTTGCTCAGGTAGGGTTATTTCTCTAGTTCTAGAACGTACAATAGATGCCAGCATTGGGTAGGAGCTCAACAATATTTGTTGATTAAACAAAAGCTCCATTTGATTTGTAGATAGTCTACTCAAAATAATCTGAAATACCAGAGAAAGACCCGTGGGTAGACACAGCTTATACATTTGTATCACTTTTACTGGAAGGAGGTAGCAGCAAAGCAGAGAAATCCGAAAAATTAATAACACCCTTAAGGACAAACTATGGGAATTGTACATGACAGTAAAAGCAGGAGGGAGATCAGAAATGAAATTGATCGTGTAGATATCCAGCCAAGGTATATAAAAATATATATATCTCTGCCACAGAAAGATAGATGGCATGACAGAAGCAATTCAGAAGTTTAATAACCATTTTCCTGTTTCTTTATCTACACCTGTCTGGTCAATGCATAGATATTATTTCGGACAACAGTTTCGCTCTATGTGCGCTTGCAATTCTTCTCAGCATAACCATACGTTTCTTTTCCACGTACTTCCTCTTTGTTTTGTCTTATAGCAACACTGACATATTTGAAACCATTGTAGTGAAAAAAGCTTCATAATTTTATGACTCATGTATATCCTACATCTGGAGGTTGAGTTGGAATTCCGAGCCAATTCTTATAACTTGAGCCACATATGTTGATCGATAAAATGGGTTGACATGTAAACAGCTGAAGTGCGTAATCAAACCCATGGGCCCTTGTAGTTCTTACCAGTCTGGTTCTCTGAGATGTGGTCAACTCTTTCATATTCAGTAACACACTCTCCTCTTTTTACATTTTTTATTTATTTTTTAAAAGATTTTATTCATTTATTTTTAGAGAGGGAAGGGAGGGAGAAAGAGAGAGAAACACCAATGTGCGGTTGCTGGGGGTTATGGCCTGCAACCCAGGCATGTGCCCTGACTGGGAATCGAACCTGCGATGCTTTGGTTCGCAGGCTGAGCTCAATCCACTGAGCTATGCCAGCCAGGGCTCTTTTTACATTTTTTAGACCAAATACTAATATAAGGAAGTGTGAGGACTTTGCCATTGTCTGGTATCACAAGATGCTGCAGAGCCATCTTACATTTTTCCTTCCTCGGGTCTGGGCTCAACCACTTCTCAAGGAGCCCTTGTTTCCTCTGACTGAAAAGCAGCATGCACGAACCAGCATCCAGGCGCTGGATTTGTGCGTTGCTATACTAACCCATGCCCTGAGAGAGGGAAGCCTCTGATATCCTTCATCACTCTCGCCTTTTCCCTGGTGTCCCCCCCTCACCTGAACAGGTGGCTAAGAAAGCCAGGGGACCCTCTGCTGTGGCACCAGCAGGAGATCCAAGGCAGGTAGGCGCTTGCCGTCACACGCAGAAAACTCTCATTCGAGTCCCATCCCCGACCGGCAGTCACACCCCAGGCTCGCCTCTGCTGGCCGTCTCGGGACGTTCCAGAGCTGCGGGAGAGGCCAGCCTGCTCTCCGCAAGGACTTCTGACGTGTGAGCAGCGGACCTTTGCGCAGTCGCGGTGTGCACGTGGGAAGTCTTCTGTCCCCACGTCTGAACGGAATTCTGGGTGAGTATTCACAATTTGGTGTAAATATGAATTTTCTTATCTCTTGGGCTGACACACAGCTGTAGGATAAGCAGATTGTTGGTCACACGAGGAGCATCAGTGAATAGACAAGAATTTGCTCGTCTGTATCCAAAACCGCTCCAGCGCTTCTTATTCCCATCAGCACGACAGGTGAGTTCCAAGGGCTTTGCGTTCTCAGTCCTTTTTGTTTGCTTTTCTTTTCCTTATTGTTTTAAGGGTTCTTTATCAAAACTGAATTCCAGTCATGTGTCAGAAATGTGATTTGATATTTTTTTCTATATTTAAAGTAATTTCCTTGTAGGCAGCATATATTTGGATTTGCTCTTGTATTCCATCTGGCAATCTCCTTTAACTGGTGCGTTAAATTATTCACATTGAAAGTGATATATCGGATTATAATTTATCACGCCACTGGCTGTCTTCTGTTTATTCCCACTGTTCTTTGTTTCATTTTCCCTCCCGGTCTGCCTTCTATGTTATTGGTTAAATGTATTCTGATTCTATTTTATCTCCTCTGTTAGTGTATTAGTTATAACATCCTTAAAAATCTGCCCTCTAATGGGTTTGAATAAATGCATGAATTGCAAGTTCATTGGCTTTTTGCTGCTAGGAGAGTGGGAGTGACATTCTCAGAGGTGTTTACAGCCTGGACGGCAGAATCTCTCATTAACCTTTAATGCACCATTGTGTACCTGGCCATATTTGTGTGGCTACTTCTTCTGAATTCCCTTTAAGTACTTAAATTGCTGGGCCTGTCACTTTAAAGTGGGCATTTGAAAGATAGCTTCCTAAACCCTATTCTCATTCCATGCTATAGATTACCACTGAGTAATTGTATTCAGTTCTGTCTTCAGGTAGCGCTCAGGCGCTAAAGCCCAGATTAGACCTCTTCATTAGATAAAAGCATATTTAACAACTGCTTAACGCAAAGCTTTCCCTAGAAGTCTAGCAGCATCAAAGACTTACATATGCAAATGTAAGCTCTATCCATTCTTCTAATCCTGACTCTGTTCTTCTCCTTGAAGAGCATTACCACCCTACAACTGTCCACCCATGCCAACAATTTGGGACTCAACCCACATTTAGTCTTTCCTGTAACCCTTGCATCTAATCCGTTGCTGAATTCCCTGTACTTTATACCCTATGTGGTTCTTCATTCCCAAAGCCCAAAGCCCACAGCTCAGCCTACAGCTATCTGGTCTGTGATACAACCAGCATCCATCATCCTCATTTAACCAGCAAGATCTTCATAAGCTAGACATTGGCAGCCCACAGCCCGTGGGTCAGATCCAGCTCTGCCATGTTTTTGTTAATTACATGCCCTCAGGTCTCATTTTGATACGTGTCCAATGGCTGCATTCAAGCTAACGTGTCAGAACTGAGTTATTTTAGAAACAGCATTGCAAGCAAAGCCAACCTGTGTTACTATCTTGTCCTGTATTGCAAAGCTTGCTGGCCCCTGTTCGGACAGAAAGCACACATGCTTCCAAAACACTGCACTCGCTCGCCTCCGGCTCTTCGGTGGAACCCCATTTCTTCTAGAAAAGGAGAACAGGCTTCAGCAGGGCATGCATCTTCATGGTCGCACCTGCGCTTGCTTTTCCATCATCATCACCCGTTAGGGCCTTCTCCCATTTACCTGGCGGCTTATTAAAATACCTGCATTTCCCTAGATGGACAGGTTCTCACTCTCCTCCCGGCCTCTGGCCATGAGCCCCTTTCTTGCTGCAAACTTCTTCTTGGGTCACACTCTCCCAAGTCACCCAGGCTGCTTCTGCCCTTTGGCACTGTCTGTTCAGTGCTCAGGTCTCTGGTTTAGAGTAATACTTGGGAGCTATTCTGTCCGTTAACAGAAGTTTTGATATTTTATTGTGTTCTGTTGTTTGCCTTAAATTTGCATTTCTCCCACTGACTTCTAAGCTGCTGAATGGTACCGGTGTTTTACCAGTTCCTTGGGACACAATCAAAGCTGAGAAGAGCCAAGTTTGCACAGAAACCTAGAATAAATTTCAACAAAAGAAAACCATTTTTTTCA
This sequence comes from Phyllostomus discolor, assembly GCF_004126475.2. Lineage (NCBI taxonomy): Eukaryota > Metazoa > Chordata > Mammalia > Chiroptera > Phyllostomidae > Phyllostomus > Phyllostomus discolor. The sequence continues at coordinate 90,548,409 of NC_040913.2, read as the reverse complement.
GTGATTTTTTTTCATAGTCTTCAATTAGTTGCATCCCAGCTCTTGTTTTGGAATAAAAGACAAAATTACACTTGAAAATAGCAGTTTTCCCACTCATGAAACTCTTGTCCTAAATGAATCTCATTTTGTTCATTAAAATTCTGTAATTTGTTTACTTAAAGGACAACAATAAGCACTGTACTCAATAATAATTCAATTTTATAACATGTGGATATTACTTAGTTTTTTCTTTATTTATAAATATATTAGAATATTCCTATCAGTTCCTCTGTGGATTTGGCTGGAAAATGTGTAAATTAAAATTCTTGCAAATATTTATATATTTGTAATTTCAGATAAATGTTTGAATAAAATATGTCCTTTAAAATAATTTTTGTTTACCTTCTAAAATAATTTTGAAACTGAAAATTTTTCTATGTGAGAGTGGTGGCCATGTTGTATGTAAATATATTATATTTCTTGCTGTGTAATCACAACTCAGGTCTCTCCTTTTCTTCTCCGTCTTCTTAATAATAATAATAGTAATAATAATAATTTCAAAAGATAATCACCTGGCTGGCGTAGCTCAGTGGATTGAGCGCGGGCTGGGAACCAAAGTGTCCCAGGTTGGATTCCTAGCCAGGGCACATTCCTGGGTTGCAGGCCAGAAATCCCAGCAACCGCACATTGATGTTTCTCTCTCTGTCTCTCTCTCCCTCCCTTCCCTCTCTAAAAAAAAATGTTTAAAGAAAAAGGAAAAAAAAAGATAATCAGACTACTAACTTCTAACTTCCATATAACCTATATAATATTTAGAAGTAATATTTCTCAACACTTGTTTTTATTTCTTCTTGTTTGGGAATGTTACCAAGGAGTTTTATGTGTATGCAGTAGAAGGAATTACAGGGGTTTACTAGATATAATAATATATTGTAATATTGTTACTGAACACATATGGGGTTCTATTACCCATAACCCATAGGCAAACTCCAGAGACAGAAGTCTGGTGAAAAAAGAAAAGGGTCGTTATTGAAAAGCTACACAATTTTTTGGCTGTTGTGGCTCATTGGATTGGGCACCAGCCTATGAACCAAAGGGTTGCACGTTCGATTCCCAGTCAGGGCATATGCCTAGGTTGCGGGCCAGATCCCCAGTTAGGGGTAGGCAACTATACATTGATGTTTCTCTCCCTCTCTTTTTCCCTCCCTTCCCCTCTCTCTAAAAATAAATGTTAAAAAATGTATTTTTAAAAAAGCTACACAATCTTGGAAGAATGGCAGACCCCTGCCTCAGAGCGTCTCCCCTCCAGAACACCCAGAGAAAATAGCCCCTCCACCCTCTGCCAGACCAACCCGGGCTGCTCCCCAAGTTCCTCCTCCCCTTACACACACCGTCCCTTGGGAGACTGCGGCAGTGGCTGGGGCGTCCTCCGAGCTGCCTCGCTTCTTCCCCCATCACTGTTGGGCCTCAGGTTTCTTTCCCGAGTCTGCATGCATGGCCCACATCACTGCCATGCCACCGCCACCACTTCCAGTTTGCGGGTCTGGGGTCCTGCCAACCGCTGCAGCCAGCTGTGCTGGGGCTCCACGCACAGGGCCTGGCGCCTGCTGCGAGGTCCCGAACACTCAGGCCCACGCCTCTGTGTGCGGATCCCAGAGGAGGAGAATGGCGTGGTCTGGGGTCCTCCACGTGCGTGGCAGATGCGGTGGTTTCCGGTTCACCACCACCACGGCCCCTGACTGGGCGCAGGAGGGGAAGAAGCCGCTCCCTAAATTTCCCAGCCCAAAATTCCTTGCAGGCCAGGAGGGTCCAGCTTCCCAGACAAACACCCTTTCTTCCAGGCTGGACTGGCAGGCCAGCGCCTCCCCCTGCTACCTTGTTCCAGTGGCCTTTCCCCGCCCCCCTCTTTCAATCACCCTCTCCAACCTTGCGCAGACGCGTGGCAGGGTCTCCCCCTACCCTGCATCCGCCGAGGGTAGGCACGTGGGTGGTCACACGGGCTTGGCTCTGCCTCTGTTATGGCCTTGGAGTTGCTCGTGACCCCCTCCTGCAGGGGGCGCCGGCCAGGCCGTCTCCCTGTACCAACATCTGCGGTTTCCTTCGGTTTCTTAAGTTATGTATTCCCTGAGACTTCTGTTACAGGTGTCAACATGGGTCGTATTATATATTTAAGTAAAAAATCAAGGGCATACAAGAGACCAAGGACAAGTTACAGAAAGAAAAATCGAGCTTATGAAATTAACACAGTGATACCCCAAAGTGTGTGTGTTTGGGGTGGGGTGGGGGGGCACCTCCCGCATCTGGATTCGTCTGTAACGTCTCAGCGTCCGTATTCTCCGAGGGTGGCTACATGACCCCGCGTCCTACCGGGGACACAGAAGATCATGCTAGAACATTCTCATTAGCTGAGCGTTCCTGGCGGGGAAAAACCTGTCATGGTTGATTCTTCACCTGTCCCGGACTCGCCTCCCTTAAGGCTTGTATGATTCTGTGTTCAGTATATTGTTTGTACATAATGCCCAATTTACCTTATTTCAAAATGCCCAGGCGTTTTTTTGTCATTTTAGTTAAAGACGTAGAGGGTGTGCACACTTGTTTCAAGAAACGCATTTACCAATTACATGCAGCGCTCCAAAGTGAAAGGGATGATTACAGCTCTCAAGCGGCAGCGCTTCCCCAGAATTGTATCCGTGAAGTGCATAGGCGATGAAGAGAAAAAAAGATACGTGTTTTGTTTTGTTTTATCGCCAACAATATCTGGGTGGTGTCTAAGTTCATGCATGTTGTTCTCGATACGCACTTCTCCCTGTGTGGGGCATGAGGCGGATGCAGAACCCGTGCTGGCTGTGTCCTTCCCGCCCCGCCACACCGGGACCAGCCCTGCTCTCCGGTTCCGGGGAGAACTCTTCTCCTGTAATCAATGAACAACTTGGTGTCACCCTAATCTTATTGTATTGCATTCCTTCTAGATGTGTAAAAGTTTTTTTTCTCCAACAAAGAAAATTTCATAGTTCTGTTTCCTTAGCCTTCTCTGAAAGTTCTGTTTACTGGACATTCAACAATACGATCAACTTTGCACTGAAGCCGAAACTGTAAGGTTGACAAATACGTGTGTGTGCATGCACGTGTGGCTTTGCTTGCACATATGTGTGTGTTAGAATATTGAACTCTTCGAAATGTTTATGATGACTATGAGACACGGACACACACATTATGGGGTTGTGTTATTTTTTTAATGTCAAACATCTTCAAAACATTCTTGGTTTTAGAAAATAAACATTTTGGAGCCACGATATCGATAATGTCTCCACACTTTGTTCAGTTTTATTTAAACAATCATTCCCGGGGTGCAAAAGTCAGAGAAAAGAATGAAAATGTATAATGTACTCCACCTTTACAGCATAGAATTTTAAGTTCACAAAAAGTAAGAAAATCAGTTATGAAGCATTGCCTCCTGCAAATCTTTATTCTGTAGGTGTCTGCCTCAGGTGTAAAAGAAACACCCCCCCAAAAAACACCACATTTCTTACCTCATACGTGATTTTCATGTTGCATTACTGAACTAACTGTATATTAATTTATATAAACACAGCTTATTATGACACCCTTTCCTGGTATTCTCCTTCTTCAGATTCAGACTCTTCCCCTAACACTTAAATGATCCCTTACTGTAACTCTTGGGTAGGACTTGAATGCTGAGGCTTAGACGGTCCCCACCCTGCGAAAGCATGACTAATGATTTCTGTGCATTCACCTAGGGGAGCTCTTCAGGGGAACCACGTGATCACTTGGCACAGATGGTGCAAATCTGTGACACGGACCAGCCACCATCAGCACAGTTAACCTAGTCAAAATTAACACCCACTCCTGCCACTCCGTCCGATTGCGTGAATTGTCAGAGGCACTTTTGTAAATATATATTCATTTAAAGCCCTGGTAAGCCTGTTAGAGTGTAGGATAAGTAGATTTTTCTTATTCTTTTTTTCCTCTGTGGTTGTGGTTTTATTCTGAATTTGTATGTATAACATAATTACATTTCTTAAAATAGAGTGCAATGATGGAAAAAAATAAATTTTCTATTCTCCTATAACAAATATTACACTTCTAAGATCAATACATTACATTATTATGATGCGATTTGTTCATAATTTCATCCCAGGAAAACTTCTTTACAACGTATTTCAAATGTATTTTTCTGGAATTTCAATAAACATTTTTGCTAAGTCATGGGAGGGCTTAATAAGAATTCAGGAAATGGTTGAAAGCTTATCCAATGGGTTTGGATACACACACACAGCCACTCACACCCACACGTGAAATCACACTGCTTTAAAAGGAGCGTGTTTCTGTGTAATTTGTGACTTTGGCTCAGTTCCCTTTGGCCCTGACAGGCTGGTGAACACCCTTGGGGTTTACCCTTGGTAACAATGGGCAGTTCTCTTTATGAAGTTCACGGTATTGATTAAAAGGACCAAGCTGAAAATCGACCGGCACCTCTTTGCAGAGGAGGCCAGGCGGCTCGCCACTAATAATAAAAAAGGTATTACACGGTTCTTCTTGCAGGACAATGATGACCTAGTCTCTGAGGAATAGTGGTGGGGAGATAGGCCCACACTCCATAAAAAATTACTTCTGTGCTCCAGGAAATCCATTAGAAGGCATCTCCTCGCTTGATACGAAGTTAGAAAATGCTAATATCCGCTCCGGTACTTGGCGCAATCGGAGGAACAAAAGACACGGAGGATTCCGTCTGTGTCCTCGGGGCGTGGAAGCTCGTGGAATTCCCATGACAACAGGGAGGGAACAAGGAAGGGGGACACAGCAAAGGCGAGCGGAGGGGGGCAGGGGAGGGGTGCCCAGGCCTCTGGAGTCATCAGTCACCAGAGAGCTCGGGCGTCACCGCGAGCATGTGCAGAAGGACTCAGTTGTTACGGGTCGGGGGAGAACGTTACGTGAAGTTTTCAGGCAAAGCTATCAGAGGTGAGCTAAGTGCAATACGATTTAGTGGGGAGGGCTGAGTGTTCTTGGTTGGGGCATATTTCCACCTGGTCACATTGTCTTTTGTACACTGCGACTGTAGGATAATTACGACAGTGAATTAGATGACGATGATGATGATGACGATGATGATGATGACAGGAAGCTCCCCCAGTGCGCCAGTCGATGCCTTAGTCCTCCCGGGGGTGAAAGCAGGGTCATGTGTGGGTAGCAGTTTCGGCAGAAGTAACTGGCGTGTTTGGTTAGGCCCCATCCTCTCCCTGTTTGGGTCTCTTCCTCCACCCGAAGACACCGAGGGCCTCTGTCCCCTGAGTGCAGGCGGCACAGCCCCCGGTGGTGGGCTGCGGTCACTCGCCATCTTCAGAAGGCCGGTGGCCGCGAGGGGTGGACACGCTGAAGTCAAAGCCCTGTGAGTAGTGGGTGGACAAGTCTAGGCCGCAGCCATCGGTAAGGTACTCGCTCATTTGCACCTGCCTGAGCCCTGCCCCCACCTCTCAGCCCCACCTGGACCTGATCGCAGAACAGAACGTCATCACTTACCCGGCTTCCTAAGGGCCACCTTTCAGTGTTTGTGAATTGAGCACATTTAAACACAAACGGCTGATCACATAAATGCATGTTATATAAATCGGTACATAATATCATACTATATATTAAAATATATGTGTAACTATTTTAACTACATGGGGATTTGAACGTCTTACTCTGTGACCAAATATCTGTCTTTCTGTTTTGTTTTCCACTTACGGTTGGTGTTCAGCATCATTTTCTACTAGTTTTAGGGAAACAGCCCGGTGGTGAGACGTTTACATAATTTACGAGGTGACCCAGCCCCGCTATGCCCAATTCCCACCTGGCGCCTTACCTAGTCATCACGCTATGGGACCGAACACCTAGACCTTTCCGCAGTGGGCTCTCTGGCCCTGGGCGGGGGCACAGCCGTGGAGCCGCGGGAACTCACACCCTGCCTCCCCGATGACCCGCATTCCTGCGTTGTCCGGTTCACCATACAAGTCACTTTACCGGTTTACTGGGCAGGCTCCAAGGGAAACTGAGGTGTCAGCTCCTGTCTTGTGACCTCTCCCCGCTGGCAATGTCTTGTGACACCTCCTAGTGACTGTGTCTCATCACTCCAAGTGTTGGCCCTCTCTCGACCACCAACCACGAGCAGCAGAAAGCGCAGCCTGACCAGTCTCCATCCCGCCTGCACGAACCTGCCCGCACCATCACTGAGGGCCCTGGGGGGTCAGCTCTCTGCGGCGTTGGCCTTGAAAAGCCCTGCCCCACCTCTGCCCCTTCCGTAGGCATTTTCAGTTCACGCCAAAAGCTCTAGCTCCCTGGTTTTCAAGCTAGAAATGCGTAAAACTCTCACTTGTCTCCCAGAAGGGATTTCTGGAATTTTTGTTGACACGTATTGAAACAGAACAGCCTTATTATATAAATGCAGATGACATAAAAATAATGTAAAATAGGCATGCCCATCTATTTTTATATACATGCAACGTCTCTATAAAATAGCACTTGTTCCCAAAGAAAGATGTCTCTGGTGCAAAATGCCCTTTTTGAGATTCTGCTTTCACCCTCACACTGCAGACGACAACCCATCAGCCCCGGCCCACCTCTGACCAGGCTCCCAGTCTCACCAAACCGGGGGTTGGCGTCCTCGCTATGCTGGGTGGCTAGTCCAACGCTGTCAAGGTACCTGCTGTAAAAAAGTATGTTTGTTCCTTTTTAAATAAAACTAGGGCATTTCTAACAAGAAAAATGTACCTCATTCTCTAAAACAATTTTGTGTACTTACTTTCAAAATTCCACCTCATTATGAACCGAATCCTCATTAGCCTTTGTGTTTTGGTAAAAGCAGCAGTGCAAAGGTTTGGAGCATATGCATCTGGACACATGCATTTCCTTTCATTTCACAGAGAATTTCCTAATCATGACAGTGCGTGAGAGGCAGATATAATCTTCGCACATTGGACAGAAACGCAAAATGCACCTACAGAAGCAATCAAGGGCAATCTACTCTGAGTTTGCCAATTTAGACGTACTTAGTGGCACCGCTCAAAATTAGCATGAGTAAGAAGAAAATATCATGGGCCCTATAAAAAAATTACTTCAGTAAAGAGGCTGAGAGAGAGAAAAAAACATTTGAAAAAGTCTGTTTATTTTTAACTAAACAATCCAAGTTCATCCTCCAGTTGAAAACAAGCAGAAAGTCTGGACAATTTTAAAAGCTATCGGTATTAAAGAGGTAGAAAATGGAAGTTGCTAAAGTAAAAAGAGGGCAAAGGATATAATTTTGATAGCCAGCGTCACCTCAATAAATTCGATTTTTTTAAAGACTTTATTTATTTATTTTTAGAGAGAGAAGGGAGGGAAATAGAGAGAGAGAAACATCAATGTGCAGTTGCTGGGGGTCATGGCCTGCAACCCAGGCATGTACCCTGACTGGGAGTCGAACTTGCGACACTTTGGTTCACAGCCCGCACTCAATCCACTGAGCTATGCCAGCCAGGGCTGAATAAATTCAATTTTAAAAGTAGTAAAAGCAACCTACTTGAGGGACCCCCTTGGATCAGTCAGGGCAGCTGGCTGACGTGTCCGATGAGCTTCATACCGGCCACGGACGTGGGGCACATGGAGGAAAGAAGTTCAGAAAAGGCAGCTCTGTTTAGTTTTCCCTGTTAACCACCGTGCTAGTTACTGTTCTCAATGACAAAAATTGTGCTGCTGGGCCAAATAATAAGCTAATCTCTCTGGGTTTCTTTTCTCTTCTGGCCTTGGTCAAGCATATCCTGTCGCCTTGGTCACTTTCCTATCGCATCAGAAAATTTCGTTTTAATAGATTCAGGTATTCTGTGGAATATGTGGCTGAAACCCAACCTAGCGCTGAGTCACTAGAAGGAGTCTCACCAAGGTGGATAGATGGCAGACAGACGCAGACACAGAAATAGACCAGATGTAGGTATAGATAGGAATAAAGAAAAATACCGAGATAAAAAACAATATTCATTGTATTATTCTATAAGAGCAATGTTAAGAGAATGGGGAAAAATGGATAGCTGAGTTTATCCAGATAGCTCCCCCCCCCCCCCCCCCCCCCTGCCGAGGCTAGCAAGTACTTTTCCTTCCTCCAAATCTCATTTGAAAGATGATCGGTAACTAGGAGGAAGGCTCTGAATCGACTCCTCTTTTTTCACAGTCTTTTGTGATGCGGACAAGAAGGAAGCCACGGGGATGGAAGCAGAACCATCACTGGTTGGGTGATGGGAGCACACAGATGGGGCGGGGCTTTGGGAACAGGTAACAGTATCCAAAGATTCCTGAATTGTTGGTTTAATGAGTTCACACAATGCTCCTCTCCTCTCTGCAACCGAGTGAGCCCATTTAATTAAATAATCCATTAAAATTAAAGCAGGGTAGCAGTACTCAACTTCTTTGATTTCTGCTGACAGGTTATGGACCATGTTGGTCTAACATCCGTCAGGTTTCAGGGAAGAGGCAGAGAGAGAAAAGAGGTGAGTCTCTGTGAATGAGAACTGAAAATCTCCTGATGGCAACTTGCAGGTTTCCGTATGTCATCAAGATGTAACTTCTGTGGAAGTCTTCATTTGTATACGCCAGATTCATGAAGGGGCTCCGTTCTTCCCACCATCTGCTATTAGTGGGGTGATCTGGCACCCCGTTGGTCGTATCCCACAGATGGGGAAAAGTAGTAGATGACTACTCTGGCATGTATTTACATCTGTCAATAGTCTCGGCAAAGAAAGAGAAAAAAGGAAAATAACAGTGAGGAGGTGCGAAGAGTAGGTGTTTCTTCACACACAGCTCCTCTTCTGTCTGTTACCAGGCAAGAACGTTAAGATGGAAAACATGATTTCCAAAGAAAGTGGGCTAGGATGTGTTTTATATGTCATAATAATGTTCTCTGTCTCATTTATTTGTGAAACATCTTGTATGAAGGAAAAACATGAAAGGAGACAGCGTGACAAAAATAATGATGAATAAGCTTAAAATGTCAGTGAAAGAAGCCAATATAAATGTCTATGAAGAATTTTAATGTCACAAAGGTTCCATAACAAAATCAAGTACTGCCGTGAATGCCAGTCATTTATTTTCAGAAATTTATGACAAGTGGGTGTACATACGTAACCGAGGGAATGATAGAATAATGCTTATTACTATAAGATTACATTTTATTAAAGGCAAAAATAGGTTGCTTTCTTCCACAAACTGACCAAAAAACCCACTTATTTTACTTCCAGAAAGAGCTTGTTCACCACTGCTTTACTCTTACTGAAATTAACTTAAGAAAGGGTAATACACATGCACACATGTTCTAGAACACAGACTGAGAGAGCACAAAGCGAGAGAGAGAGAGAGAGAGAGAGAGAGAGAGAGAGAGGGAGGGAGGAGAGAAAAGATGTACAGGAAATCCTTGCCCCCTCCTATCACAACCTGTCTCCTCCACAGCTCGGTGATGCACGGCTCACTCCCACCCCTCTTTTAACGAGGAGGGCATAGGCTCAGAGTGGCTAAGTGAACCACTACCCTAAGGTCTATTTCGAGTTCACTGAGCCCTCTTTCTAGTAGAATGACTTCTCCTCACAACATCCTTCTCACACAGCTCGGCTTATTTAGGCCATTTCAACATGGGTGTTGTAGCAATGCAAAACAGGAATTCCCCAGCTTCGTTCCTTGCTTTGCTAAGAAAGGGTACCGATCTATTCCTGCTTACCTCCCCAGCTCTCTGGCTGCTGCATAGCTCCCTCCCTTTCCCAGGTGAGGTAGAAAGTAATAGCAATCGATACATTGCTTGAGATTAAATTGATATGTTATACCATTGGTTGTAAAGTTTTATCTAGGACTTTGCTAAAAATACGAATATTTGGATTTCTGACCCAGAGATTATGGTTCAGATTTGTGATCTGATCAAGAAGTCTGCCATAGTAACAAATTTCCCCACATGATTTTAGTACAAATAACCCCAGTTTCATGCTCCAGGAAATACTGTGCCAAGAAGAGATTGAATTTAATGACATCATTCATTTTAGCAACATCTACTTTGCTCTTGTTTGGAAATATTTTGTTCGAGATAGACAGAGGGGAAGTAAAGGAGGAAACAAGTGTATTCATATGTGTATAAATATAATATTTAGATGAAGTTATCTTTCACCATGAAAGATTAAAGCCAAGATAATAACAATATTGCATATGCAGGAAAATTTAACTTAATTTTGGTAGCTATACCTGCTGTGCCTGCAAGTATAATTTAATTACAATGAAAAAATGTGCTTTTTGGGGAATATGTTTTTGAGTCTTCTATCTAATTACCAGCCATAAGTACCCTGACCTCATGCTGCCGCTAAACAACTAAAAATAACACAAAATATATCCCCTTAAATGTTCCTGACAAAATCAGTGCAGTTCGCCAATTATTAGTGTTTACAATCCCATTTCCACATGCACTAATATATGTGTGTTAAACTATAGAACCTCAGAAAAACAGAAATTACACTGTTACATTTGTGTATTAGCAGCAAAAGGTTATTAAAGTATTCTTTCAGAAAAGATTTCTCATCTTTCAGGAAATTGTTTCGAGTAACTTGGCACTTCAAAATAAAAATAAACCGTATGAAAATAAATTCTGACTGTCAAGAATAAGTGCTGTTCTCCATCATAGTTTGAAATTTTATTGGTTTGTTTGCTCTCACAAAGATAATAATTGACACTTTGAACTCAAGTGCAGTTTGCTTGGAGGTGATCAATGCATTTATTAAGTGCGGAGCGTTAGCTGCCACACAACAAATCTTGCACTGCCTTCTCTGGAGAACCCGCCGCCAGGTGACGAGGGTTGGGGCAGTCCGAGTGAGAAAAAGGACTTGTACGTGCCAGCTTCACGTGAACTGGTGCAGGAAGGTGCTGGAAGGAGGCTATGCCGTGGCCAGAGGCGACGCTGTGGAACTGGGATGCACCGCGGGAGAGGAGCGATGGCGAGCCGTGATCTGCCCCAGGTGTGACAGGCACCTGGGCTCACCCGCCAGGTGACCTGGTTTGTGCCAGTCGGCTTCTTCCCAGCCCACTTCTTTGTCTGTGAAATGGAGCTAATGTTGTGCTCTTTACAATCTTATGAGAACCGATGCACAGAGTGCGCAGTGAAGTGGTTTTTTGGATTATCTAATGCTTTATAAAATATCTGCCGTCATTGTTTACATCAGGATGATCAGATATGTTGGGCAGAATTATGCATAATTCTCCTGAATGATGTCAGAAATACAAGGAATTTTTGAATATAGAATATTAAAACATTGACTTGTTTTATGAAGAAAGAACTACATTTGAACAAAAATAAAGTAATTGTGAAACAAACAAAAAAGAAATAAGTGCATTCTAATAATTTATTATCCACCATGCCCGTAAAATAAATATATTACAGTGAAAACCTATCAGTTCACAAAGCTTTTTAGAAAGGAGAGACATAATCCTCTTGGGAAGTGCTGGTGGTAGAATCGTCAAGATGTGAAACTTTTCCGTGTTGTTTTTGGCCAATCGAGTGTATGCTCTCTCTCTGCCTGTGTTCCTTCTCTTTCTTTCTCTTTTCTTCTTACTCCTTTCCTGTCTTTTTTTTTACCTCTCTCTCTGAATATATATATATATATATATATATATAATTCTGCACTCCTTATTTATTTTAAGGAGAAATAGATAAACTACTTTTTCCTCGGTATCTATGGATATATACAGTATACTGTAGATTTCACTGTTTAGTGCATTATCTATATATGTAGATATATAGATAATATATGTGCGTGTGTGTGTGTATGTATGTATTTATCCCCGGAATCATATACCAGGGATATGAGTTTGACAAGAGAGATACAGGAATACAAAAAATCGGTGTTTGTCATAGGAATACAACTCACACATAACTACAGAGACAGGAACCGCACAGTGGCTGCCAGAGGTTCTTGAAATAGGGATGAATATGCGGGGAATGGAAAATTTTTAGAGCAGTGAAAGTACTCTGTACGATATTATAGTGGTTGATGCATTTTATTATACATGTGTCCAAACCCAGGGCATGTACAATACCAGGAGAGAATCTAATGTAAGCCATGATCTCCATTTGATAACGTGTCAATATGGTTACACCGAATGTAATAAGTACCCCACTCCGGTGGGGAGCTTTGACAGTGGGGTAAGCTCTGAATGTGAGGGCCATAGGGCATATGGGCCATCCCGGTACCTTTTGTTCCTTTTGCTGTGAATTTAAAACTACTCTGAAATAGATTTAAAAATTGTAGCCCACAGAGAAGAGAAACATGCTAAGAGCTTCAATCTATAGATTACAATGAAGAAAACAGTAAATAGCCTGGGAACCCAAGGGCAAGAAGCTCTGCATCTTCTGGAAGGGGTGCGGGTACCAGTTGGTGGCAAAAAAAAAAAAAAAAAGAAAACCTTTGGGTCAAATCTGGGCAGTAGTTTGTCAGGAAGGCCCCCAGTTGCGGAGTCCCCCAAGCACGGGAATGGGACGTGCAAACGTGGGGTCGGAAAGATCGCCGTGAGGCTGGAGTGAAGGGCATGTCAGTGCCTCCAGAACTTGGCCCAGAAAAAGGGGGACAATCCAGAGCTAAGACTGAGAGCATCAGTGATGCCAAAGCAACACAAAGTCTGGATTTTGTTTCAAAATAAATGAGGAGTCCTAGGGAAAGGAAGGAAGGTAATACACAATTTGTTAAAGACAGCTCCTTGCCCTTTGTTGGAAGCGTTCATGAACTGGGAGTGAAGCCAATTAGAGGCTGGGGTGGGGGGGTGGTAAGGAGGTTGCAGTGGAGTTGTTTACACGAAAGCATTTGATTCTAAATTACAATGGAAGGTATGAAAAACATATAGTCAGTATTCCCCGGAAAGATTAGTTAGAAATATAACACATTAGAAACTAAAAAATACTTTCTCTCTTTAAATACAAAATAAAAGCTCCTCCTAGTTGGAATTTTACTTATTTTATTCATTACTGCATTTCTGGGGGCTGCAATGCCACACTGTCACACACCGGGGAGCATACATTGAGGAGGTAAGGTAGTTCACACTAGCCAGGTTGTCTCCCGGTGTTCTCCCGGGAGCTGATGAGGAGAGGGGTGTTCTCTGGTTCGCGGTTCTGCTCAGTGTCCCATGTGAGTAGGTAGCCTACTGCTGGGTCTCACTGCGTGAAAGATGCATGTTGTTCTAGCCCAGGGAGACGGTCAGTGAGGAAACGTGCACACAGTGGGAGGCATCGGGGGCCTGAAATGGAAAGGAAAACAGACTCCGAACCCTGTCATGTTCCCCCGGAGGGAAACGAACACACAACTGCCACGTGTTTCGCTCCTCCTTTCTCATGTGCCCTCCCTCCCATCTCCGCTTCTCTTTCCACGTAGGACGTGTAGTTCACTCCGTGTGCATCTTACATGAATCCACTGTTTTTACAACAGTTGTATAACAAGAGCCGTGGCTGTCAAGGTGGCCATGGCGATAGAGGTGGGGAAAAGATCATACTCGTGGGAACACACTAGAGATTCAGGGGACACACCAGCACAGTCATTGCTTTAAATGAAGGATACAGAGACCGGAAGTCACAGCTGTTTGTGGAACAGGACTGTTCTTAGCCCGAGGCTCCATTCCCAAGGACAGGGACACACAGAGAGGGGCACTTGCCTTGTGCAAAGGGTTGCAGTTTCAGCCCACTCCTAATGATCTTGAGGTGAGTATATTGTGTTTCAATCAAACTTCTATGCGGAAAACATTTAACTCAAGGAAGAGAGATAAACTGTAGGTAAAAATAAATGGAATGTACTTTTCAGAAATAAAAATGAGTAAATTGGAAGGTGAGAGAGAGACAGGAACATTTTGAAGACACCTGGAAAGGATCAAGAAAGTGACAATATAAAATAAATGCAACCAGATAGTGGGAGTTTTGCAGGGAAACTATCACAAATGTACTGAATAGGTGAGATGGTCATTGAACAAATGTAGCAATAAATTATCCAGAATTTAAAAAAGACTAAATTTCCATTTAAAACACTCGTACAATGTCAAAGTTGAGAATACAAGGCAAGCAGCACCAGCAGACACATTTTAGTTGAGCTGAAGGGCATTACCACGTGCAGAGATTCCAGAGAAAAATAACAACTCGCTGAAAAAGTGACATAATTTCAGTCAGCATCATACCACTCAACAGCGACACCTGATTAAACAAGCCCAAACTAAACAAATAAAACATCCTAATATATAAAATAATTTTTCGAAGTCACAAAGAAAAATATGGGAAACTAGTAAAGAAGATAACTGACAGTTCACAAAAATGACAGTTCAACACAACTTCACACATAATAATTCAATAACAAATTCAGTAAGATAACCACATATACCAAGAATGAATATAGGTAATTTTAAAACACAACACTATGATAGTTCACTCTCAATGAGATATTTACTCTAAGGACAAAAATAACTGCAAAGGAATCTTGGAATTGATTTGGTATATTTATTGTGAGTAGTGGTATTGGGGTGGGAATTCAACAATTTTCTTTTTTGTTGTAGGATAGATCAAGTGAGTAGATGCATTGTCATTGTCGGGGACCACAATTATCACTGTAGGAATTTAGTAAATAAAGTAGAAATAAAGTGAGCCCTAAATAGAGCTATTTGTGAGCATTTAGCAAATGATAAGACATACTTTAGTGATACAAGGGATGGGTTATTCAATAGATGGTCATGGGACACATAATGAGCTTTTCCCATGGGTGGGATCACTAATCTAATCTTCACACCCAAATGAAGTGCATTGGCTTAGCTCGTACATGTAAGTACTAAGAAAAATATTTGGGTTTTTTAAGCATTGGGTTGAGTAGGGATCATAAGTAAGAATGAAATCCAAGAAGTGATAAGGAATGCACTAAGAATGCGATTAAGTTAAAGAAAATGTTTAAAAACGCAGTGTGGCAAAGACATCATAAACACTAAAAAAATTAAAAATCTATATGAAGAACATTTAAACATACATCAAGGGCATTAGTCTAAGCTCCTTAGCAGGCCACAAACTCACAAATTAATTAAAAACTATAAAATACACAAAAGGAAAAATGGACAAATTAAGCAAATATGGTAAATAAAAAGTGAATAGCAGTTAAAATGCACACCCACATTCATTCCTAATAAGTGTGACTCAAATAACAATGACACAATATTTTTCTTGCATTGGACTGGCAACTAATCAAAACATCAAGCACTTTGCATCTTGATAATTGACCGGGGAATTCATCGTTTCTATGCACTGTTTGTGCAGAGCTGACATTCTGGTAGAACGCATGGTGTGGCCACCTGCTCTCACTGTTGCTGGCACCTTTTCTGATTGGACAGGGCCTGTGTTCTAGCAAGTGTATAATATTTCTAATACCTCCCTTGTGTGAGCGGGAGTATAAATCGGTGCACCCTTCAGTGGCACTCAACATGTGTCCCCAGACTTTAGAAGATGGATGCTCATCAGTCCAACAAGGCCACCGAAAGGAATCCAACACCACCTGTGATATGCAAAAAAGTGTGTGCACCCTAAGGGCTATTATAGCATCATTTGTGACACGATGATCGTGGTAAACGATTGGCCCATCTCTTCTTGGAGAATCTTGTTCATCCTTTTTCCTTCTTTGTAAAGGAGCTGTCCAACTCTTGGGGGGTCTATCGGTGTGCTCACGTTCTCTGCATTCATCTGACTGGTAGCTTTGAGATAAAGAAGTTGGCAAGATTTATCAATTGCATCCATCTACCATTCTATGTGGGATCACCTCTAGGGAAAACATCCCAAACCAAAGCACTCTCAACTACTCCCAAATGGGCTGAAGGGTTAAATGGTAAAGACTCCGCCCCTGTGGGACTGGGACCGACTCAGGTGAACCTTATTCTGATTCCAAGGTTTTAAAGTACAAGAATATTCTACACCTAAGCCAAGTTTTCACATGCCACATTTCATTAACATCAATAATATTCTTCTTCTTCGTGTACTTACCCTTTTAGTCTTGCCAGTGGATGTTAAATAGGCTAAAGAAGGAGGAGTACCTTTATTGTGCCTCCAACAAATTCGCCATATTCAACAGAACTCTGTAAACCAATTCCCTTGGCTACAGAAGTGGGTAACACACAGGACCTGCCGTGGAGTCTGCTGAGCTCCAGGTATGAGCTTAAGAGGTTCAGTTGCGTGCACAGGCCTCGTGGATGCAGCTACTTCTTTTAGAAGACACCCAGCTATCAAGGGTGTTACCTCATCATCTGAGGATGACCAGACATCCCAGTTTGACCAAGATGACATAGTACATGCCCGTGTCCTTAGTATAATTAAGGTATAATATTCAATTATACAATTGCAATTATTGTATTGAATACTATACATATACTGTACAATGATTGCATTGAATACTATACGATGTATAACAGTATAGTATACAATATGCTAGTATAATTGATAGTAACCACTTTCAGCATAAGAACTGACTGCCCTGGAAGGTTGACTTTATGGTTCCGTGTGTAACAACGCTATTTCGGGTTTCCCCTGCAGAAACTAAAGGGGCCCGGCTTTGGCCACGCCTCTTGCACGGCCCCTCCAATTTCAGCCCAGGCAGCACCAGCACTTACTTATGTCCAACAGTGCCGAAATGTTCACAACACAACCTCAGAAACATCTCCCCAGAACCTGCCTGCCAGGGCCTTATCATTAATTCAATACAGAAGACGAAGTTAATGCATGATGCAGTGAACTTTGGCAGCAGGAGAAAAGAGATGAAGAATCCAGAAGCTGCATTCATATAGCTCTTTCCCTGTCTGCTGACTATAGGGTCCAGACGTTTCATAAGAGTTTCATAAGGCCCCTCTATGGAGTAAAAAAAAAGTATACTATTGAAAGGCTGTGACCCGTGTCCTAGCATTTACTTTCCCTCCCTCCCTGACACACTCCCTTTTTCCTTTGTTGACCCGGGGATGTTATTCAAAGACATAAACCGCGGATCTGTCTGTTGCCCTGGTTTCTAGGGAACCCAAAGGAAGGCAGCACCCACCGAGAATGGCCCTGAAAACAAGGCCTCCTGCTGGGTGTTCGGATTCGCTGTGTCACCACAAGGACACCTCCGCCTTCTCAAAGCAGGGCAGCAGGGCATGCCCTAAAGCAACCCGTAACTGCAGCTTACAACACTGTGAATTGGCATAAGACACAGATAAGGGTCAAGGCATTAAAAGAACAGCGGTTGCTCCCCTTGGTGATTTAGGAGTTAAGACACTGGGAAGGGTGTGAGGTAGGAGATGTTGTTTTTTATGATGTTGCAGGTTTGGCAAAAACAAAAAGAAAACGACAGGCTCATGGTACTTCCAACGTAGGCCTTGAGGCTCAACTAGTTATATAAGTAAAGAGCGTTTCACAATGATAATGGGACGATTCTCTATGAAGACATTGCAGTACTCAACGTGTCAGCAACCAGAACGTGACCTCACTATACCCTGAACAAAAATGACAAGAACCACATGGAGAAAAATTCACTACGGAGTGGGAGATGCAGTTGCTCTACGTATCTGAACTGAACGGAAGAGGGAACACCTGAGCCCCAGGTACCAGCAGCACTGCTGAACACGCTAAGAGCGGGAAGCAGCATCAATGGGTGAAGGGCTAACGGAAATGTAGTCCTTGCCAAAAGGGAATTTTATCCAACCTGCAAAAAGGAAATTGCCACATCCTAAAATGTGGGCACACTTGAGGACATTGCACGAAGTGCAATAAGCCAGTTGCAAAAGGGCAAATATTGTAAGAGACTTCTTTTACATGAGGCATCTCCAGTAGTCAAGCTCAGAGGAACAGAGAGCAGACCAGGGGGTGCAGGGTCAGTAGGCAGAGCGGGTGGAGAAGAGAAGGGAACAGGCAGCCGACTAGTGGGTACAGAGTTTTGATTCTGCGAAACGGAAAAGCTCTGGAGACCGGCTGCACGGTAAGTGAAAATACACAATGCTCCTGAACTGTACGCCAAAAAAAAAATGCTTAACATGATAAAAACATTTCAAAGGACTAAAACTCTCCAAATTTTACTTTGATTGTATGGATGGAATTAAACTAGATAACTAAAAATAACAGCAACAGCCAATCCCCAAATCCCCAATCTGCCTGGGTAATAATCGTAGCTAAATATTAAATAGATCAAAAACAGTATAAAGACAAGTGTTAGGAAATATTTTAACTTAATTAAAATAAAAATTTGACATCTGAAGTTTTTAGTAAACACAGAGCACAACCTTTACATGAACTTGGGTGAGACGAAGATTTATCAAACAGAACAGAATCCATGATGCAAATGAAAAATGCACTATGGTAAGATTCAAATTTGATACAATTTTATTTATAAAATAAATTGCCATGAAAATAAAAAGGCAACTCAAAGACTAGGGAAGATATTTCTAATACATGATATGTGAAGTTATTACATTCACAATATAAACTATTAAAAATAAATTGACAAAAACTGAATAGAAATATGAGACAATAATTTCCTACTAGAATGGCTAAAATGAATAGCAATAGTCCAGCTTTGGAGATTATGTGGACACAACCAAACTTCTATACACTGCTGATGGAAGTGTAAAGTGACAAAAATAACTTCTAAAAATTATTCGGCAATAGCTATTGAAGTAAAATACAGGCATGCCCTGTACTCTAACAATTTTTTCCACAGGCATGCAACCAAAATAAATGAGCACACATTCGCCAGAAAGCATGTCCACAGTTGTTTAGACCAGCAGCGTTTGCAGGAGCCCCGACCTTCCCCACGCGCAGCAACAGGATCGGCACACCCATGGGGTACTCATGCGCGGTGATCATACACGGCGTTGCCTACGAAGAAACTAAAACCACCTCGACGAAAGGAATGACTTCTACAAACTCCATTTCTGACAAAAGGAGCCATACCAAAAAAAAAAAGACATATAGACGATTCCACTCCCATGAAATTTAAACAAAACGAAACAAAACAAAGCAAACTAAAACAAAGAAATGCTACACTGGAGTGTCAGAGGCTGAGATGGCTGTTACCGGTCGTGGGAAGTGACACAAGGGAATACACAGAGGACGTCAGGAGGCTGATGATAAGTGCTCTGTTTCGTACTCAGTTTCAGTTGCATGGCTACGATTCCTTCAGCTAAGTGCCTGTGGCGCATGCTTATGTATGCATATTTACTGTAAGAAAACAATGTGCAATAACCATTGCTTTTGTTTAGTTGATTGGTTTTTATTCTAGGTGCATTTAATGATTGTAAGACTATTATAATGAATATCATTATTTTACATTTAGGATTTTATATAGGTTCAAATTTACTTATTAGTGACAAATGCCCCCTACACAACTTTAGATAGCTTTAAATATAACTGAGCAAAAAATTAGATGTCAGTTATAGCTTGACATAGCATAGACTTATCAGTAGTAGATTTTCAGGCTTATAAATAAGCTTAAGTAATAATAGGCCATCGGGGCATCATAGTTTCAGGACCTAACATGGGCCCTGAAGCAAATGCCTGGGCCAAACGCAGCTTTGTGCCTTTCAGCACCCAGGGGTGCTGTTGTCTGGTAATGTTACCTGCTGCTTTCCACCAGAAACACTATACACATTTGGTAATTAAGTACAGTCATTATGGACATTTCAAACATCCTTCTCTGGCCACAAGAAAATGTGGATTCATGTTAGGAGAGTTTAATAATTCAAAATATGTTGATATTGTATGACTCATTATAATGTAATAAAAATTATCTTATTTGAAATAAAAAACAAAAACAAGAACTCTTTCTTAAACAGGAAAATGATAGGAATATTAGAATCTGCCCTTAGTTAAATATTTCTAAGTAATATGAAAAGTGTAGCTGTTTATAAAAATTAATCCTTGTAATTGCTGATCCTCATTCTCCCATTTTGTCTTACTAGAAAAATACAGGATAATCACCTCCTCAAGTAATTATGAAGTTTTATTTCACCCTTACTCTTTGAAAGTCTAGTTACAAGCTAACAAATTTAGAAGACAATTGGATTTAGCTGTCATGTGTCACTGTACAAACTTGTAGCTTATATTTCTTAATTGATTAATGTTTTAAAGAAAAAAGATTTTTATATGATGTTATAATAGTATGAGGTGTAACACAGATGTTATTTACTATTAAATAAGTCATTTAACACTCATTCCTTATTTTATGAATAGTTTCAAGATAAAATAACCACCTATTTGTCAAGATTAATAATCACCTAATAAGAAAATTTTTTCTCCCTACAATCATCTCAAAACTCTGTGTTTTCAGCATTTCATCGTGCACTGTATTTTATTCACTTTTGCATTTTCAAGTAGAGTTACTAAGATTTAAATTGCTGACATGAGAAGACATTTAAACCCAGCAGTGTGTCGTAGAACTGATGCAGAATACAGTTCGTCATCTTCTTTGTTTAATGTTCTTTCCACTGGAGTCCCCTGTCTCCATTAGGGAAATACAGCAGGCACAGAAGAAAAATGCTGACACTCTAATCAGATGCCCTACACAAGCAACATTTTTCTATTAGTGTCGAATCTTACATCAGCCAACCAGTACACCTGTTCAATGCTAGTGACACCCCTACTGTTACAGACTATAGTGTTGACTGAAAAATTGTTCCATTATTTTGGAAACTACTCTCGGTTTCAATTCAACTCATAGCAAAACTAAAGAAAAGTTTATCAGTAAATTGAAACACAATGGGAACAAAATTGTCAATTTTATGTGTAAGAAATCTCAAGCTATCAGCTTCCTATATTGAACACAACCGTAAACAAGACATAGAATAGACATCATCATATCCAGACAGAATGTGAATAAATTAGATATAGAGAAAAATAGGAAATTTGACCTGAGGGGAGAGATTGAATGGGAGCGCACACTTACTCACACACGCACACCCACACTCATATACACAAACACAAAGCTACCTAATAGCTATCAGTGTGAACACATTTTACAAAGTAGAAATAAAAATAGACTTTTTGGTAAGGTAACTGTTACCATAATATCCAAGATATTAAAAATAAGATAAAGAGGTAACAAAAAAAATTGCAAACTATCCGTTTGGAAGTTAAAATAACAGAACATTAAAACAAGCAAGAAAGTCAACAAAGAAGCATCAAGAGATGGAGAAGAGCTCTTAATAACATTATATGTATTGATTTACAAAAATTTAACTTATGTGAAAAAATAGGGACCATTTTATACATGAAATTAGTTGGCACTTGAATTCTTTGGTAAATTTTCATTGAGCCATTCAAGGTTTTATATCCTCTGAACCATTGTATTTTATCAGGTGGGTTTTGATGTTACCTTAACCTCAAAACTTGATCTGCAGGAAGATGATATATATCGGGGTCCTCCCATAAACCTCTGGCTTAAACGTGTTGTGAGTCTCATAGGACCAGACCACGCCTAGTGTCTGGCTGAGCCGTGCAGAGATCTGAGAGGTCTTCATCCACTTCTCTGTGCTTTCTCCACGTCTGTAGTAACCTTTACCACTAAACAACAGGTAGATGTTTTGCATCATTATTCTTTTTAATATTACAGGGACATTTGCACAGTGGGCTTATTGCCTCTCACATTCCAGACAGAGGTGAATCCACAGAGCCACTTAACTAATTATGGTGCCATTCCAACATTTGCCCAGGTATTGGATGTTGGGTGTTGTTCCCACTAATAAGGGTGTGTGTGCTCGTGTCCACACATGTATATATAACTTAGGGAAGACTTGATAGCATGTTCCTAGCTGTTCATTCACACTAGGCTTCCTGGAGGGCACGCAGGCTAGGTTCAAGGGCAGCTGGTGTCCACGGTGGTAGAGTCCCCTATGGTGGCCCTAGAATGCAGAACAGGGCAGGTTTTCTAAGGAGGCGCCACCAGGCCATCTCGCTGTCACCTACCTGTGTGTCATGGAGGCCGTCATGGGGCAGTTTGTTGTCCTCTGACGGGCTCCTGAGGTTTCTTGCCTTCCCTGTACCGCCCCTAACTGCAGGCTTTCCCACTGCGGAGTGGGCACGGAGACCCCTTGGCATGGGACAGAGGTACTCGGAGTGGATGCCTGTGTTGTTCTAGCTTTCACTGGAATGGAAGGAACACTTAAAGGAGTAAATCTGAAGGAGTTTGTGGCTTCCTCACCAGTGAACATCAGTGTTAGTTGACATTACTTCTCTAAGAGGCTCTTCAAGGCTGTATTTGCACAAAATTTCATCGTAAAGTGGCCTTTCTTGGCCACACAGACGGTTACCAGGCCATGCACCTTAGATACGTTAATAAACACACGAAGGGAAAAAACTACATGGTTGAGAATTTAGAGTAAAATGATGAAATTTAGGACCATGTACCCACCATATTCTCCACTATTGCCACAGATTTCCGAGATCTATTAGAGAATCTCTCATTTTAGTTTACTCAAATCAGAGTAATAGCTTCTCTCTGAATAGTTTGAAGAGATACATTTTGGAGAATTTTCTATATCAAATATATAGAAAACTGTATTATATGCCATATAGTGTTTCCAGAATGCTGAACAGACTGAATGTCAAATAACGTTCCTCAAAATATTTCAAGGCCATTTTAATTAGAACTAGGACATGTTGCAAGAAAATCATTATTGTTCATCTTTATTTCTATGTGTAGATAGCATAACTATCAAAAAATAAGAGAACATGAGGCAAGGCAAAAATAACTTGAAAATTATTCACTATGGAGTTTCATTTAGGAGTTTATTGCGTCAGTGTCGGCTGAGAGTTCACTGTTGGAACAAGCGCCATGTAAACAAGAAAAAAAATGCATCACCACTTAGTTTTGAACAAAATACTTAACACTGATGTAACAGGACTTTTTCAGTGTTATGTCTCAAGATTTGCCGCTATCTTCAAACTGGGACTAAGTATTCATAGTTTAAGTTTGTCATGATTGGTTATTACTACTTTAAAAACCCATTTTTACAGGCCCATGTTCTACAGGCACTAAAATACTTTCTGGCTCTGCTTACCCATTTGCAAGTTACCATGCTGAAAGGTTCTTCAAGACAGAATTAAATATCAATGTCATCACTCGGACAAAAGGCAGGGAGATCCTCAGCCCTTTCTTGCATAAAAAGTTGAATTACATAACTACCTATCATTGGCAAACCAATGTGATAATTTACAAAAGGCTGACTATAAATTTTTCCTTGAATGTATTTTTTCTGTTGATAAGATCTGATCAAATCTTTTTAAACACACATTTAAAGCTTTCTGCACTTATTATCAATATTTGCAATTGGAAATAGGGATATTTGGATGTAGGTCATTTATTTGAAGCAATTGCTATCCAGTATATGTGACTGAGTTATTGTGTAATTTTATATCTGGACCCAACCTCTTCACAGGTGACAAGTAGTAAATGCTCCCAGGAAATAACAGACTCACTCATGAGAAAGTAAACAATTCCTTACCGTTGTCAATGATTTCCTGATCACGTTAAATTATTATGTTTCAACTTGAGTGTTTTTATAGTTGCAGTCCTAGTAAATACACAATATTTTTCACATGTTATTATGACTTATTTTTACATTTCAGCACTAAAGCTGTAATTTTACAATGCAGGAACACTGAAATATATGCATGGCCTCCCTTCCTGCTCAAAGTAATGCTAAAGCTTGGGAGCTGATTTTTGAAGATGTTCTTCCAAATGTGTGTGTGTGTGTGTGTGCCGTTTTAATCAGAAAAAAATGTTATATTTCATATTACTTCTGCAACTTGCTTCTTCACTCTATTGATTAGTCCTAGAAAAGTGTATTAACACATAAATAAAATATATAAGAAGTACAGAAAACAACTACATAAAACCTCTAAGAACTACACATAATATATAAGAAGTACACAATACAGAAATAAATAAAATATTATTTTAGAAAAAACGTGTATCTTAAAATACTCAGTGCTTGAGTATGACTCAAACACCTGCTCCCTAGAACAGACTAATAAATCATAACGTCAATACTGTATGAGTGTCAAAGAATTGCAAAGTCCATTTTGTTTAATAGAAAAGTGAATTCATTTCTTGTTTTACTTTTTAAAATCATTACTTACAAAGGGTTATAATAAAGTCTCAGAAAGAACGCAAATATGATAAAGAAATTAGAAAAAGAATATAATAGCATATTAAAATTTAATTCATCAAGAGAAAGAGGGTTTTGTTATTATATTACAAGGAAGATATATTTCTTTTTTCTTCTTTTTTTAAATATCTTTTTTTAAAGATTTTATTTATTTATTTTTAGAGAGGGAAGGGAGGGAGAAAGAGAGAGAGAGAGAAACATCAATGTGCAGTTGCTGGGGGCTGTGGCCTGCAACCCAGACATGTGCCCTGACTGGGAACCAAACCTGAGATGCTTTGTTTCGCAGCTAACACTCAATCCACTGAGCTATGCCAGCCAGGGCTCGGAAGATATATTTCATATGCATGCTTATTCTTTTTTTTAAATTTTATTTATTTAATTTTGGGAGAGAGGGGAAAGGAAGGAGAAAGAGAGGGAGAGAAACATCAATGTGTGGTTGCCCCTTGCACACCTCCAATTGGGGACCTGGTCTGCAACCCAGGCATGTGCCCTGACTGGGAGTCAAGCCAGTAACCTTTTGGTTTGCAGGCCCACGCTCAGTCCACTGAGCTACACCGGCCAGGGTATGCATGCTTATTCTTATCGAAACCAACTCAGCGGAAGAGAAATTGATGGGCACATCTTTTCCAGGGATATGTGCAAAGCATACCACACACACGTACTTCTGAATTGCTCTGGTACCGGCGCCGATTACCAGTGAGGGCTCTTGACTCTGTTCAGTAGAGACCTACTCAGGCTGACCTCAACAGAAGTGTTTTTGGAAAGCTATGTTCTAGCCCGCACGTCCACAGGAAGCCTAGACTGCCAGCCCTGGGCGACAGACTGAGAATGACGACCACGGCCGCTGCCCACCTCCCGGTTTGGAGATGCTCTTAGCATCTAGACACTGGAGGGGGCTCGTTCTCCTCTATGGGGCAGAGGAAACTTCAGGAAGAACTTCCCTGAGCATTCGAAAACACGATTCATTCCTCCTAACAGTCCCGTGAGTAAGAAACTGAGTACCTGCACTTTCAGATGGAGAAACTTCAGCATGAAGTACTTTCAGATATGGCCGGAGCCTATGGCCTTAACCACCATCTAATAAACATGCCTTTGCTAGCGTACTCTCATACCCGTATGCCCATATGTATATACCTGTATGTATATACCTGTATGTATATACCTGTGTGTATGCATACACCTGTATGTATATACATATGTGTGTATATAAATGCTGACCGATTTTACACACGCACACACACATATATATGTATGTGTATACATATACATATATATGCAAAATCTGTCAGTATTCCAGTTAAAGCGTTCCTGATAGGAATGAACTCCTTTTCAAGGCAGGGATTCACGGCGTTTTACCGGGCAAGCCCGCCCATTCGGCAGGTAGAAGTGAAATCCCTGGCACCGAAAGCCGCCCCCTTAGCCTTGGGCCTACTGTGCATACGGCACAGCTACGTCCGGAGGAGTCTATCTTGTGCAGGCGGCTCAGACAAGTTCATGGTCTCTGGAGGTAAATGTGAAGGAAGTTCAATCGATAGAAGTTGTTCATAAATATTCTAACATATGCATTGCCTAATCCTTTCAGTATTCAGTTAACTGGTCCGTCAATAGTCACGTACGGAGAGCACTGTGACATAGAGACACATTCTGGGGGCACTGGAAAGAGCGAGTGTCCACTCCTACAGGACGACAAGGACAAGGAGGTGCCGTCTGGACTGAACAGCAAAGGGAACGGAGCTTTGTGGGTCACGCCAGCTCAGTCTTCCCCGTGGAAGAACGTTGCTGCAGACTTCTGTAGAGACTGCCGTCAAGGCAAACCAGACAAAAACATAATTCATCTAATTGGGACATTCGAGTGGTGGGGTAACATGCCATTCATTTTAACGTTTTGTTTTCTATACAGATATTTAAATAGCACACCTTTATTCACCTAAAAGTAAACTCTTGCCAACAAGTCTTTCTGGCCTCACGAGGTGTGACCAGCCAGCTTTGCAGAGCAATTTGGAAATCGTGCTTCTGATGAACTAGCTTCTGGGAAATTTAAAAACATGCCAGGAGTCAGCTGACTTGCCAAGTCCATATGGTTACTCTCAGCGTGAGGTCACAGGATTAGTCGTGTTGGAGTGTCTGAATTGTGTCAGTGCCTCCTCCCTGGTACACTGCTCATTTGCACGGATAAAAGTCAAATTTCGAATTACAGGGTTTGGGTGTCTGAAAAGCACCTCCCCTGTTGTTTTCTCTCATCTAATCATGAGCAGGTCCTACGACAACACTGCAGAAATGCAAAGAAAATGCTTAGAGATAATCGTTCTAAAGATGATGGCCCTGGCTGTGTTGCACAGAGCACTCGAGTAGAGAGTGATAATGATTATTCCCGGAGCTAAGGGCCCTGGGGTCGAATAATTTTGAGTATATTCTCACATGATTCATACTTGGATGTTTACAATTTGTAGTTGCCTGTTAAATATTCCAATGGCTCTTTCTCTAGAAAAATTGTTGTAAGTTTGTTTGATCTTCATCTCTAAACTTGATGAGAGTAAGAGCTGTACATTATTGTGATGCCCATTTTATCCATATTTGATCCAATTGGTAATAATTTCTTGAACAGTTTCAGTGAGATTTCTGTGTCTGCTTTCTCGGTGACTTTACTCTTTGATTTCTCTTATTGATTTGTTTTTTTTGTTCAATTCTACTGTGTTGAGGTAATAAATCCTTAACGATTGCATCTGTAAAATTATATTAAGTCTTGTTTATGATCCAATACATAATCAATTTTGCTAAGTGTTTTATGCATATTGAACATAATATAAATTCTTTGCTGAAAGTTGTGAAATGATGACCCTGAAATTCAGATATAACTTACTGTAGGTTTCCCTAAACTTTTAGGTTTTAGGTCCCTAAACTTTTATAAACATCTCACTTACAGCAGCCCCCTTATGCATGAGGGCTATCTCCCAAGACCCGTGCGGATGCCAGCAACTCAGGGTGGTACCCAACCCCATGTGTACTGCAGTTGACATCCTGGGCATGTGCGCTGTCTGGGGATTGAACCCACAAACTTTTGGTGTATGAGACAACACTCCAACACTCCAACTGAGCCACCTGGCCAGGGCTTGATTTTTATTCTTAAGAAAATAAAATTAGCCTGAAGTGTCATCCGATTTCTAACTTTCAGGAATATTATAAAACTTCTAAAAACACCAAGTCATCAAAGTGTTGCTGCTTCCGTTGCAAAAAAGGCATACATTAACTCTGCATAACTTTAATTAACAGGACATCAAAAGCTAACATATATTAAGCTTAATTAAGCCATGGCAGGCCATGTGTCAAACAGTCTACTTGCATTATCTCATTTAATTTTCACAACAATATGAGCTATGCATTGCTATTATCCACATTTTATAGAAACTGACATGCGAGATGATTCTGTAACTTCCCCCCAATACTTTTAATTACATGGTGATGCCAGGATGAAGTGAGAGTATTCCGATCCCTGAATTAGAACTCATCGTCAGCCTGCTGTATTGCCTCCTGTGTCATCCCACCTCGATGCCATGGCTTTAGAGCCACACGGTCTGGGACGGCGATGTTTTCCCGCCCCTCCGCAGCTGCCAGGCCTCAAATGCGTGGCTCAGATGAATCATGCAGTTCTTTAATGTTTCATCTGCAATGAAGAAATAGCTATGCCTGCTTCATACTCTGCTGTGAGACAGAATGAGGGAGCAGCTGGTAAAAGTGAGTAGCCATCCTGTGGAATGCTTTCCCCTTTCCCAGTGTCCAAGCTGATATTTCATTGCTATTTTTTGTTTTGTTTTTTTTTCTGTGTATTTTAAAGACTTTTGTTTTGACATGAGCTCAACAGGCAGACTAGAATAGTTCAAGGAAATAGTATCCTAGAAAAATCATTTTATACAAATCATATTAAGTTCTGTGTTTTGAAAAGCAAAACAACAACGATTTGGCATGTTTACAGTGTAGACAGGGAGTGAGTTTCAGAGTAACAAACGTCATGAGGCGCAGGTAATTTTATTCGGATTATCATAATTCAGTGAGAGAAGAATGTCTGATTGATGACACCTGCCTCCGTAAGTAAGATAAAATGGTTTAACCAAAAGTCATTTTAATACTCCAGTGAGGACTGGGTGAAGGGGTAAACAGCCAGTTCGAGGAAAGCCTCCCGCGGTGTAAGATGCAGAGGACAGAAGGACCCATCACAGAACCACAGAACGGGCCTCCTTGGGGCAGAGGGCTGCCGGTGGGTGGGCGAGCAGAGGTGGGCGGGGAAACTCCGCCCCCAGGATTCGAACTCGGCCCTGAGCTGTGCGGAACCTCGGACCCGTTCAGGGTGAGAGAGCAACCCGGCGGACAGCGGGCAGGCACGGCCTTCTCCGCTCACCTGAAGACACCGGAGGCTCCACACCCTGGGTTTCAGCCTCTGCTGTCAAGACTGGTTTCAACGGAGACGTGCTACTGGCCAGACGGGAATGATTGTACAGCTGCGAGCTGGCCTTGCAAGAGTCTGAGGAGAACAGTTCCAGCTGGAGAGATCCAATTCATTTCTCTTATTTTTCTCCCGATTTATGGGAGTAGAATTAACACATAAAATGGTATATATTTATGGACCACAAAGTGATGTTTTATGTATGTGTATGTTGTGAAATAAGTACCTCAGTGAGTCTAATTAACATGTCTGTCATTCTCTCTACACCTAATTTGTTGAGTTTTTCTTATGAAAGAACGTTAAATATTTTCCAATGTTTTTTCTGCATCTACTAAGATGAAGAGCAGCTTACTTTTAACTTTGACTTTAAAAGTATAGCTAAAAGCTATACTTTAACTCCCCCCATTTTATGTTATTGGTGCCATAACTTATATCTTTTACACTTTTCTCCTTTAACAAATTAGTGTAGTTAGAGTTATTTTTAATATTGTTGTCCATTATCTTTTACATGAGAATTAAAAGTGATTTACTCACCATTACAGGGCTTGAATATTTAGCATTTGACCACATTCTCACTGTGCAGTGAGTTTTATACTTTCCAATATTTTCACATTGTTAGGAGCATTTTGGTTTCAACTTGAAGTCTTCCTTTGGTGTTTTTAGTAAAGCACATCTATCCGTGATAAACTATATTTGTTTGTTTGTTTTTTTGAGAAATCCCTTCTTCCTCTGTCATTTCTGAATGGCAGCTTTCCTAGCTGCAGTATTGTTGCTTGTTTTATTTTTTCCCCCAGCATTTTTCAGTGGTTGGTTAGATTCTAGGCAGCTCCAAGCTGAGAAATATTACAGTGTTTCCTGCAGCTAAGATGCATGTGAGCATTGTGGTTCAATAAAAACAGCCCAGATCTTAGAACGAGTAACCTCCGCCTTGCTCCTCATTAGCAGGACGCCCTTGAAAAGTGGACAGGAACAGCATCTGCTTCCCAGAACTGTGGATCTAACAAGGGCTTACTATTCCAAAACTGAAAGTGTGGCGAGAATGGCTGCGTCCTGAAAAAATAAGGCAAAGTAGACAGCCATTTCCGAGTACGTCTCAGTGGCAGGGTCCGTGAGCGGACAATCACACTTCCTCTGTTAGTCCCGCCTATTGCGTGCTAGAGGGTTCTATGCCCTTCCTCTGCCCAAAGACAGATGCTGGGGTTCACAGAGGTCAGCCAGTGTCTCCTTATCCACCCAACTGGCAAATGAGATTTAATGGAACTAAAAAGTGTTATTATCTTGACACTGTGGGGTATTTAAAACCAATTTGAAACACGATTACTAAAATAAGCTGGATACGCTGCCATCCCCAGAACCCAATAATATGTTATATTATGCAGCAAAAGGGACACAGCAGATGTAGTTAAGGGCATCCGCTTTCCATTAAGAAGATTTTCCTGGTTCATCTGAGTTGGCCATTCTGATCTCTTGGGCCCTTAAATAATGCACAGAACTTTCTCCAGCTAGAGCTGCAGACACGAGGCAGAAGTCATAGAGATTCAAGGCATGAGAGGGACTGAACACACCATTGTTGGCTTAATGGTCGGGGGACCCACCAGCAAGAGCTAGAGGGAGGTCTCTAGGAAGTACCGGAAAACATGAGAGGAACCCATCCATCTAGGACCAAAGATTAATCAATCAGTGGCAGACAGCCGGCTAGGAAATGGGACCTCCGTCCTCCGGGGCACAGAACTGAATTCGGCCAACGCCTTGAATGAGTCTGGCAGCGCATTCTTCCCTAGCACCTCCAGTAAGGAAAGCGGTCTCGCTTGCACCGCGATTTTAACCCAGAAAGACCGGTGCCACCGTTGGGATCTACAGAACTGGGAGATAATTCGTTTGCACTATTTGAAGTGAATTGCTAAGTTTAGCATTTTGTTACAGGAGCAACCGGAAACCAGTGCAGTTACTCTTGGGGTGTTATTTTGGCAACTCATCTGGCTCAGGCTGCATAGAAGCTCCAACAAAATTACCATAGACTGTGAGGGTTGAAAAACATTTCCTTCTGGCAGCTCTGGAAATAGGGAGATCAAAGACAAAGGTGTCACAGATGTGGTGTCAGGGGGAGCTCGCCTCCTGTTTTGTGGACAGCTGTACCTTCAGCTGGTATGAGAAAAAGAATGGGAGAGCTCTCGGGGCCTCTATGATCAGGGCAGCTAACCCCATCCATGGGCTCCCCACTCACAGGACTAGCCACCACCCAAAGATTCAGCCCCCGGAAACCGACCAGCACGTTGGGGGTTAGGATTTAACACGTGAATTTAGAGGGGCACAGCAGTCAGTCCACAGTATCGTCTTCGTTATATTAAAGATTACAAAATGGCAGTGTGGTTATGTTTGCTTTGAATCCTGTGTCCCCTATGCACAAACCTGGAATTCACTCTTTGTTAAAAAAACAACAACGCCTATTTATTTATTTTTAGAGAGAAGGGAAGGGAGGGAGAAAGAGAAGGAGAGAAACCTCAATGTGTGGTTGCCTCTCACACGCCCCCTACTGAGGACCTGGGGAGCAACCCAGGCATGTGTCCTGATTGGGAATCAAACTGGCAACTCTTTGATTTGCACGCTGCCGGTCAATCCACTGAGCCACCCCAGCCAGGGCTGGAATTCCGTCTTAACTGTAAACCTCCAAAATAGAATATATGAAAGTCCTCAGCCAATCAATATTTACATTGACACTGCCATGAGAGTGGTGGTCATACCGTATCTTGAGCTAACATGAACAGAGAAGTGACGGAAACAGTATTTACTGAAAACTGTGGGACCCTGTCTGACAAATTTCCTGAGGTTCCTGCCCACTCTACGTTTATCACTAAAGACTGTAACTCTTCCAATGACCTGAGCAAATAAATGCCGTGGACGGAGAATATGCAGAAATACAATTTTAACAAACATTATGCAAATCCTCTCCAGCATTCCATCTCTGACCTTGGACACAGGTGTATAGGAGGTCTGTGCTGTCATCCACACCTAATGGTTTAACGACCACCTGCGAACATCTGTCCCAGAACTCGGCCAGGTTAATAGCTACGTTGCATCAAAATTCTAAGCCCTGCATTTTCTTGTTTACTACCACACACTGGATATAACTTTATATCCAGGATTGTATCAAATGCAGTCCCCCTCGGAAATCAAGATAAATGTTTTTACCAACAGAAGAATCAACACAGTTGAACTGCTGGCTTCTCACCGCGTAATATTCCAAACATAAATAATACCATTTGTACCGCGAGACAACAAAACACACCACCAAAGAGTAAAAGGAGAAGAAGAGGGAGAAGGGCAAGGAGGAGAAGGGGAAGAAGGGGAAGGAAGAGAAGGGATTCCTCAGGTGGGTGGTTTCCTTCCTATCACGTGCATGGCAGGGGTTACCCCGAGCCCTTCCTGCAGCATCTCTCCCTGCGGCTGCCGCTCACCCCGTCCCTGTCCCCTGCGGGCTGGCTGCTGGCCGGGCCAGGCTGGGCGAGGCTGGATGCCTTCTAAGGGCCGCGCGCCTGTGCGCTGCGCTGTCCTTACAGACGCAGTGCCACGGTCTGGCTAAGGAAGCTCTTCTGTTTTGTGTTTCGGGGATGAAAGAAAATTACACACGGAAGGTTTAGCAGAGCTCCCTTTGGGCCTTGCATCGAAACCACAGGCGGCTAGTGAAGTGTGAGGCCGAAGAAGCTGGCCTTCCCTGGACTCCTCGCGGCGCCGGGGAAGCGAAAAGGCGAGGCTAGCAAGCCTGCCTGGACGTGCCAGCCGTAGGAATCGATTACAGTTCTGGACGGGAGAAAACAAAAGTCCAGAGCAATTTATTACCGTGCTTGCAGCCGTTTGAATATGCAACAGGACGGGCAGGTTGGGGAATAGCGGCGGAGAGCGGAGGTATTGATTTTGACGGTGTGGCTCAGAGACGGAGACCAGTGGTTTGGATGGCTGAGCCGCTGCGCTGGGGCGGCTTGTTGAGGCTGTTGATGCGCGTGCTCTGATGGAGCGGCGGGCCCGCTGTCGGGGGCTCGGACTCCGCTGGGCCGGGAGATGCCATGCCAGCGTGGGACTGAGCAGTGTGTGAGTGTGAGTGTGAGTGTGAAAAGCCACTGGCTCCCTCTGTTATTTGGCTGTGGTTTGTCGTTCCTGTGGCCGAAGTTTCGGCAGCAGTTGCCCTGTATCTGCTTCTTAGGGGGAATAAGAACAAGGCAACGGAAGTAGGAAGGACTTGAGTCTGCTCAATTGAACAGAGAGAAAACACTTTTTCTGACTTCATAAAAAATAGGAATTTTTTTTTTTTTGGTGGACAATGATGCAAATCCTGAGATGAAGAAACAGCTTAGTGATCACAGGGGGAAAACAAGTGAGATATTATTGAGAGTAAATTTAACGTTAAAACCTTTATACTTCATGTTTGACACTATCAAAGATGTAAGAAACCACTTTGTAATGAGTTGAAAATGCCTTTATTCTTGTGTCACAAAGATTAGAAATTACTTTTCACTGCACATCTTATAAGAGATGAAACTATCTATAAATACACATGAGTGTCTTTCTGGACAATTTTTAAAGGATAAATTTTGATATACATTGATTTAAGATACCCTTCTTTAAATAAATAGTTTATACTTGATGTTTCATAACCATATCACAGAGATGAAGTTTCCTTATATATTGTAAAGTACTTTTCCAGAATTGTTCACTCAATTTGAAGATTTAATAAATGTCCAGGTCAAAGAGTTCCTGGCAAATTCGAATGTCCTGGGTTCTGGCTGACGCTGTCACTAACTTTCAACACTCTTCGTTCCGCTGCCCCATGGTGGCAAGTGTCGCGTGTCACCTGCTCTTTGCTCTCTTACACAGAGCGCAGTTAGAGGCTGTTTGAGTTACAAGGTCTGCTACACACACTCAGTTGTTAGTTATGATGCTCGAACACATGACAGCTGTTTGCCTTTATCTATGTTTTATCAAAGAGAAAACACCTCCTCCATTTAAAGTGTGTTTTTTTTATATTTGGAGTTTTGAGGAATCTGGTGTTGACTCATAGGAAGGATTACTGAAGTGAGACTATCAGTGTTGGGTGGCAAGTCCTCCACAGACTTAGGGTGTTTTCAGTGATCCATGCCTTCTGAGCAGGGTGCCTGTTCCAGGGGCAGACAGGCTGGGAAGCAAGTCAGCCCCCCTCCCCCACCTCAGCCCTCCTCAAGAGCGATTTGGAGATGTCTCCAGAGGCATCTCACTGCGTTCGGGATCAAGTCCTGTCTTTCTGTCTTCAGAGACATTTGCTTACGTTCTATAGTAAGAAACCGAAAACGCCTGCTCTCTTCTCCCCCAGAGATTTACTGACATTTAAGGATACTGTGCAGGCAGGGTCTCTGGAGGGAAGCATGGGAAGCTATGTCAGCAGCCCCATAAGTTTAGCAAGTCCTAATTTGGGGGTTCCTCTACTGTGGCACTCACTACATAGTGCACAGGGAATGTCCAACCATCCTTACAGCGAGATGTTTCTCTGGGTGCTATTTTTGACCAATAAGAGGCCTATTTCTTTGTCCCAAGAATGTTGTGTCTTTTTGTTATTTATATATATATATATATATATATATATATATATATATATCACATACACATATATATCACACAAATGTTAGAATGAATTTGTTCATGTACAGAATGACATAAATCTAATCATAAGGATTATACTCAAAGACACCTGTTCCTTCCTCTTCAGCCTTCAGTCACACTAGTCACACTTCTTTTGATAAACTGGTATCTCAGTCATCTTCTAGAGGAAGCCACTCCTGGCTCTCAACACACTATGTTGGGGGAGAATTATCACCACCTGCGGCCACAGAAGTAGCCGTCTTTGCTTTCCTTACACGGATCAGTGTATTCTATCCTGTCCCGGGTGGATGAGCTTGACAACCCAGTAGTGCCAAGTAGGAACGAGAAGAGATTGCTACGGCCAATGGGAACTAAATAAATTCCCTCTCTCTCTCTCTCTCTCCCTCTCCCTCTCTCTCTCCCTCTCTCTGTCTTGCATGCATGGGCAAGAATGACAGGCTCTGGCTTCCTTTGCCCTCTCGGACCACCAGAGGAGGGCCCGGGGAGGGTATTGCTGGTTGGCCAAGACAGTGGCCTCTTCCTAACCCGAGAACGAAACTGCAGAGAAGTGTGGAAGGAGAGAGAACTGTCACCTTGGTGACGTTATCTGAGTTGTTAAATTCAGTCTTGGCTGCAGCCGGCACCCCCCCTTGGACTCCCTCGTTACTCGAATCGTTAAAATCAGTTTTGGTCGAAGCCAGTTAGAATAGGATTTTATATTACTTATCACACCTTGATCTAACTCTCGATATTTCACAAATGCTATCTTATGTCCTGTAAGACTTTTATCACTACTTTTTAATCATAAGTTACTGTATGTTTTCTGACAACCATAATATTCATGACATTGAAAAATTTTATGAATGGGACATTTCTTAATATATTTATATATAAAATATAGACTGCAGGTAAAATACTTTTTATTTGTTTAAATGTATTTTATTGATTCTACTATTATAGTTGTCCCATTTTTCCCTTTATTCCACCCCCCTCCAACCCACATTCCATACCCCCTTAGTTCATGTCCATGGGTCCTACATATAAGTTCTTTGGCTTCTCCATTTCTTATACTATTTTTAACCTCCCCCTGTCTATTTTCTACCTACCATTTATGCTACTTATTCTCTGTACTTTTTCCCTTCCCTCCCCTTCCCACTCCCCCGCTGATAATGCTCCATGTGATCTCCATTTCTGTGATTCTGTTCGTGTCTAGTTGTTTGCTTAGTTCATTTTTGTTTTTATTTTTTTTTAGGTTCGGTTGTTGATAATTGTGAGTTTGTTCTTATTTTACTGGTAATATTTTTGATCATCTTCTTTTTCTTAGATATGTCCTTTTAACATGTCATATAATAAGGGCTTGGTGATGATAAACTCCTGTAGCTTTACCTAGCCTGGGAAGCACTTTATCTGCCCTTTCATTCTAGATGACAGTTTTCCTGGATAGAATAATCTTAGAGATAGGTCCTTGTCTTTCATGACTTTGAATACTTCTTTCCAGCAACTTCTTGCCTCTTGCCTGCAAGTTTTCTTTTGAGAAATGAGCTGATAGTCTTACTGAAACTTCTTTGTAGCTAACTGTCTCCTTTTATCTTGATGCTTTTAAAAATCTTTCCTTACTTTAATCTTGGGTAATCTAATTATGATGTGCCTTGATGTGTGCTTCCCTGGGTCCAACTTCTTTGGGAATCTCTGAGCTTTCTGGAAGTCTATTTCCTTTGCCATATTGGGTAAGTTCTCCTTCATTATGTTTTCAAATAAGTTTTCAATTTTTTGCTCTTCCTCTTCTCTCTGGCACACCTATGATTCAGATGTTGGATTGTTTCAAGTTGTTCTGGAGGTCCCTAAGCCTCTCCTCAGTTTTTGAATCCTTGTTTCTTCATTCTGTTCTGGTTGAATGTTTATTTCTTCCTTCTGGTCCAAACTATTGATTTGAGTCCCAGTTTCCTTCCCATCACTGTTGGTTCCCTGTACATTTTCCTTTATTTCATTTTGCAGAGCCTTCACTTTTTAATCTATTTTGCACCATACTCAACCATTTCTGTGAGCATCCGGATTACCAGTGTTTTGAACTGTGCATCTGATAGGTTGGCTATCTCTTTGTCACTTAGTTGTGTTTTTTCTGAAGCTTTGATCTGTTCTTTCATTTGGGCCATTTTTTTTTTTTTTTGGTCTTGGTGCACCTGTTATGTAGTGAGGGGCAGAGTCTTAGGTATTCGCCAGGGCAGGGCAACCCACCTCGCTGCTTTGAGACACTGTATGTGGAGAGGGGTCTGAGAGGGAACAATGTCACTTGCTCCACTCTCTGCTGGCTTTCAGTCACTTCCTCTACTACCCACAAGCAAATTGGGCCCTTCTGGTGCTGATTCCCAGGTAGGTAGGCTTGTGTACATTCTAGGACCCTGTGGGTCTCTCCAACAAACTCTCCTGTGAGGCTTGGAGATTCCTGCCGCCTGTTTCAACCCCCACAGGTGTTTTCAGTCAGAGGCTTGAGGTTTTATTTACCTACATTGGAACCCTGGGCTGTGCTGTCTCGCTCTCCAGTTGTTCCTCCGAGTTTATCTGCACTCAAATGTGGGACCACCTAGTTCTCGAGCTGCTGACTTTCCAGGAGTCCTCTCTGCCCAGCTGCCCATCTCTGCCCTTCCTACTCATCTGGATCTTTCTTCTTTAACTTCGTGTTTGTTGGACTTCCATACAGTTTGATTTTCTGTCAGTACTGGTTGCTTTTAGTTTTTAAATTTGTTGTTGTCCTTCTCTTGGTTGTGCAAGGAGGCACAGTGTGTCTGCCTATGCCTCCATCTTGGCCGGGAGTCTGTAGGTATAGTAGTCTTTAAAGTGTGACCTCTAGCAATCTGAACACCTAGGAACTTATCAGAAGTACATGTAAAAACTACTGGTTTAAGGGAACAAGATACTTACTATTATCTCACTAAGTCATCAGTAATTTCTATTCAGTGCCCCACAATATGAAATAAATTAAAAATTATGTAGCACTCATCAAGGATGAGTCTTTAGGAGAAATATACGTACTGTTTATTTCTCCTAAAATAACCTGATTCATAAAGGGAGAAATGGGGATTGATATTTAGGATGGCTTATCGATAAAATAAAAAGATAGTGACCTCAATACTTACACAATTTTCCTAATCATTGTAAGGTTAATTGTGGTAATGTATCTTTGGTTCTGCATTTAAATGTTTCCACCTTCCTTATTCCGGTAACAGAAAACACATAGCCTGTTTATACTCATGTATCATACCTGTATTCTTAAGGGATGGAAAATGACCAAGAAGTAGCAAAATAAATAAATAAAAATAATAATATAAATACCGAGAGAAAGAATATTTTGTTCTTTCTGCCAATGTTGTAAAATTACATTTTGAACCATTTAGAGGGAGGAGTAGTTGGGAAAAATGAAAACAAAAATGAGAGAGGGATACACAACCTCCCTTTAAAATCCCCCAACAGATCAAACTTGAGTTACTTCTTTGATCCAGTGAACTATGTGGGAATTCAGTAATTCAGATAAAACTCCTTAGTTGCATTTATGGAACTTGGCAAAAAGCAAAATATGTTTAATAACATGCACAGAACAATGGCTACTAAAACTTCCTATTTGATAAGATGGAACACAGACCACTATCTTAGCATTCACCATTTCCTCTAATGCATTTTGTTAATGCTGCACTGGATAGTTTAGGCAGTCTAATGATGTTAACTCCTCCTATCCATGAACATGGTGTATGCCTCCGCTTATTTGTATCTTCTTCAGTTTCTTTCTTCAGCATCTTCTCATTTCCCAAGTGCAGATCTTTAACCTCTTTGGTTCAATTTGTTCCTAAGTATTTGATTTTTTTGTTGTTGTTGCAATTATAAATGGGATTATTTTCTTAGTTTCTTTTTCTGATAGTTCATTGCTGGTGCAGAAAAATGTCACCAATTTCTGAATATTAATTTTGTAACCTACTACTTTACTAAATTCATTCATCAGTTCTAGTAGGCTTTTTTAAATAGTCTTTGGGGTTCTCTGTATACAGAATCTTATCATCTGCAAATAATGACAGTTTTAATTCTTCCTTTCCAATTTGGATGCCTTTTATTTCTTCTTGTCAGATTGCTGTGGCTAAGACTTCCAGTACTATGTTGAATCAGAGGTGAAAGCAGCCGACCCTGTCTCTTTCCTGATCTTAAAGGAAACACTTTAATTGCTGCCCATTCGGTATGATGGTAATTAGCTCTTTAACAGAAGTGTCTATATCCAACTTCCTTCCCTTTAAATTAATCCTTGTGTCGTAAAGAAAGCAAACTTCACACCGATAACTCAAACAATGTTAAGTAAATGACTTAAAAGACATACAATGCATAATTTTTGTTTGACCACTTAAAACACCCACTGACGAAGCTGGATATAAGTTTTTGTTATGGATTTCATTAAACAACATATGGCACTGCATTTATCATGGGAGATAACTAGGGAGACACACAAAGAACCTCCTTTTCTACTTTTTAATTCCAAAGGTATGAAAGCATTGAAATATAATCAATATAATAAATCAGTGTGTGAGACAGATATGCTACTAGACATGGGTCTGCATTTTAACTTTATGTTGATGTACAGTTTAACCAGAGGAAGGGGAACGATCAGATAATGAAGAGAACAATAATGGAAATAGGTACCAATGGAAATGTTATGATATAATAGAAGCTGTGCCATAAAATGTATTTCTTTTTAAAATATTTGTTTAGTAATTTTCCAAAAGCTATAAAGGATGTTAAAAAATGTATTGTGAAAACTTGGGTCCTCATTCTGCTACTATCACACGTGAGCTTCATGCCATTCAGCCAGT
Source organism: Phyllostomus discolor (assembly GCF_004126475.2). Taxonomy (NCBI): domain Eukaryota; kingdom Metazoa; phylum Chordata; class Mammalia; order Chiroptera; family Phyllostomidae; genus Phyllostomus; species Phyllostomus discolor. The sequence continues at coordinate 90,509,355 of NC_040913.2, read as the reverse complement.
TTCTTCAAAGCTCAGGGCATTATATGCCTCGCGATTCCACTGAGAACGTAGGACCCATAAAGAGAACCATCAGGAATTTGTTTATATTTATAATCCTGTAGCTGATAATAAAATTCTCCTATGGACAACATTTTGTTTGTTAGGTCATCTAATTTACAAGTTGCTGGAGGTTCCTCTGTGTCCAGTCTTACGGTAAAAAAAGGTTCTACTTTTCACATTTCTCTTTCCTTACCAATAGGATAATCTGCAAATCTTCTTTGGAAATGAAACAAGTTAACAGCCTCTGAGCATGTACTGAGGAAGCCCATGTAAAGTTAGTATCCGATGAGCCTGTTGGTGATTCACTTGATTGACATACGTGGGCATCACCAGCTAACCGGTGTTTGCTTCTATACAAGAACAGCATTCAATTGCACGTGTGTTTTACACAAGGGCTTCCTGAATATTCATTCAGTGTGCACCACATGGGTTTTCCTCTTGTTTTCAGCATGCTGGTTTTAATTATTAAACTGTTGCAGTTTGTTTCTATTCTGCATTGTGTATTCTTTAATTATGTTTGAAACTGATGCATAGATCAACCAGAAGTACACTGCGTCCCAGTGGCCCCAACACTGTTTCCTCGGTCACTGTGCCTTGGGTGGGTGATGGAGTCAAAGACCCGGGAAGACACTGCCACTGCCCCAGCTGAAAATGCAGTTTCTGCATTTAACCATTTCAAAGACTACGGAGGAAGGGTGATCCTTTCAAGTGCTCTTCTTGAATAAAGAGGATATAAGCCTCACATTTCTAAGGGCGAATGTGACAGTTTATATTCATTCATTCATTCGTTCATGATTCACTCCACAAATGTTTCTTGAGAGTTTATTATATGCCCTGCCTTGCTCTACATGTTAAGGAAAACAATGCCACTCTGTCCTGAAAATTACCTTGATGAAGAGTCTCCCTTGTAGTGGGGTCATTTCTTCCTCTCCTCTCTGAGTATTCTTCAACAACACCTTCCAAAATAACTGTCCAAGAGGAAAGCAGCCATGTCCAAGCCCCACCCCCTCTGTCCCTCGTCTCTCCAAACTCCACCAGAGTTTATCCCACTTGGTGGGTTAATTCCAGTCAAACTCGTGTACATGTGAGGACTGTAACCTTGTACTAACTTCATCATTTAGGGTAAAATCAGGAGGCTGTCTGGGGTGCTCTCTGAATGTGGCACCAAATGAGTGTTGAATGCAGTTTTGATTTAAGATAAATGTTTGCACATGATTGATTGCGTTCGCCAGAGACTCTGAGCCCCACGTGCCAGGTCCAGCAGATGGCAGTCTTTATTGTAACCACTCCTCTGGATTAGGTGACACGTTTGGATTCAGTCGTGGGCCATGCAAAGTGAATTGGCGATGCCCCAAATTCCTGATGGTACTGTAGTGAGTAGATTTCACGAACATGCAGAAAGAAAGATCTTGAGTACATTTATGAGGTGTGTGATACCCTCTGACCCCAGGCAATGCCCTCCGAGTGACTCGGAGGTCAGTTCATCCACCAAGACGTGAAGAAATCCCCTGAAGAGAGACCTTCGAGGTCTTTCGGAAGTGGTTGTGGATTAACTGTTTCCTGTAGGGCCACGCTTCGGTTAAGTGGGCTTTCTGATTTCAATTGGAATCTCAGAGAGCCAAGTCTGAGAAACTATTTCCTAAAACATCATAGGCATGTTACATAAATCTTGTCCTAGAATTCTTCAAATTTTATGGCTGCTCTTTTTTTCAGAGTAAATGTGGCCAGACAACCAGTATAACTAGATAAAGACATCACGGAAAATATTCGAAACTGGCTCTGAGCTCATCGTGAACTTGGGGCAAACTGCACACCTGTATTTGGCTCTTTTTGGAGAAAATTGTATTTGTCAAGTAATGCATACTTTCCTCAGTGAGTCTTTTAATCCCGTCTCAAATTATTTTCCTGGTTTTTAAAGATATGTTTGTAACGGCACTTGGCAGGATTCTCATATCAGCTCGAACCCTTATACGATCAGCGGAGCATGAGAGGATAAATTGAAACATCTTTCTCCCCAAATAATAAATCACCAGCAATACTACTTCACTGGGGGAATCACAGATATTAGCGTCGTCACCAAAGACATAAAAGATGATTCCATGACGCCTTCAAATTAAGTTAGGTAGTCTTTGGAGAAAGAGAGTAGCATAACAAGTTTTATCAAGTGGCAATTTCAAATTCAGAGATTTAGCCTCATATATCTTTCTTTACTTGGGCAAATCAATATAGCCCTAGAATTTGACAAGCAATAATTACACAGTCAAATGTTGGCTTTCCCCATCTGACTCCAACATGTAGAGAATACAGAAGCAAAGGGCGGAGATAACAGGATGTAGTCACTCTATCACTCTGGGTTTTAATCACCTATGACACAGGTTAGAATGCAAGGGTCTTGATTGTCTAACAACCCCTAGGGCATTGTGGCCTAAACCCCTTATTCCTCCCTGCTGGTGGTACTTAGAGAACATAAGATATCAGATCTATATTGTTAAGAATTATTTGGGGCAGAAAGACAGGAAATGAATATATTAAAAATAGGTGTCTGTCATTTCACTAAAATCTCCGTTGGTCTGGTGCTCTAGGGCATGTAAAATAACCATTTTTAAAAATGAATAAAGACACGATTCTTTGCAGTGATCTTTAAAGCAACGTAAAGCACATTGGGTGTACTGATCTGACCATTGCCCATTGAATGGAAATACAGCCAGGAAGGAACTCCAGATGCCCACCTCACTGTGTCCTCGCAAGCAGAGCAAACATATCAAGGCAGATGGGTAACATTCAGAGTCGTCATAGTATCTTATTGGAAAAGATAGCTATTTGGGGTGTTTGGGTTTTTCCCCTCTTATTTCCTGTTGGTCCGGGCACACCTGTGCTTGCTCCATGTCTTAAATAACATCCCGAGAAACCCTATCACGGCAATGTTTTCCTGCAAATAGTTCGCTGTGCAAAGACGTGTGTCATTTGGAGGGCTGAGGTCAGTGGTGTTCATTGGTGCGATGACTTCACATCCAGCTTTGTCTGGGACTGTCCCTGCTTCTACCGACTCTTGTGGTACACGCATTCATAGCGGCCTCATCTCAGAATCTTCAGAGATGGTTCTCTTAGTATGATAACACCTTTTTGGAAAAACCCATCTCCTTCATCGCACTTTGATGCTGCCTACACCATCAACACCACGTAATGCCAGTCCCTGTAGTATGGAACGGCGTACTGAAAGCTTAGTAATGAAGTCAGTCAGGTGACCACATAGTTAAAGGCAGCTGTAGGCGTGAGTTAGCAACACAACTGGTGTTTCCTCTCTCTTAGTCAGAAGAGTTATTTAAAAAAAAAAAAAAAAAAAAAAAACAGGAATAAACACAGGAGATTAAAACAAAAAAAAAAAGGAATCACACCTTGCACCTTTTAGCTGATGACTCACTGGAATAAAATCCCCCCCCCCCCCCCCGCACCACCCTCACCCAGCCTACTGGGATCCTCTGGTTTAGAATTCTTGTTCTTCAAGTGAGAACATTTCATTGATGTACACGTATTGATTCTTTTAATAGGAAGATAAGGTTCTGCTGAACTGGCAGGCAACAGCAAGAGTTGTCTTGATGGGTAAGGTTATCAATCTTACCTATCAATGTTAATAGGGGCCCTGATAACTTAGGCCCAAAAAGAAAGGTATCTGGGATCTAGGGGATTCTCCAGGGCATCCTCTGATGAAGGATTCCACGGAGGAGGAGAGGAAACCTTCAAGGGCTCAGACCACTCAGGAGTCAAATTCTGGGCTGTATTACTGGCTAATGTCCCTGCATCCCTTTGAACATATCTCAGAGTATTTTTCTTAAATTCCTGAAGCAAAATGATATCAATAATTCACTCTTGTTAATCAAATTAGTCTACTGATGACGGTGAGGGTAGTGATGATAGATAATATTTATGTATTTCTGAATATGTTTCAGACACTGTTCTAAGTTCATCTCATATAAAACTAATTTATTCCTACATTCTAAGGTAGATATTGTTAATATCTGTTCATTAGAATATGTAAATTTAAAAGATGATCTTTATAACCTCCCTAAAACATGTCTGTTTCTGCGAGGCAAGAGGAAAAAAGCACTATTATCGCAGTGAAATCGAGTTAAATTTAATGACCATGGAGAATTGAAAGGAGAGGTCCAGGCTAAAATTTATCATCATCCTCGACCTTTTTTGCTGGAACCAACCACACGGAATTCTCCAGTAAAGACGATGGTCTGGCTTTCACTCATTTTGAAACCGGAAAAGCTGGGGTTCTTGCTGCCTGTCCCCTGCCAGACCCCACGAGCAGAGACAGGGATGGAATCTTTATGGGCGTTGTATTCAGGTGGCTGGCGATCTGAGAAGACAGGGGGTTTGCACCCCAACAGACTGTCTTAAATTCCATTTTAAACTGGCCCTTTTTACAAGAAGAAAAGTCTCGTAAGGGGTTTGGAATTCAGGGAACAAGTTAATGGGATGAAAGCTGCAGCATCCTTTCCCCTGAGCCCTGGGCGGTGGTCTTTACCCGTGTCCTGTGCGCGGGGTGGTGGGCATCCCCCCAGAGCACCAGGGCTCAGACGCCATCTTGACGTCGTGTGGTCCCTCCCCAGGCACAAGGGTGGAACCGCCTGTGGTCTCCTGGACTCAGGGAGGGTCCCACATTTGGTTCCTGGAACAACAGCTTTTTACATGCATTGATCACTCAACTTATTAGCTATTACCTGAAACCAAAAAATTTCCAACGTTTGAGTGCCCCATCATTTTCTCTGTATTTTCCAGGAGCTTTTCAATTCTACAATTTAAAAATAGGAATCAAGGAAGCTATTGATTGCTAAGCAATTGTAATTATTAACTTTACATATGAAGTTAGGGAAAATCTTAGTTGATCATCTTAAGAGCTTCTGAATAATTTAATCAACTTCTTTGAACTGGCAATACATATGAATTTATTTGCTAATGTTCCAGAGATTGGAGAGGAGAAAGTCAGCTTTTTGAAAGAGTAACACCAGTCTCCGTGATTCATGTGCATCTAGGGACACTGACTTTTACACTGGTCAGGACGTCTCTGAATGAGGGCGGGGAGCAGGGGGCAGGCTTCGGACCAGCCAACTCCTCACTTCCAGCAAGTGCTGCGAGAGCCCTCACTGATTGACTCTGCAATCAGCTCGCCAATTGTTTCATTGTGATTCCCTGCAAAGTCCAGCGTATCCACTTTAGACTGCCGGGCAGACTTGGATTTTTCTTCTGATGAATTTTTCTGTGCCATTCTGAGTACAGCCTGATGACACACTCCACAAAAGACTGAACATAGTTTTTTATTCCCAAAACTTGAAAACACAGGCTAAGGATTTATGGAAGAATCAAGGGTTTTGCGTTCTTATCAAAATTGTGAAGCTATGGGGGAAATATATAATCAATGAGTACAAAGCAACTTCAATCATTTTATTTTACAAAGCCGTGTCCACATAGCCATATATTTAGTAAAATCCAAGTGAAAAAATGCAGCCATTTCTTTGGAAATGTCTAACACCCCAAATCTAAGGAAAGTTATTTTTTTAGTTTTGGTGACAGAAACCCCTGTGTCCTGGAATAGGAGTACAGCCCAACATATTACCATTAAATTTCAACTATTTTTAACATCTCATTTACTGTTCCCCATATGAGGGTCTTGGCTAAAGGACCCCTGCCCTAGGCATTTCTTTCATAGATTTCCTTAAATCTCTCCACTGCTTCGTAGGCCTCCTATTCACCCTGTGTGGTGCAGAATTGCTCACACGTCTGTCACTGTCCCTGGGCTGTGAGTCCCAAGGACCAGGTTCCAAGCTACACCATCAAGCCTTAGGGTATAATCACACCTGATCGTCTCTGGCACTGTGCTGATGTTCAACCATGCCTGCTGGCTACACCGGTGTCCTGCTGTCCATGGTAAAACATGCTTGCGTTACTGAAGTCCCCCATTAAAACTCTTGCACCATATCCTTTAAGGAGTCTGAAATGGCCATTTGTTAGAGTAACATAGTACCACGGCCTCAGCACTTCACAAAGGAAACAATGAATGGGTGGATGGCTTCTCTGGTAAGATCGTGTTCTTTACTACTGTTCGTGACTTTCAGAGACCTTTTCCGTTTTTTCTTTCTTTCTTTTTTAAGATCATGGTATATTACTAGTAGTATTTGTCGTATCACTTATTGTCCTCTGGAACTCTTTCAAAATACTCAGTGCATTTTAATTGTAAATCTCAAAATAATAGAAGAGGACCCTAAACAATGGTTTGAGTCTCAAAATGTATCACTTAGGGGAGCTAAGTGACCTGGTGAATAGTCTGTTCTACTCGCCCGGCGGCTCCAGCAGCAGACCCCAGGGTCTCGTCCGGCGCTCTGGCTAACAAGGAGCTGTAGCTTTTCAATTGCTTCTGAAACAGAGAAGTCTCATTGGGCTTCAGCTAGATTAAGAAATGTTATGATTTGTCCAAAATTTATGGAGACACCGGTATTTTATATTACAAGCCTCAGTGGATTGGAAACCAAAGGTGGACAGTATTGCATGACATTTGTAGAAAATGGGTAACTCTGTATAAATACTTCCAAAGCATTCTGTGGCAGGTATGAAGTGCCCTATGCCGCAGAACTTCTGCCTGTTTTATTTCTCATGGCTGTACTTAAAGATGCTCATTGTATTGTCTTCATTGTTTAAAAAGAACAGTTTCTCTGGGGAGGGGCAGAATCTAACCTTCTAGGAAATGGAGGATTTAAACATCTAATTCTGGACTTTGTTAATCATACTTATATTATTTTAGAGCTTTGAAGGGAAATTTTAAAATTTTATATTTTTTTACACAGTTTCTGTCCTGGCAGTTCGCCAAAATTAGTCCTTTAAGTTATGGTTTTACAATAATTGTGTTACAGACAAATTAACATTAACTTTCAAATACTTACTGAAACTAGCATTAGCCGATAACCTTGTGTGACTGAATAACTATTAACTTTTAATGTTTTCTCATATAAAAATGTCGATAATAATACCAGTACCAACTGAAAGTGATTGCTGTAAGTATTCAGTGAGTTAATATTTGTAAAAATGCTGACCATACTGACCATAAATAGTACATCCTAATGACTGACAGATATTATTATGATTGACCAGAGAAGAAATACCCTATTTTAGTAAAATATATTTAAAGGGCATGCAAATCTTAGATAAAATAAGTGAACTCTGATTTTATTAATAATTGCTCATAAAGTAACTAAAAATTAAAAAGTTAAATCTGATTCCATATTTTGATAAATCCATGTGATTGACTACTAAGCAGTAATTAAAACTAGAGGTAAAAAAAAACTATACAAAATAAAGTCCATGTACAGTCTTCAATATTAATTGAGAGAAAGAGATTTGAATATAACATGTTTTATAGACACACACACATTTGAGCACCCACACACTTGATAAAGGAGATTATTGCTTGGTTTTTTAATTTAAATGATTTTTCTCAGTCATCTAAGTTTTCCAAAATTGTATAATGCCTTTTATTAATTTGTAAATAGAAAAATATTTTATATAATTGTAAAAATTAAATATTCATGTTTTATAACGAAATAGACTTGAAACATTTAACAGAAAAGTGCTCCTTTAGTTTTGACAATAACTCTAAACTTGGCATCTAATCCGACATCTGAGGGGCATCGCTGCCGGCGGGGAGTCTGTGTGTGACTTTTCAGTCCCCGCCCCAGGCTTCAGTTAGAAGGATTTGTGTGGTCTACTGCTCAGGGAAAGCCACCGTCCCCGCACCCGACTCAGGGCGTCGCTGCCTCGGGAGCAGTTCAGTCAAGAGCTCAGGCCTCCAGAGCTGGCCTTCGTCTCACCCACAGGCTACGCTCCTCGCCCTGTTGGGAGGCCTCCTCCACCGGGACCCTCTGGGTAAGGCCTTGCCGAGGCCTGTCTGCCGAGAGCTCCTTTTGGGGCGGCGGGGGGACATTGCCAGATTCTGGTTCTGTTCTCTTTAGAGGTCTTTTTTTGTATAGCACGATTCCTTCCAAGTGCCCAACCTAAGTTACCTAGTACACTGTTTATTGGAGCCATAAGGACTTCCCTTGTCTGCACGATGCAGAAGTTCCAAAGCGCTAGCGGACTCACGACTCCACGGTGCAGCGTGCAGCGCGTGCTCTGGGCTGCTGGAGAAGTCGGAGCGACTGCAGCCCCTTACGTGAAGCCAGAGGGAAAGTGTTTGAGGATAAATAACATCACTCTGTGGCCTTCGGTTGCCACGGAACTCACTCATAATGATAGTGAAATCTTCATGAGTTTCTCAACTCTGAACAGCAACAGAAAATACTAAACCTAAATATTTAAAAACATGGAATGACAGGCTTTACATTTCTAGATATTACTGCTTAACTTTGTATTCTGAGCTAGCTGGTCCAAGCGCTTGAGACTTCCAGCACATAAAAATTATTAATGATTTACTCCGACTGGAATCTCAGCGATAGTAAAAAGTGATAGTAAATTATATTCAAAAGGAACAATGGAAAGGGTAAGTATATTTACCGACTGATATCAGAAGAGGTCACCCAAGACTACTGATAAGTTCCAGTATTATAGAAATAAAAAATAATGAAAAGATACACTGATGAGTTTATTGTGAAAAAAAAAACAACAACTCATCAGTGATGAATTTTTCACCATATAGGAAGGTGATATTGAAACACAGATTATATGAATATAAATATATTTTACATTAGGAAGTGAGAACCTGGGCAATTTCTCAAGTTACTTTAGTTTAAACATAACATCCGTTAAGCCAAGCCCTCTCTCCTCTGAGCTTGTTCTCATATTCTGAGGTCATTCCGCTCTTCGCCGAGTCAGGGTCATTGTGTCTGGGTGTATGATCCTGTTCTACTTCATATTACTGGGTGTAACTGTATTTGACATCATCTGTGCAAGCATCCGGTTAATACCTGTCTTGCCGGGCTATACACTCAGTGTGAACAGACACGGTGTTTCTACTCCGTAACTGTGTCCTGGGTACCCGAGACATGGTAGCCAGTACACATGTGTTGTACAGAGAGTCCTGGTGAAAGAAGAGTCCCATACAGTCACAAATAGCCAAACATCAAAATCAAAATCATTCAGTAAATTAGGTCACAAGTTGCGCTACAAACGAGCCATGGAAAAAAGGTTAAGTACTCACATATCCTCCCCTTTTCAATCGTAATTTAACAGATGCATGCTGTGGTTGGAGGAACGTGGTCATATTTTGCATAGTTTAGGAAAGGGAAACCATTGTCAAATTAGATCTTTCTCAGGGTCTGATTTTTAACTGCTGTTCCAGAAATAGCAATGACTGCCGTGGCCGCCTTTGACAACCTGACTACAGCTGCAGCCCCAACCTCCCCAGCGGAAGCGGAACCAAGCAGAGAAAGGCACCAAGGCATGTCCACTGTGTTTTGCTCTTATTTGGGATGTTTCATGAATTTCCTGACTTTCAGTGGAGGGGTCTAACTTCAAGCCCTAATTTAAGACTGAAGGGAAATATGTTCATACTGTCTTAAACAGTTGTAGCTGCAGTATTCAAGACTTCTGGTTGAATCCGTTTCTCATCTTTAGCAGGGGGGTCAGACTCATTGTCACCGGGGGCCACATCAGCCTCGTGGTTGCCTTCAAAGGTCCGAATGTAACTTTAGGACTGTATAAATGTAGCTACTCCTTCACAGTTAAGAGAGAGCTCAGTGCTGCTGCCAGGTAGAAACAAAGCGCCAGGCTGGGTAAAACAAGGTGGAGGGCCGGGTTCAGCTCGTGGGTCTTGTGTGTGCCACCTGTGTTTGAAGGACTTCACTGAATCACCGTATTTGACTCCTTATTTGATGACAGTCTCCTTTAATTCAATTAACCTTCTGCAGCCCCAATTTTACATCTCTTTGAACTGGTTAGAGGTGTCCATACTGATTTGTGTAGATTGAGTCAGACTGACATCCTACAAATAGTGCACTGGTGATCTGGGTATTCTCAAGTTAAATTACAAGTGTGTTCGGAGCTCAAGTGAGTTTTAAAAGACCTGGTAGTCATTGCTTAAAGACAGATCCTTAAACAAGTGCCCGGGGTGTAATAACAACAACGCCTCCTCCAGCGCACAGCAGGTCTCTCTCCCACGGAGCACAAAACGCTTCTCCCAGGCCGCCAGAGCCAGGAATTGGAAGTGTAAGCTTACCTTTCTGCTGGGTGAGGATGCACTCCACGTGGGCAGAGCGTGTTCGCCACCGTGAAATCCCCAGCGGACGGCACTACAGACAGACACAAGCAAAACAGTTTCTGTGTGAGGACTTTTCCCTTATTTCCTGCCCTGCCTCCCATCTAAGAACGGCCAAAGAGATCCCTTTTTAGTGTCGAGATAATCTTCGATTGGCTCACAATTAGGCGTGCATGTATATGGGGAAGATTCTGCTTTAAACCCATTTTTTTTCCCCCAGAGGAAGGGAGCTATAGAGTAGGCTTTTACAGAATTATTTTTAAACAACCGCATTAATTGCAAACACACTTTTTCCATGTTTAGTTTGCTTTTCTGTGGCCTTGGGGTGGGAGAGGCATCCCTCACCTACATGACTTCTGTGAATGAGCCACTGACCACTATCTAGATATTACGCTCAACTAATATCAATGTTAGTCATGATATTTTTAATTATATTAAAATGCAAGTATTGATGTTACAGTATACTTAGTGCATATACTATGTCATATTTAAACTTTTTGATAATTACATAATTCTGTTGAAAGCAATTGTGTGACATATTTATAATTTAGTGCCAATTATTTATAACATGTTATTCTTTAATAGGTCTTGTGTGCATCACGTCCACTTACAAAATTAACTTTTAATAAGCCTTAGTTTGATATAGTATTTTTATAAAATGGGATATAGTTTCTGCAATTATAAAATGAACTATTTTTTAAATTTCTGAATAACAGTGAAATTCTATCAAGCATGATGTTTTCTCATGAAAAATTCAGCATAGTCAATTATGTATTTAGGTTCTCAAAGGTAATTAGCTTTTGGTGGTATACTTCTGCAATTCACGAACTTTTAAAAAAATACATCCTTCCACTTTCTAAATGTCTATGAAATGAGCTATTTTCAACGAGAGAAGCTTAACATTCTTTTCTTTTCCTCTCCTGTCAACAGCACCTCACAAATCAGCGCCAAATGATGCCCCCAAATCCCTAGGTAACTCAAAGAGGAAAAAAATTACGTAGGTAAACAAATAAATCTTGAGCACATTTGTCGCGATGGGAGAGGCTCCTGCTGCTGCTCCGTAACCTGTAGGGCATTTGTCTTCTCTCAATTGCCGAAGGTGTCCCACAGCCCGATGATGAATAGAGGTTGCTGGAAGAAAGAGCGCACACTTCCACGGAGAATTTCCAGACAGACAAGAGCCTTTAAGAGAAATACTTACGTAAAATAGATTGTTTTCTATTAAGGCATATTTTACCCTGGGTCTTTGCACAGTCATTTCATCAACAGTGCAAAAAATAAATAACTTTGAGTAAGCCTCATGGTGAAAATACGCTAACATGATTGTTTACTATTTAAACCAAACAAGAAGGATTCCCCCATAAGACAATATTCTCCATATGTAATGAGTGATTAATCACCAAATGTTGTTCTTTGCATTCAAATCGAAATGAGCAAAATTGCGTTATCATTTGATGTGGTAAGTTTTACTTATATCCGATTCACAGATATTTTGAGGGGAAAGTAATTAAAAAAAAACTTACTTTAAAAAAACATTGTGGGGTAACAACTTGGATCGTTTAACTCGTGTTATATGGGGGAGTGGTTTATGTGGAAGTATCCCTCAAGTTTTCTTGAAGGCACCAATGTCTTCCGATGGGCGCCGCGGTGCCTTCGGCTCTGTACACAAAACATTCCGCCAGAGACGAGTAGACAGCAGAATGCAGAGGTGCATGGAAGTGCAGAGCGGGGGAGGAGAGGTAGGGGAGGGGGAGAGTGCGTGTAGACAGAGCACCAGCTGTCCTCAGGTGCAAGTTCTCCACACCGTCTTGCAGATAGCAATAACCCCTGCAGCTGGCACACACATGTCAGAACTAAGACTTTGCACCAAAAGTGGAAAAGAAGGAAGGCAGTAGGAATGCAGTGGTAGCTCTTCTTGCTGGTTCTCATTTTATCAGTCAGGGCATAGGCTATGGATATGTGTGTGTGTGTGTGTGTGTGTGTGTGTGTGTGTTGCCAATGGTTTTTATTTTATTTTGTTAAACAAATTTTTGTCCTTCTATTACAGTTGTCTCAGTTTTTCTCCCTTCGCATTCCTCTACCCACCCCCCGCCCCACAGTCAGTTCCCACAATGTTGTCCATGGCCGCGGGTCATTCACACGAGGTTTCGGACTAGTCCCTTCCCCTTCTTCCCACCATCACCCCTTCCGCCCTCCCTTCTGTATCTGGGTTTTGCTTCTTGTTTTTAAACCAAGAATGCCAGGCTTCTTTCACATTGTAAAGCCCACCTTCTGAATGACCTCTTGTACACCCTTATGGTACTTTCTATGACGGACCTCCGGAGCCAGCCAATCTATAAATCACCACTTATTTTTTTCTTACAAATGAATTTCCGTTAAACATAATTCAACTGTAGACATTCATTGTTCTCAATAATATTCATCATCGTTTCAAAGGTACAGCTAGTAAGATTTTCTTTCTTCCTTCTTAGTGAATATAGTTATATTTTAAAATAGTAATTTTATGATAGAGTAGGTAGAGTTGTGTGCATTTTAAGGAGTCTAGTTCTATGTAAATTTTTATGATGGTTTTATTTTTTATTTATGCTAGTGTATGTATGAGTGAGGCTGAGGGAGCAAGAGAGAAAGACAGACAGAGAGAGAAAGAGAGAAACGATTAGAGACAGTGAAATAGAGAGGAACAGGAAGAGGAAGAGAAAAGGAGGGAGGGGTGAGGGATAGAGCAAGAGAGACCAAAATAGAGAGAAGGTGGTAGCCTCAATAAATATGTAATTATTTATGTAGAAAACCTGAAAGAATTGGTAAAAAAACTTCTAGAATTAATAAACATTTTTAGCAAGGTTATAGAATACACAGTTAACATACAAAATGCAAATACTTTCTTTACTATATACCAAAAATAAGTAATTGACATTTGGAAGTTAAAATAAAATACCATTTATGTTAATTAAGTTTACCAAAAAGAATTGATACACGAATGTATATATCTAACAAAATACATTAAGATATATAGTAAAACTACAAACTTTTGACAAACAAAATAAAAGAACTAAACAAATAGAAAAACATTCCATGTTCATGGACAGAAAGGCTGAATAACGTCAAGATGTCAGTTCTTACCAATTTACCTTCAGTGCTGCCCCAAAGTCCCAGGAAGCTACTTTGAAGATACTGACATGGGGTCTACAGAGTTTACATGGAGAGGTAAAAGTCCCAGAATAACCAACATAATACTGAAAAAGACTGACCCTGACTTCAAGAATTATTATAAAACTACCATAATTAGGGTAGTGTTGGTAAAGAATCAAGAAATAGATCATCATTCTATGATTGAAAGCACCAACATTGACACAGATGTGGTCAATAGATCTTTGATAAAGGAAGAAAGGTACAATGAAGAAAAGGTAGTCCATTCAACAAATGCTGCTGGAACCACTGGGCATCCACATGCAAAAAAAAAAAAAAGAAAAGAAAAAAGAATCTAGACATAGAGATTTTTTTCAAAAACAATGAACTCAAATAAATCATAGACTTGACCATAAAACACATGACCACAGAAGTCATTGGATTCCAACCATTTACACATAAGACTAAGGCAGAGTGAGTGGTAAAGGGGGGTTTCTGAGCAGGCATTGAGGCTACAAGGGTGTGTCCCTAAGACTGAACTGAACCTGACATAGAAGAGTCTTTTTCTCCCCAGTAACGGGTTCCTTCACTCTCCCTAACACTGTAATATAAATGTGTGTTTTGTCAACCTTGTGGACAGTGGAATGAAGAAGTACCCACACACGATCGGCTCTTCTCCATTCTCTCTTCTATTTCCTCTCCAAGGCCATTTCTAAACCACCTCCTACGTAGAATTCCTGGTGCCTTCACCATCTTTGCCATCCCAGAACTTGAATTTCAGACAGCTCGATGAATAGAGTGTGTTAACATTTCTCCCCAGCAGATATTTAGAAGAACAACAGTGAGTTTGGGGCACAGGTACAAAAATGGTCTGAAAACTGAATTTTTAAAAGGTCATTTACTGACTCAGATTTCATATATGATGGGAGAGGGTTGGTGTTGGCCTCCATAGGGGCAGAGACCCCAACCCCAAACTGATCTCTGTCACTGCCATTTGGATTGGCTTATATTGGAGTCAGTATGAATCTGAGAGGGTTTAATTTACAGGGCCGGTAAATTTTACGTGGCAATCTGATTGGACATGGGTGCTAGATTACAAAGGACTTCTGGGTAATCCTCTGATGGTATTACCATATGGGATTAGCATTTGAATTGGTGGACTTAATAGAATAAATTGCCCTTCCCGATACTGACAGGCATCATTCAATCACCAATCCATCAAGGGATTTACTAACAATAAAGGGCAGAGGAAAAACATTGACTGTTTTTGCTTCTCCTTGCCCATCTGAGTCAGGACCTCTCCGGTCACTTTCTCCTACCTTTGCACTGAGACCTAAACCATAAACCCACTTGGTTCTCAGGTGTTCTGACTTAGACTGAATCACGTCTCTGGCTTTTCTTGAGTCTTCTACTTTGCAGATGGCAGGTCACGGGACTTCCCCAACTCTATAATGCCATGAGCCAATTTCTCTCTCTCTCTCTCTCTCTCTCTCTCTCACACACACACACACACACACACACACACCTCTCATTTCTATGGAGAATCCAGGCAAATGCAGGTAGCAATGAAGAAAAGGGGAGGAGAGGCATGATGAAATCATTATTGGTTCTAGAAGACGAAGATAATCAGAACTACTGCTAAGCTCTCTTATTAGTCAAAAGATACTTTTCTTCAACTATTGTACATGATCTTTCTTTTAAGAGTTGAGATTTACTTATAAGACACCTAAGGTGCTAGTTTATATTGTTTCTTCTTTATACCTTAAATCAATGTTATTTCACATGTTAAACAATACATTCCTGTTGAATTACAAGGTAAGACCCTTGCTGATGGTGTCTATCTTGGTATAACTGGAAGTGTCTAAAAATAAACAGAGAATCAGAGTGTTATAAATAAATCCAAGTAGTAAAACACAATGTTTTACTAGAGATGAAAATGTTGAAGTTCAACCAATGCTATAATTTAGATGAGATTGAAATATTATTTTGAAGAATTTAGGCATTTATAGTGGTTAAACTAATAAAACGCACAGACACACACACCTGACTCCATTAAAGCACAACGACATTTCTAATTAGTGTTTTGAAGACACCCTGAGCTCGTTTCTACTATTCAGATAGTTTTTGTTTATCTTCCTCTGAAAAATGATAGGATATCAAAAATTGTAGACTTTTAAAAAACATCTAAGACTTTTTACTTGTCCATTTTAATCCTTAAATGCTTCATCACTTCCTTTTTAATGAAAAGTAGTTTAGATAATGTAAACATGTGATTATACTCCATATAACTTTCTTTGGGGCACTTTCAAAGCAGATATATCATCTTCCAAGTTTATATTGATCCCAGAAAAACACGAGACCGCAGCGTGGAACTCACGGTCTCAGGTTTGCAGACAGCCCCCGTTCGCCCAGCTGTGCGGGGAACTGTTCAGAACAGCGCGGAGTGTCAAGCGTGTGCAGCACAGCTGGGCAGTGAAAAGAGCCAAGGAGAATTGATTTGCTGAACCAGCAAATATATATAGCAGTCCTTAGATCATTAAAAGGGCTTAATAATGATGAAAAACAAGTTGAGGAAGAAAAGCTCATGATTCTAACTCACTTGGAAGGATCAAGGCTGCTTGCTTGGAAGCGTGAGGAATGATGCTGAAGCATTAATGGAAATAAGTGCTAAGGAAACAAAATATTCTGAGGAACAGAAAATGAAAATCAGCCTTACAAATATTTAAAGTCTAAAATTATTGACCATAGAATAAGAAACGGAAAACACTATAAAAAGAAAATATTGATTTTTATAAATTACTTTATCGGATTGTATCGGATTTAACGTGCAGTCTTAAGAGGAACACAAATCACATGTGTAATGTGATCACCCAATGTCAAAAGAAAAAATAAAACTATAAATTTTATTTCTCTCACTCGTCACTGCTCAAAGTTCAGTATTCCCCCTGGTGCTGTGATCTTCTTCTCAGATCTCTCTTCACCAAATAACGTTTCTCCCACCCCATGTTTGCAATCACAAACAAAACAAGAAGCTTGTATAAGACAGATTCCTCCCTTTCTATATAGTATCTGAAGGAAAAATGTACAATGAAACTCCAACAAGAAATTGGCTTATACTATTTCATCTGACAAACACTAGGCTTTCATGTTCAAGAAACATGAATACGTGTTGTAAGCTCTTGGTTTAAAGATGATGACAGTTTGTAGCTTTGCATCCAAACATAAAAAGAACAAAATCAAGCAGATAAACACATTCACACACACGTGCTGATAACCCTCCATGTGATCTCTATTTCTGGGAATCTGATTTGTGAATCTGATTTCTGTGTTCCAGTTGCTCCCTTAGTTCCTTGATGCTTCTGTTTTGTTTAGGGTCAGGTGTCCATAGCTGTGAGTTTGTTGTCATTTTACTGCTCATAATTTTTATCTTCTTTTTCTTAGATAAGTCCCTTTCACATCTCATATAATAAAAGCTTGGTGATGATGAACTCCTTTAACTTGACCTTATCTGGGAAGCACTTTGTCTGTCTCTCCATTCTAAATGATAGTTTTGTTGGATAGAGTAATCATGGATGTAGGTCCTTGCCTTTCATGACTTCAGATACTTCTTTCCAGCCCCTTCCGGCCTGCAAGTTTTCTTTTGAGAAAAGAGCTGATAGTTTTATAGGAACTCCTTTGTAGGTAACTGTTTCTTTTTCTTTTGCTGCTTTTAAGATTCTCTCCTTCTCTTTAATCTTGGGTAATGTAATTATGATGTGCCTTGGTGTGTGCTTCCTTGGGTCCAACTTCTTTGGGACTCTCTGAGCTTCCTGGACTTCCTGGAAATGTATTTCCTTCACCAGATTGGGGAAGTTCTCCTTCATTATGTAGTCAAATAAGTTTTCAATTTCTTGCTCTTCCTCTTCTCCTTCTGGCATCCTTAGGATTCAGATTTTGGATCATTTAGAGTTATTCTGGAGGTTCCTAAGCCTCTCCTCATTTTTTGAATTCTTATTTCTTCATTCTGTTCTGGTTGAATGTTTATTTCTTCCTTCTGGTCCAAACTGCTGATTTGAGTCCCGGTTTCCTTCTCATCACTGTTGGTTCCCTGTACCTTTTCCTTTAATTCACTTAGCATAGCCTTCATTTTTCCCTCTATTTTGCAACCATACTTAATCGTTTCTGTGAACATCCTAATGACCGGTGTTTTGAACTATGCATCTGATAGGTTGGCTATCTCTTCATTGTTTAGTTGTATTTTTTCTGGAGCTTTGATCTGTTCTTTCATTTGGGCCATATTTTTTTTTTTTTTTTTTGTCTCAGCGCTCCTGTTATGTAGTGATGGGTGGAGCCTTAGGTGTTCACCAGGGCGTGCAACTCACCTCTCTGGCTGTGACACTGTATGTTGAAGAGGTGTCCGAGAGGAAACGATGCTGCTTGCTCAGCTCTCAGCCATCTTTCAGTCACTTCCTCCGCTACCCACAGGCAAACTGGGCCCTTCTGGTGCTGATCCCTGGGTGGGTGGTTTGGTACATTCTGGGACCCTGTGGGTCTCTCCACCAAACTGTCCTCTGAAGCTGGGAGTTTCTCTCATTGCCGCCTCAACTTCCACATATGTTTTCAGTCAGAGGTTTTGAGGCTTTATGTCCCAGGCACTAGAGCCCTGGGTTGTGCTGTCTGTCTTGCTCTCCAATTGATCCTCCCGGTGTATTTACACACAAATGTGGGACTACCTGGTCTTCCAGCTGCTGCCTCACCCACCCCGCTCCACCAGCCACCACCTTGCCAGTCCTCTCCACCCCGGCTGCCCATCTCTGCCCCTCCTACCTGTCTGAATGACTATTTCTTCTTTAAGTCCTTGGTTGTTGGACTTCCATACAGTTTGATTTTCTGGTAGTTCTAGTTACTTTTTGTTTTTAAACTTGTTGTTGTCCTTCTTTTGTTTGTGTGAGGAGGCAGAGTGTATCTACCTATGCCTCCATCTTGGCTGGAAGTCTGCAATTTAACTATATATATTTTAAATTTTTTTAATTGTTCAAGCACAGTTGTCTCCATCCCCCTCCACTATTTCCCCCATCCCAGCCATTCCCACCTCCCACCCTTGATCCTAACCCCCCACTGGCTTTGTCCATGTGTCCTTTATCCATGTTACTTGATAACCCTTTAATTACATTCATGCAATTTAATTATATTTTATAAGAATAAAGTTATAATTAAAACCACATATATGTACACGTGAAAATACCCATGCACATATAGGTATATATAAATGGACAAATAAGAATGGATAAAGAGTCCATAACAAAGGGCTTGCCAGTTTTATTTCCTCATGTGATTCTTTCTGTCTCTCCATCTATGCATCCAGCCAATAAAACATGAATTGAGAACTTTTCATATGGGTTTGAGATTTTAATGGCTACATATTGTGCTTCAAGTGGTTAAAAAACTCAGAGAAGTACACTATTTTTGCAAAAAAAAAATGGTTACCTAGGCAGAATTTTTGCATTTTCAGTAAGCTTGATCTATCCTCAACTCAGTTAATGCTTTCCTATTGCAATTACCAGAGGTGGCATTATCACTGTTTCTATAAAATTGGGAAAGTCTTTGATTATTGGTCACTCTATTCGCATTGACTTACTGGATGGACCATCGACAAATGAACAAAGGCTTGATTACAAGGAAGTGTTATCTCGGACAGCAGTATGCAGTTTGTCTCCTGTAAGTTAAATGTATTTCAGGGATCTAAAGGGGATGGGAAGCTTTTCTCTGTAATTGAATTGGAGGATTTCATCTGCAATTTTTAAAAATAAATGGGTATTTAATGTCTTGCATTTGAATGTAAAAATGCAAAGATAAATGTTAAAAGGATATCTGGATATCCTCTGTTTATTTGTTTTCCCTGTGCTTTACTGGAATGTTGATAAATTGCATTTTACTGGTATTTTTAAACATACAAAAGGCTTTAAAATGTTTTCACAAGCTGGCTTTCAACATGCCATAAAATAAAGTGAACATTCTCAGTATTTGATTAAGGTGAACAAGCACCAGCATAGTTGTTCCAGGCTCCACGTAATATGTTGTATTTCTGCTTGAATCCCCATTGGGATGCCACTGCACTACCCAGTGGCTGTACTAGAAGAGCACACCACACCTGGGCAGGCACAGGGATTTGGAAAGCAGTGCAACTTTGTCCAGCAGTGTCCCTTTCTCTAAGGCCCTGTGTCCCTCCTCCTGTGTCCCAGGCTTGCTGCTGTCTGCAGCCATTGCCCATCATGCACACCTTTCTATGTTACTTCTGTTTGGCCAAAGTACTTCATTAATAAGACAATTTAACCACAGCTCTTTCTTTATCAGCATTTTTCAGCTACTCCAATTTGAATTTTATTGATGAAAGTTTATCCACTTGGGCTAATTAATATTAGAATAAAATTGGTATATGACCTAATTATTGCATTACGTATCCACCTCTTTACCAGTAAGTAAGCTGTTTATCGATAGCATTTCTGCTAATGGAATTCCATGGCGTCATTCCTCATGTTTAAGTTACTTAAGCTTGGGATTGCTATTTTGGGGTTGCTCTATTGGGATTGCTATTAATGTATTTTTGAAATATATTACATTATGTCTGAGAAAAATACAGAAAACCCTGGAATATAAAGGCAAAATGTAATAGAATTAATGTAGCATACAGTAAAATATATTTTTACATATTTATTCTTTAATAAATTCTCCTTTCAACGCAGACAGTTTATCAGCGAACATAGAAAGGTAAAATGCAGATCAAAGTCCTTGACATTTTAGCCACAATTTAAAAATAGAAGGTTATATTTGAGAAAGGTGTAACTGTGGTTTCTATCATATTGAAAATTATGAAGAGAAAGAAATAATTGAGCCATGGCTGGTGTGGCTCAGTGAACTGAGTACCAGCCTATGGACTGAAAAGTTGCCAGTTCGATTCCCAGTCAGGGCACATGCCATGGTTTTGGGCCACATCCCCAATTGGGTACACATGAGATGCAGCCACAAATTGCTGTTTCTCTCCCTCTTCCCCTCTCTCTCTAAAAAAATAAATTAAATCATTTTTAAAAAAGAAATAATTGAAAGATGCATCAGGCATTGAATGCAGTTTCTTCATTTGATTATAATTTAAACAATCTGTATGATTTATTTGGGACCAAGCTTGAAATCTTTGAATAGCTTTTGAGGGGCAAAATTTCAAAATATAGCACATGATTAGTCATGTGATAAAAATAAATGTTTCCGTGCATTCTGCACAGAAGTTATACAAAATCATATTAAATTGTCTACAGACTAAAAGTGTTAATTTGTTTACATAATATTGTTCTTCTCATATTCAACACTCCTGCAGTTATAAAATAGAAATTTAGATGGTAGAAGCCATTATATTTTCACAATTGCTTAATTGCCTAGTATTACGATCATTCGTGTGTGTGTGTGTGTGTGTGTGTGTTTGGCCAATTTAGATACAAGCTATCTTCACTATTAGCATTTCATCCTACTTGGCTTATCAAATTTATTCTACACTAAAAAATTAGTTATAACAATTGACAGTGGTAAATAAACTCATCCATCCCATAGTACCATTAGGA
Source organism: Phyllostomus discolor (assembly GCF_004126475.2). Lineage (NCBI taxonomy): Eukaryota > Metazoa > Chordata > Mammalia > Chiroptera > Phyllostomidae > Phyllostomus > Phyllostomus discolor. Next base: position 90,488,355 of record NC_040913.2, on the reverse strand, counting down.
GATAGAGTCTCAAATTTCCTCTTGGCAATGATTCTTTTTTTTCCTAAATAACCAAGGGAGATAACCTATCATTTTAGTTACTGTGTCGTAGTACAAAATATATTCTGTCCTTAGCCAAATTATACCTTAAAGAGACTGAGGTGTATGCATATATGAAAAAAATTGACACCTATAATGTTAGGGGCGACATTGAGGAGCAATACCACCAGCCTACTGGTGCCAATAGTCTGGTTGAAATAAGTACGTGGAAATGATCGGCCAGGTTTGTAAAGAAGTGATGTAGGCAGAATTCTTGTCTGTCCCAAGTACAATGTCTATTACGTGTCTTAAAGCTGTAATTATTTCAAAAATAGACATTTGAGGAAACGAGATAATTAGTCTAGTACAGCTGGTCTAGAGAATTATTGGCACAGCGACTGGTGTCATTAAAAATTTGGCAAAGTGTCCTAGAAGCAGTCCCCCGGGTGAATGAAACAAATGAAGCACCTAAGTGTTTTTTAGAACCTAACGATGTGCACTTAGAAGACTCCTAATTGTGCTCCTAAATTTGCAAAGCCCTAACGACATGAAGAGTGATCCCGAATTACTTTTTTAGGGTGTTCATCTGAACATTGATGCACATTTAGTTCAGAATTGCAGTGTGTTTTACTTAATTCAGAACTTCTTTTGCTGAACTCAATTCTTTTCATAGTTTTTGTTAGTTTTGGTTTTGTTCCTTTATCTACATACTTATTTCCAAAGTTCTCTTTCTTCCTTTAATATTCTCTTTTTGCAAAATGTGTCATCCATGCTAAAGGTGGTATAAATTACACAGAGTTTAAAGAATAACAATAATATAAATATTGTGTACATAATCATGAACTTAAACAGCAGAACGCTACACGGAAATCTAAGGTTCGCTCTACGCCTTGATGGACTTTACCTCTCTCCACCCCGGGGTAACTGTGGTCCCAAATCTGGGGGTCATCAGTTTTGTTTCACTTTACAGTTTTATCCTACATACATACCTTTTTAAAAAAGTGTGTGTTGTTTCTCCTGCTTTCAATAACACTAGTATTATTCAGCTAATGAAGTTCAATACAGTTTTGTTTTGTTCAAGGGGACACTTCTCCTAACTGGGAGAAGGTCACATCCAGAGAAAGGTTACAGAAGGGTCCTCACACCTGCAGCCTTGCGGCCAGGTTGCTCCTGGGACAGTCTGAGTAGTTACAGATTTGGTGTTTTATACACATTTTGAATCATCTGTTATCCTCCTATGGAAAAGTGAAAGCTATATCCCAGGTAATGATTTTTCTTCCATTTAAATTGATGTATCTAAAGCTATGCAAGGATTTTCTAAAAATTGAATATCACCTAGTACATATTTTCCCATTCAATCTAGCTCCTTATGTTTTAGATGTTTCTCATGCAAATGGGCTTTTAATTTTTTATAGCATAGCTAGATAATTGAGTTCATTTCCTTTAATATAATAATCACTCTTATTTTATAGATGTAAATCTAGCAATGTATTATGGGGTGCTATGCAGTACCAATTCCCCATTTTTATGTATTCATTTTTTTCTTCCTTGACTCCATTTAGATTGATTTTTAAAACTTATTTTTATTTTATTTTACTCTCCTTGTTTGCTCATTATATATTTCATGTGTATTATTTTAATGAGCACCATTTGTGTATTAAATTAGAAAGCTTAACATTATTCAAACTCTTTATATGCTCACAAGTTATGGATTTTAGCATTAGGATGTTAGCCTTTAATGTCTTTATGTGAGATTCACCTGATATATCATGCCATTTCTGACTTCCAAAAATTGAGTTAGTTACCAGTATACATGGAGACATCACCTCTGTGTGGCCTTCCTCTGTCCTGTCATTTACAATTTTGAACAGATTGGTAAGTGATTTTAATACCCATTTCTGGAAACTATAGTATCCTCTTCAAATCTATTCTTACCATCTCTTTTGTGTTTTTTCTCTTGGTTTTCTATCATTTGGTCTTATCTCCAAGCATGTCTAGAAATTTTTTTTTAATGCTGGGCAGAAAATATAAAAACAATAAAGAAACTCTGGATAAAATTGTTTTCCTTGACATATGTCACAGGGTGTCCATTTGAGGAGATACGTGTTCATCTGTCCAGTCATTCATAAAGTTCATTTTATGCTTGGCCTCCGTCTTTCTGAGACCTGGATTCGTTTGGTTTGTGTGGACCCACTTTGGGGTCTCCAACAAAAACCGTTTTCAGGAAACCTTTTTGGCAGACCCTGAACTCTATCCTTTCCCCCGTGTCCATCTGACTCCACCTAATGTCCCAATATCTTCACGTAAGAGCACCTTCCAGTGGTCTGGCTTCTTGTGAAGCATCGTGTACAAATTAGTAACTTTCTTCAAGGTAAAAGCGGCACAAAATATTGGGTTCACCACTCTGTAGTACTTTATCCTCTAGGACTTTGTTTTAAACAAAGGACATTCTTTTAGAGAGCTGTTAGGTTTCTATAAGATGGAGAGGATGGTGCAGAAAGTTCCCACGTCACCTCTGCCCTCACATACGCATAGCCTTCCACGGTACGGACATCGTTCATCAGAGCTGCGGGTCTCCCGACAAGCACGAACCTCCAGTGACACGTCACAGTCACCCAAAGTCATCAGTTTATCTTCAGGTTCAGTCCTGGTACTAAACATCCTATCATTTAGGACAAATGTATAGTAACATATATCCATTATTATGATATCATGCAAAGTGTTCTCACTGTGTTAAAAAAAAACCCACCATGTTCTTCCTAGTTATTCGCTGCCTCCCCCCACCCCGGCCTCTGGCAACCAATTATCTTTTTATTGCCCCCATTCCTTCCCCATTTCCAGAACATCATATAAGTGGAATTGCACAGTATACAGCCTTCTCAGATTGATGTCTCTCTAGTCGTATGCATTTTAGGTCCCCCCATATCTTTTTATGCTTTGAGAGCTCATTACTTTTTAGTGCGGAATAATATTTCATTGTCTTGAATTACCACAGTTTATTTATCCATTTACTTACTGAAGGATGTCTTGGTTGCTTCCAAGTTTCATCAATTATGACTAAACCTGCAGTAAACATCCATGTGCAGATTTTGTGTGGACATAATTTTTCAACTCTTTGGGGGAAATAAGAAGGAAGGATGAAGAAAGGAAAGAGAGAGAGAAAGAGAGACAGAGAAAGAGAGAAATATGCATGGAATTACCATATCACAGATGGAAAGGGGTAAACTGCTAGTATTACAGATTTTATACATGGATGCAAATCCAGATGAATTACAGAACTTAAATTCTTGCTTCAAGTAAGAATTCTGAAAGCCAAGGTCTCAGAATCTCCATTAAATCGTGGATATTAATAGTGGTGGAATTTTGGCAGGAATCAGTGGACCGTCAAAGCATTCGGATCAATGTGTGACCTAAAAGAGGAGAAACGCCAGAACGAGAGCGCGGGCCCAGGGCTGCGAACCAATTGCAATCGCCCTCCTTTGCTCATCCGAGCTACCGCTGGTGGGGGATGGCCACGGAGCGGACTGCCACTGTTAGACCCTGGGAAAGATATTTCATCTGATGATCACAGGATGCTCTCTCTCTGCAACTGAGAGAAGTGTCAGGGTCTCGTTGATATGGGTCTCGTCAGGGTCTCGGTTTTTCACCTTTGAGTAAAAATTAAAAGATGGGGAATGCGAAGGCCACATTTTAGAGAAATCTGTGTTAGGTGTCAATGGCCCTTGATTTTCAATAGCTTTTCCATAGACGTGGAGCACAGGAAAAATAACAGGGGTGATGGGAGAAGCCTGGGGTTCCCATGTTACACAGGGTGCAGAGGGAATGTCATTTCTGCACACCCTCAGTTAGGGTCACCCCCCCCCCCTCCCGAGGACCAGAACGATCGAGCAGGCCTGGGTACTGGGGACGAGTGACAGAATTAAATATCATACTTCTTCATCACTCTGCGGATGGTCATCTCACACGTGACTTCAATCTCTTTCCTACTCATAGAGTTTAAATTAAAGATGTTTATGGTAGTATTGTCTTTTTCTTAAACTAATTTTGAACTTAACCTTCATTTAGTTGTTTATAACTTTTTTCTTCCTGATTTTTATGCTAAGTCATGTCTTCTGTCTTCAGATTCCCCTACTATTGCTTTTCTTTCCTTGGGCATGAGATAGTAACTCTGAGTTTGTTTTTTTAATTGTGATATTTTTAAATTTAGCCTATGTCTTCTGAATCATTCCATGCAACATGTTTTCTTCATTTCCGGACATAATATCATTGCACATTTTATATTATGCCAAATATATAATTCAATCCAGAAATAAACCTATTTCACAGAACATGGATGATAACCACCCTGTAGAATAAAGTCTCTCTTTATTCAATATACATAATTATGACTCCTGTTTTCCAGTTTTTAAAAAATCCTATATTAGTATATTGAACTGTATTTTGTCTTCAAAAATAAAGGGATCACTTTATTATGTTTTCTGATTTTCAGACATTTAATTAGCTTTTAAAATATTTTAAAAATAAACTGTGAACATTGCAATTTTTCTAGACTATTTGTTGGAAGAAAGATTTAAAAACCTTTTAAAGTTATAATAGTAAAACTGACTCCTACAGATACTACAAATGAAGAATTATGAGGGAGTACCCCCCCAAAAAAGTGGAATTATCTTCTGGAGGGCAGATCTCTTATAGTACAGGCTCCTCCCTCGAGGACAGTGTTCTCTGGACCCATCTGTATCAGCTGACCAACAGGCATTGTTGTGAGAGGCTGCGTTTGGCTTCAGTGAATTTTTCCTGAAGACTCTTCCAATGTGTTTGCCCACTTCATGATGGGCGATTTATGAGCACACCTGCCCACAGTGAGCTGAGTGTTCAGCAGCTTTTGACCAAAAACGGCCTGATCCCTGGGCCCCACCCTCCCTATTCACCTGATCTTACCCTGAGGAACTTCTTTTTTTTGTTTCCCTGGATGAAAAAAGTCCTCAAAGGGAAATGTTTTGTCTATGTGGAAGAGGTGAAACAAAAAACAGCAGAAGCACTAAAAGACATCAAAATCGGCAAGCTGAAAAGTTGTTTAGAGCAGTGGAAAAAGTGTCTCAATAGGTGCATTGAAACAGATGCAGAATACTTTGAAGATGGCTGAAGTTTCAACATGGGAGAATAAATGCACAATTTTTTAATAAATAAATTTTGCCTGGCTGGTATGGCTCAATGGACTGAGTGCTGGCCTGTGAATCAAAGGGTTGTTGATTCAATGACCAGTTTAGCGCACATGCCTGGGTTGTAGGCCAGGTCCCCGGGGGAGGGTGCACAAGAGGCAACCACACACTGATGTTTTTCTCCCTCTCTTCTCTCTCCCTCCCCCTCTCTAAAAAAATAAGTGAAATCTTTAAAAGAAATAAAAAAATAAATTCTGTTTTTGGGGGGTCTTCCCTCACACCACAGAGATTAATTTCAATACTAGTTGTGTCCAATTATACTTTCTCCCTTCTTTCAGATAGCTCAGTTCTATTTTTTACGGTTAGCTATATTATTCAACATCTGTGAAGCACAATACAAGCACGTATCTCAAAGAATAAAGGAAAGCATTCTGGAACACTCTGTGCTTGTGCTGGACGTAATTAACAGATAAAAATCAATAACCTCAGGTGTGCACTTCCATCAAGGATTCTAACAAAACTTTCTTGTGAGAATAACAGCCAGTGTGAATACTTTCTCTGATCTCCAAAGTCTGAAAAAAGTCTTTTTAGTTTGGAAAAAAATATTTTGGTTAAAAAGTAGTGACATTAATTATCTCACAATTATAAATATATAAATTAATGAAAAGGAAAAATCAGAAATGTATATATCTTCATTCACAATGTAAGTGACCAGGCTCTTATTGGTGAAACTAAACCGTATGTCCTTCTGTACCTATTGATAACCTTTTTTTTAAATTTTCTTCTTTTTTAAGATTTTATTTATTTATTTTTAGAGAGGGAAGGGGGGGAGATAGAGAGAGAGAGAGAGAGAGAAACATCAATGTGCAGTTGCTGGGGGTTATGGCCTGCAACCCAGTCATGTACCCTGGCTGGGAATCGAACCTGGGACACTTTGGTTCCCAGCCCGCGCTCAATCCACTGAGCTACGCCAGCCAGGGCTATTGATAACCTTTAACATAACAGAGCAAAGGTGAAGGCAATTTATTTCCTGTTTAGTGACAGTAACTAAAGACCACATATATAATATATATATAATATACTACATATATATATATATATATATATATATATATATATATATATATATTTAGGTCAAAGTAAGATCATTTTTTGTTCCATAAGAAATAAATAAACACCATTCTGAATAGAAAATGCTGAACACATAATTCCAGAAGTCTATGCGATATAAACAGAGTCCTATTAAAAACAATAGGATATGAGAGGACGAGCTGTAGGCTGATGGTCCACCGTGGGGCGATCCAGCTCTCACACAGCACAGTTCCTTACTCACGCATCACGACAGTCACTGCCTCCAGAAGGCTTGCCTACAGGAAGGAGGACGCTCGGAGGAGCCTGGGAAAGGGTGAGGCCTAACCATGGGTGGGGCGGAACAGAGTCAGGGCGCGCTGGGTCAGAGAGAGCACACTTCAGGGCAGGCAATGGGAAGTATATTTCCACCAGGGAACACAGCTGCTATTAAGGTTTATGTGGCCTGTATGCAAAGCCTTGGTGTTGCCTTTTAACGTTTCATAAATTATGTAGATAACTCCAAACGTTTTAATAGTGTCTCAGAGGAAAGGACGGGTGTCCCGTGTTAAAGAGAGCCGGCCTCATCCAGTGCGGGTACCGGGGCAAGGCTGAGAAAGACCCTGGTGTACCCAGCAACTTTCCGGGCGACAGTGGCTTCCCAGGGAGGTTTCTGTTTCGGAAGTGGCAGGTGGAAGTCTGAAGCACTGATCACAGGACATGGGAGGAAATACCCCTTTCGCCGAGGTTGGTCATTTTAGATCTCCATCTCCGTCAAGATCCCCGCGGTTGTCTGATCAGTGGCCGCCCTGGGACCCATCCCAAACCCACTGCAGCCGGCTCAGACCAGGGGCGAAACAACGTGAACTGCACCAGGTTAGACACGCCTGATCAGTGTGCCTGCTCACTTTTAGAATAGCTTTTCACTCTCAGAAATATGAACGGCTAGGAAGGAAACTGAGAGGAACAAACAAGAAATCATAAAAAAGGGATTTTTAAAAATGGAGATACAAGTATTAAGTCAAAACTTAGCCAATAACTTTACCTCCCCAATAAAATACAAAATATCTTAAAATAAGTTTTGAAAACAATCATGTTCTTCTTATAAAAAGCACGATTATACAAAATGTGCCACAAGAAGAGGAAGACACGTGTACCTGGGCAGTGATCCTCTCAAGACCCAATATTATCATACTTTACATCCAATGGCTATTTTGTGACTACCCATCTCTGCTTAATCCCTTCAACCTCTTCCACCCAGACCCCCAACCCCTTTCCCTCGGATGACCACCAGTCTGCTCTCTGTGTCTGGGTGTCTCTTTCTTTCTTTTTGCAGTTTTTTAAAATTATTGTTCAAGTACAGTTGTTTCCATTTTCCCCCCACCACTCCCCCCACCCCAGCCACCCCCACTTCCCACCCTTGATCCTACCCCCCTTTGGTTTTGTCCATGTGTCCTTTTTTTTCAAAGATTTTATTTTTTATTTATTTTTAGAGAGGGAAAGGGGGGAGGGAGGGAGAGAGAGAGAGAGAGAGAGAGAGAGAGAGAGAGAGAGAGAGAGAGAGAGAGAGAGAGGGAGAAAGAGAGGGAGAAAGAGAGAGAGAGAGAAAGAAAGAGAAACATCAATGTGCGGTTGCTGGGGGCCGTGGCCTACAACCCAGCCATGTGCCCTGACTGGGAATTGAACCTGCGATGCTTGGTTCGCAGCCCACATGCTCCATGTGTCCTTTATACATGTTCCTCAAAACCTGCCCCTCCTTTCCCCCATTATCCCCTCCCATCTTCCCTCTGGTTACTGTCAGTTTGTTCTTAACTTCAATGTCGCTGGTTGTATTTTGCTTGCTTGTTTGATTAGGTTCCACTTAAGAGGTGAGATCGTGTGTCTCTTTCTATTTCATTTGATAATTTATTTTGTTCTTTAGATTCCACATGTAAGTGAAATCATGTGATATTTGTCTTTCTCTGACTGACTTCTTGCAGTTAGCATAATACCCCATAGGTCCATGTACTGTGTTGCAGAGGTAAGATTTTATTCTTTTTTTATTGCCCAGTAATTTTCCATTGTGTGTGTGTGTGGATATATAACAGAAAATGTTTATGGAGGAGTGGATAAGTGTACATAGTTTTGTAAGTGTTCACATGGTGTTAATTGTTTTCTATCCTACTTATGCTGTCTTAGGATCTAGGATTAAACAAATGATCTGCCTTCAAGGAATCAGTCTAGGAATCATGGAAACACCGGACAGCTTAATTAATATCATGAAAAAGGGTCTGTTACCCAGGGGCAAACATCCTGCCTAAAGATAAAGTGAAAAGTGGTGAAAGCTAAATAAATCAATAGTGCAATGCAATAATATATTTTAACAGAGGAATTGGTAATTATAAAAGCACCATAATTGATTATGATCACCTTCTCTTGTTGAAATTCACTAATTTTTACATTTATCATTTGAAATAAATTCTACAAAGGTATTTTCTTCATTTGACACTTAATAGTACATTGTCAAGATATTTAAAAACTGTACTAGAATAGCTATGACATATTTAAAATAATGTTAGTTTAATACTTTATCAGACTCAGAGTAATTTCCTAACTTTTGGTAAAATAATGTCATATTGGCACAAGAGAAACCTGGACATAGACCCTAGTTGTATAAGAAATTAATATTCATTAGAGTTGGCTTGTATAAAGAAGATTTATACAATTTATACAATTTATTCAATAAATTACCTATTAGGTAACACTTTGGTAAATGTCAAAATGCTGCGTGCTTCATAACATCCATCACAATAAATCACAAATGAAATTAGTTGTATTTTGATGCAATGTGGTAGGTGTGGGTTCCGCTGTCCTTTAGAACAAATGTTGAGTTAGCGGTCTGAAGATCTGTATCGATTAGTCCATCCTGCCCTATTGATTGACAATCCCTGTTTGCCATATATTATGTTAAAAATGCTCCAGGTTTTTATATAGTATTAAGGTATAAATTTATTATTTAATTGGAAGTATATCCACCTGTATGGTTTTCGTTACTCAGATAAAGCCATTATTACTAGGAAAGATGAAGGAAACAGGAAAAAACTAAAAAGAAAAAGAAAAGGAGGATTGTGAGGGAGGGGGACTGAGCATTCAAGCCATCCTGACAGTCCAGGGTTCCAGCGATGTTTGAGGTATAGGTATTTTTTTGTCTTTGAGTATCATGAGATACCAGTTGCCTAGATAATAAATTCTCCTTTCCTGCCTAAATTAGAGTTGGATTTTTCACTATAACAAATATATACTACCAGATATAAATCACAAGGTGACATTCTAATTAAAGAACGTGCAAAGTTGCCCGGACAAGTACGACTTTTACTAAGGCTCGATAAGTGAAGAATAAATTTTCTTTATGGGTTCATTAGTTTTAAAACTGTCACCTAAATGCCTTTTCTTAAATATGTGATTTTTATATAATTAAAATCATGTTTAACTGTTCAATGACCCATTTCTTAAAAATTACCTTAAGTAGGAAAATAACTCTTGTGATATGAACCTTAATTGCTACAATGCACAATGTACTTCAGATTACAAATATTAAGTCAAGAGAATCATGTGTTCTGCTAAAGAAAACCCTTCAATTTAGACAATGGGGTCCAAATTAGCTCTATTTTCAGCATCTTCTATTGCATTGTAAACCATTGCAAGTCAGTGATTCTGACTTCTCTTCTTTTTAAAACTTCTGAAGACATCTACAAACTACATATAATTATCAGGATTACTGGTTAGTACTGAATATCAAAAATCTGATTACTTGTTGAAACAAGTGCCATTGTTGAAATACTGTGACTTATTGGGGGAAACACCAGCCACATAGTCTCATGTTTAAGTGTTTAACTCTAATATCAAATAATGGAATTTTTTCCCTGTAGTCAAAACTAAGTTTATCATTAAGGACTAAATATTGGAAAATATTCCCTTAAATATAATGGGCTAATATACAAAATGTTGTGAGCTTTTAGTAAAGGAAGAAATAAAATTATTGCTCTACAATAGAAAAGAGATAGCATGCATAGTACACATAATTTGATAAAATTGTTTATGATATAAAGTATTATATCATAAAGTATTATGATAGAAAGTATAAATAATTGACAATAACATTTTTCATTAAGTCAGTTGTAGCTGATAAATATTAAAATGAGGCATTGTTGTTTATAAAAATATTTTTAATTGTTATTATGTGTACTTGTTTTACTTTATTTGTACTATCAAGGAGAAGATTACAAAAATAGTAACTTAAAATAATACATTTTTGGTGGTAATATCTTCTAAAAAATTAAAATAGTGAGAGCATATACCTTATTGTGAAATTCAAATTCTTCACCATGGACTACAGAGTTTAAGTCATGATTCACGAATAACTGGTTCGTGAAAATCTGGTTTTAACTGGAGGAGTACCAATTTTGCCTGTTTTATATGTTAAAATTTTGCACATGACTTCACTGTAGCAATCTGGTCTTTCTGCCACCTCCGACTCACCTACACATTCGTTTACACACCTACTCATCTCGGTGTCCATGAACACGACCTGAGTAACAAAGATGGCACAGCCTCAGACTGTCTTGTTTTAAGCCTTGGCTTTCCAAGATAAGAGCATCTTAATCGTTTGTTTTTGGGGCTGTAACAGTTCTGCAACCAAGTGCCCCTCCATTCACTGATCCGTAACCGATAAGTGTATCTGTTGAAGGACCATAGGTTAAAATGACGATTGTTTGGTTAAATAAAACTTTTCTATATTACAAGTAAAGATGATAATTGTAAGGCCATTTCTAATTCAATACATTTAAGTTGGGTCTATATTATATAAAACTCATCTAGTCTTCTGAGAATCTGATACATTTTATGCTGTGACATCACAGGGGAGTTCCTTCCATGAAGAAATTTAGGTATAGAATCTGAGAGCTGTCAAAATGAAATGTGTTAGATTTATTTGGATTTTATGTGCACTAATCAAACAACTAATGGTTTTCACTGGAATATTATATATATATATATATGTATAATAGTCGTAATTACCTATATATATATGTCAATTACCAAGAGATTTATTTGCCATTATTAATTCATCCTCCTCTAAAATATTTATGGAATATTGTGTATTTTCTTTGGACTCCTTTCCTGTACTCATTTCTTCTCTGCCTGGAAATGAGTGTTCTCTCCATTCCCTTTTATATTTATACTTAGCAGTCACCCATTAAGATTGAGTTTGAATGTGAACTTCTCTAAGTCTTTTCCTGACAATGACTCCCGTTCCTTTATTACTGACTTAGGAGTTCTTTTTTCACAGCTCTGTACTACCATCATTGATTTCTCAAGTTTTATTTTATTATCCATTACTTGTGTTTCTCCATCTCTCATTAGATTGATAGTGCCTTAGGAATATTATTTATGTAGTTTTTTCTAATAAGGAGCAAGATGATTAGCCTATAGTACGTCCTTAGTGAACATTAGAAAAAGGAAAAATTGAATAAGTGAACACAAGAATTGAAGAAAGAAAGGTACATGAAAAAGAAGAGGAGGAAGCCTTGTGTGGTTAACTGTTCTACAACTAGTCAGTGTGATAGGTAATCAATATCATGATCTACTCTTTTGTTTGGCTTATAATTTACAATCACATAGGAGGGAAAAAGATCCAGGTAAACTGACGATAATTCTACAGAGTGAAACAACACATAAAGCATGTTAGAAAGGAATGAAATGTTAAGACGATCACAGGATTTCAAAAAATAAAACGTGGCTGGAGTGCATACAGGTCAAGTTGTAAAGTCATGCATGTAATTTCATTGGAATGCATCTTTTCTTCTTCAGTGCCCTGCTACTAATAGGTTTGGGAAGAAGAAAGAGTAACTATCACAAATATTACAAAATTGTTACTTTTAGTACAGCATTTAAGTACATACTACATACATGAACAATGTATTTTGAGACACAATGAAGAGAACCTTATTGTCTATGGAAAACACCAATTAAATATAATTTTTATAAGCCAGAGTTTTAGAAGTAATTAATAATTACTTTTAAATAAATGACTAATTCAACTTTTATCATTTCCTTTAAAGATTATAAAGGATTTAGTTCATGAATTACTTGATCTTAAAAAGGAATTTGCAGTCATGATCAGAAATAATGTATTAAACACACACATAATCTTTCACCAACACACCCATTTCTTATATGTCTATGACACATATTTATATATGCCATATACACAAACAACTTTATACACATAATCATTTTATACCATTTTGTATCACTGACTGTGGCATATATTAATTTCCATTAGTCAATGCCAAACTCTAACATTTGCCATTTTCCCCAGAGAACCTGTTAAACCTGTCATCCTTCTTCAGGATTTCTCTGCATCCTCATCATTAATCATTCTATTCAATGACCAAATTAATTAAATACACCGGAGAAACAACTTATAATTTCTACGTAGTTCTAAAGTCATCTTCTGCTAAAATAGCAGAAAACTTCCTTCTTAGTTGGCACAAAAGTGAGAAAATGAAATCATGCTGAATAGAAAATTCAGGAAGAATAATACCCTAAAGGTAGGGATCTGAAATGCCACATGCCCTTTCTCGGGCTCAGCCATTCATTGTGAAAATGGCCTATCAAAGAGGCTCGGAGGGAGCAGTTTAATTACTGTTCCTTTGACACATGCAATACATTTCCAGGAGCGGGCACGTGCATTCATTGAAGGCCGAGTGTTATACAACAAAACTGTCCTCGAAGGTAGTTCTCTCTCCGATTATTCCCACCTTGGCCTACACAGCGATTAAAAAAAAAAACAACACTGTCTTCTTCGTGGATATATTAAAATATGTTTTTAATCATTTCCCTCTTTAGAAATCATACAACACAGGAATGGGACAAAGAGATGAGCCTAATTTTCTTTCAAACAATGGCTTCATTATGCTTCCGGCCAAGGTGGAAGTGTAGGTAGACACACTGTGCCTCCTTGCACAGCCAAAAGGAGGACAGCAACAAATTTAAAAACAAAAAACAACCAGAACTGACAGAAAATGAAACTGTATGGGAGTCTGACAACCAGGGAGTTAAAGAAGAAACACCCAGACCAGTAGGAAGGGCGGAGATGGGCAGCCAGGTGGAGAGGACTGGCAAGGCGGTGATGGAGGAGTGGGTGGTCCCACATTCAAGTGTGGGTAAACTGGGAGCAACTGGGGATCAAGGCAGACAGCACAGCTCAGAGTTTCAGTGCAGGGAAATAAAGCCTCCAACCTCTGACTGAAAACACCTGTGGGGGTCGAGGCAGCAAGGGGAGAAACTCCCAGCCTCACAGGAGAGTTCATTGGAGAGACCCACAGGGTCCTAGAACCTACACGAACCCACCCACCCAGGAATCAGCACCAGAAGGGCCCCATTTGCTGTGGGTAGTGGGGGAAGTGACTGAAATCCAGCAGAGAGCCGAGCAAGCAGCACTGCTCCCTTTCGGACCCCTCCCCCACATACGGTGTCACAACGCAGCAACATGGATTGCCCCACCCTGGTGAACACACAAGGCTCCACCCCTTACTATGTAAAAGGAGCGTGACAAAAAAAAATATGGCCGAAATGAAAGAACAGATCAAAGCTCCAGAAAAAATACAACTAATGAAGAAATAGCCAACCTATCAGATGCACAGTTCAAAACACTGGTAATCGGGATGCTCACAGAAATGGTTGAATATGGTTGCAAAATAGAGGAAAGAGTGAAGGGTATGCAAAATGAAATGAAGGAAAATTTATAGGGAACCAACAATGATGGGAAGGAAACCAGGATTCAAATCAATGGTTTGTACCAGAAAAAAGAAATAAACATTCGACCAAGACAGAAGGAGGAAACAAGGTTTCAAAAACAGGAGGAGAGGCTTAGGAACCTCCAGGACAATTTTAAACATTCCAACATCTAAATCATAAGGGTGCCGGAAAAAGAAGAGGAAAAGCAAGAAATTGAAAACTTATTTGAAAAAATAATGAAAGAAAACTTCCCTAATTTGGTGAAGGAAATAGACATACAATTCCAGGAAGCACAGTCCCAAACAAGTTGGACCCAAAGAGGACCACAACAAGGCACATCATAATTAAAATGCCACAAGTTAAAGATAACAAGAAAAGCAGCAAGAGAAAAGCTAATAGTTACCCACAAAGGAGTTCCCATAAGACTGTCAGCTGATTTCCCAAAAGAAACTTTGCAGGCTAGAAGGATATTGACAAGAATTATTCAAAGGGATGAAAAGCAAGAATTTACAACTTAGATGACACTATCCCGCAAAGCTGTCATTTAGAATGGAAGGGCAGAGAAAGTGCTTCCTAGACAAGGTGAAACTAAAGGAGTAAATCATCACCAAGCCATTATTACATGAAATGTTAAAGGAACTTGTTTAAGAAAAAGAAGATGATCAAACCTACGAATATTAAAATGACAACAAATCATAACTATTGAAAGCTGAATCTAAAAAAATAAACTAAGCAAACCACCAGATCAGGAACAGAATCATAGCTATGGAAATCACTCGAAGGGTTAGCAGCTGGGAGGGGGGCAATAGACGAAAAGGAGCAGGGATTAAGAAGCATACTTAGTAGGTACAAAATTGGCCGGGGGGGGGGGTCTTAAGGATAGTATAGGACATGGAGAAGCCAAAGAACTTACATTCATGACCCATGGACATGAACTAAGGAGGGGGGATTGCTGGAGGGAATGAGGGTACCGGGCAGAGGTGGGGAAAGGAAGAAAAACTGGGACAACTGTAATAGCATAATAAAAGAATATATTTTAAAAAGAGCAATAATGCTTTTGAACAATTATCTTTTAAGTAGTGCCAATGTGTCATTAATATATTAAGTTTTGAAGTTTATTTCAAAATAAGAAATAAAGTATATAAAATAGATAATAAGTATATCTCCATATAGAAACAAATCTATTGAAAAAAAACATGAAAAGGCAAAAAAAAAACCCACTATGGCAACTAAGTGAGGGAATTTAAATCAACTTGGTAAAAGTTCCCATCTTACATGCAAATAAAATGCTTTGGTGGGTATACCCATAGAGCTACTTCTGTACAAGTTATTTTTGATCTGAATATGTTCTTCCATCATATACAACTATAAGCAAAATACATTATAATGACCTCATTCCTGGTGAAATTTGTCATTAAAAAAAGGCATTAACTATCAATCTCCCTCATCCATTTTCTAAGGGTTGTATGAATAGTAATTTCAGAGAGGGGCTGAAACAGAATTTTGGATAATCAGGAATGACCTCATTCCTGGTGAAATTTGTCATTAAAAAATGGCATTAACTACCCGTCTCCCTCATCCATTTTCTAAGGGTTGTAAGAATAGCAATTTCAGAGAAGGTCTCAAACACAATTTTGGATAATGAGGAGTCGTTCCGAGGATATGATATTAACATAAACAAAAAAAATAAACACCATCTTTTATTAATCTAGATAATCTCTTTCTGGTTTAATAGGATTTTAACTAGCTCTAAATATAAGAGCCTCTCCGAATTTTGAGAAGCTTAAAGCTATCTTCCAAGCAAGCAAAGTGGATTAGACCCAACCTTTGTATTTTACCATTTGCATTTAACTGACCTGCACTGTGAGTTCCACGAAAGCCCTTGAGTGTTTTCTTCCTCAGTAACCCGCATCTCGCTAGGATAATATCAGGAGATTCCATTTCCTTTGATATATTTAAACTTGCAAACCCATTACAGGAGCACATTCCTTGCCAGATACGCTTTCCAATTCCGATCCATACCCACCCCCTGAAGCACTTCTCTGCTTCCAAACATTTCAGCCAGAGCTCCTCATTTTTGTAGCGCATATTCTCATTTAAGGAGGAAAAAAAAAAAAAAAAAGATCCTCTGAGAAAACCCTGAAAGGGAAGAAAGAGATCTTTAAAAAGTGTCAATGAGACATTCAAATAGGTCAGGACCTTGATGGGTTTTTTTTTTTCTGCCTTTTCGTTTTCTCCCAATTTCCAGTAGTCAATGTTTACAAAATGAAACACAACCTTTCTTTTGTACTTTCTGCCCTGCTGACTGTCTGACTTTCATGAGACTGCTGAGTTACAGCACTTTCTTGAAACAGAAAGCCTGTGTATAATTCTTGTCATTGGGAAAGCAAAACAAAATATCATGCATGAATTATTCTGTATAACTACTAAAATTTTTATCCTTTGTGAAACTATCAGGAGTGTATACGAGAATAGAAACGTAAAAACAAAGGAATAGTTAACACGTAATTTCACCGGCGCTTTGAGAAGCTATATAGCCTGATAGCCTCTAAGTTGCATGCTTAAATATGGATAATAAAGAGGTCAAACTTCCCTAGGAAGAAAAACAAGGGAGGGAGTGAGGGAGGGAAGGAAGGAAGGAAGGAAGGAAGGAAGGAAGGAAGGAAGGAAGGAAGGAAATAAGCTAGACAAGTTGAATTTATTAATCAGTAATGAAGGGAGAACTATAAGACACACTTATAAGGCACCATTTGTCTAAACAAAGGGGGCAAGGTATTAAATTTAAAGACTTGAAAGTGTGTGGACTGGAGTGATGTTGTATGGACTGGCTGGCTCTCCGAAGCCTGCCCACTGATGCCGATGGCCCTGGATCCTTTAGAATCGCCCTCCATATGCTTGCGGTGGGCGCCAGTTGCTGGAGCTGAAGAACAACCAGTCCTTCCCTGGCAGGCCAGGACACGTCTATTCTCAGTCCAGCTCTCTCCCCATTCTCAGCCAAAGCTGAAGGAGGTGTTTCCAGGGTGTGTGCGGAACCCCAGCAGTCCTGCTGATTCTGCCAGAAGATAGAGGTTTCTTCTGGGAAAGTCCGATCCCCAGTTTAAGGTCTGATCAGTAAGTACAATTGCACGCTGGTTTTTTTCTATGAATAATTTATTAAATCTGCACAAAAGCATCCGAGCTCTGGATGACATGTCAAACGACATAGACGTGCAAGAATAACGAAATGTTACAAGACTTTTCTCTCAGACTTGATAAAATTAGTGTCTCTAATCTATGATTGTTTGTTTGTTTTTGCATTACATACATCCTTTTAAAAATTGGTTTATTTTCTCTTTGGTAAAATTGTTGTATGCACTTCCGTTCACTGAATCTCTATCATCTACACTCAATTATTATGCCCATCCTGCAATCTTAGTTTTGGTCATTCTACTTTCCAGTTTTATAATTTCCACTTTTTAAAAAATCGTTTCTATGGCTTTGCTGGGACCTTCTATTTTT
Organism: Phyllostomus discolor; assembly: GCF_004126475.2. NCBI lineage: Eukaryota > Metazoa > Chordata > Mammalia > Chiroptera > Phyllostomidae > Phyllostomus > Phyllostomus discolor. The sequence continues at coordinate 90,470,833 of NC_040913.2, read as the reverse complement.
TCACTTATTTCAAGATACCTTAATTTGTAATTACTGTTGAAGTATTTGTATGATGGCAGTTTTAAGATTTCAAGGACTCATTCTTCCCAGTGGTGTGTTTGGTTCCTTGCATTTCCTCACACGTTGTGATTTGTGTGGTTCGTGAAATGACAGGTGGTTCCTGGGGTCCTGTACATTTTGGGGAAAACACCGGGCTGTGTGCGGTCACTTGCTCTTGCAGGCAGGCGCCCAGTCCAGCCTCCTCGTGCAGAACCCTCTCCGTTTCTCCGAGCGGTGGTCTCGGAGATACCGAAGCCCATGGCAGACTGTGTGGGCTCCAGAGACCAAGCTGTAACACCAGGCAAGAACCTTGGACCCTGGCTTTGGCTTTGGCTTTGGCTTTGGCCTTGGCCTTGCTGAAGACATGGTTGGACTCTCTCCATCCAGGCTGGGATGAACAGAAAGGGACATTGAAAACCCAAGGGCAGACTTCTTTCCGAATCACCACGCCACAGTCTCCCGTGGGGGTGTGAAGGCAGGGGGGCTGGTCCTTGGAATGCCTTTTTCCTCGAGACCCCATGGAAGAGCCTGGTTTCTGAGGACAGCAGCTGTACTCAGCGGAAAGGGGCAGGGACAAAGGGTCTGAGCCAGATTTTCCTGGCCTACAGACCGGAAATCAGGTACAAAGTGACTCAGTTTTGTTTTCAGAATTTTACATTAATTTTTCCAGCCCTGGCTGGCATAGCTCAGTGGATTGAGCGTGGGCTGCGAACCAAAGTGTTGCAGGTTCGATTCCCAGTCAGGGTACATGCCTGGGTTGCAGGCCATGACCCCCAGCAACCGCACATTGATGTTTCTCTCTCTCCCTCTCTCTCTCTCTATCTCTATCTCCCTCCCTTCCCTCTCTAAAAATAAATAAATAAAATCTTTAAAAAAATACCACATGATATCACCTTTAACAGGAATCTAAACAACAAAACAAAACAAAACAAAAAACTAGCAAAATATAACCAAAGACACTGAAATAGGGGATAGTCTGACAGTGGCCAGAGGGGAGAGAAGAGGGAATTTCAGGGGGGAATGGGTAGGGTTCACAGGAACAAATTTGGAGGACACATGGACAAAAACTAGGGGTGGGGGGTGATGGGGGGAAGGGGGGAGGGTTGGGTGGAGGGGCTGGAACGGGAGTAGGGGGGAGAAAACTGTACTTGAACAATGATTGAAATAAAAAAAAAGAATTCTACATTAATTTTTTTGAGGAGTCTGAACAATAATTTGCCTTTTTACTAATGAACTCAGTGCTTATTTTTGTTTTGCCGCAACCCCTGTTTTCTGCAGATGCTGGTAGAGTTCTGGAAGCTAGACCTCTATTTGTCTTTCTTAAACTCACTGCTGGGCTTTAAAGAGGAAAGCTCTGCAGGGCCAGACCCGAGCTGAATATTTCGTACTGTGTTCCCGCTGCTCCCCCACCCCGCCCCAAGAATGCATCGTCACCTTACTCCAATTTAGAAGACATATGAACTAAAGAGCAACTCTAATTTGCTGACCTTCTAGCTGGTTAAAAGACCAAAACACTTTTTTTAAAACTCCTTTGGAGATGAGTAACTTCAATTATTTATTTTATGGGGACACATCATTGAAATGGTTCTTTAAATTTTTTCCCTTCAGGTTATATTAACAGGTAATGCGTGTGTGTGTGTGTGTGTGTGTAATGAAAATAAAAGCATTCTCCATATTTCTGAGAAACTGAACTAATTTTTACTTTTCAATAGTTTGCCTTTCACTATAATTGTGTTCAATAATTGTGCTGTACTGTAAGAAAAATAACAAATCTATTCTTTCCATAGTCACATTGAGACACTTTTCTCTTTATTTGAAATGTTTTTATTTTTCATTCCTTTAATTTTCTAGTCAAAAGCAAAAATATGTTCTTACTCTGTATTTCTTTCACACAGATTTTTTGCAAGCTATAACCATCATTTTCTCCTCAATGCCTATAGCTAAATATTTAAGGTAATTTTTGTTTAACCCTCAAATAAAAAAATAGATGCCACCTAATTCTATATTGACAGAAATTTATTTAATTTTTATTGGTAGTATGATGAACTATTTTAGCAGCAAAAGCAGCTCTAGAAATGGTGTAAATAATCTGGGGAGAAGAAGCTGGTAAGTACCCTGAGCTGATTACAGGACAGTGCGGAGTAGAATAGGAGGTGATTTCTTCCGTACCTATGGATGTACTTAATCTGTTTAATCTATAGAAACTAACATAATAATCCAGGAAGAAAAGTTAGTTAAAACAGAACACCTTAATAAAAGTTTCCTATGTTATTTTCAAATATAGATTATATGATGACTTTGGCTCAGTCTCACTGGCTTTAGATCCACATGGGTTGATGCTGCACTAGGGCAGAATGCCAATTTTATATGTTTTATTAAATTAGAAGTAGAGCATAAGTTGGATCTTCATTCTAAACCAATTAGTCTAACAATTGCTTTGTTTTTAACTCTGTTGATTCATCTTGTGTGGCCACTTTTAAAATGCTTCTTCTTTGGTAAATACCCTAATTAAGGTATTCAACTTCTTTCCCAGGGCTTATAGCTGGTAAATACTACATGTTTAGTAAATGTAACGATACTCCATGTGTTCAACATTAATATGTCCATTTCTGTGAACTATGGTTAGATATGTGCATAAATTTTATAATCTTATAATTTGGTTAATTGTTATATGCCTTTCTGTTTTCAATTACATTTGTTTTACTATTCTTGTTCATTTGTAAATTACTTGAGAAGGGGCAAAAATCTTTAACTTCATTTGTAAGCCTTCATAGCACGTCAGTACTAGTCTGCAGTGATAACTACTCGATACGTGCAATCGATCGGTTGATGGACTGCCTGTCTCTACAAACCTCAGCCAAAGCACACGGGTTCCACGAGGGTACCGTGCGCCCTCATCAAGCAACTGAGCTGTTTCCCAGAAGAATGGCTTGTAAGTCTTTGGATTTTGACATATTTTTATATTAGGTGTCTGTTTAGTAACCTTAAGGTTTTATGATAAGATTTTAAAACATTAAACGTATTTCTGAGAAATGAATCACTTAACTATGTTTGAGAAATAAGAAGTACAATAAGCGTTATTCTACCAAGTTTCCGAGAAATATATCTCAGAAAAATAAACGACCGGCCCACTAGTGTCCCTAATCCCACGGCGAGCACCATGTTATCACACCTGATGTTTACAGTATTTCTTTTTGCAAAAAAAAAATAAGGTAGAGGTTAAAAAAATAAAGCCACAAAAATGTACATTATTCCTCATTTTTTTTGAAATATGGCGTTTTTAAGATGATATCGGAACATTTCAGTTATATTAAAAGACTCCCCAAACTCCCCTTTTTGGGTGTAGATACTACCCACAGAGGATACTTTAGTTGTTAACGTGGAGCTGCTTTCCTCCTAAAGAGTTCCCGTGGAGTGGACTCCATGACAGTCCAATGCTTTAGTTATTGCCTCCTCCTGCTTAATGAGGTGAATGTTTAACAAGAACTGCGTTGCAGAATATGCATTTCCTGTGACATTACGGAATATAACACTACCAGGATTAGGCCTGATCGCTGAAATATGAGTCGGTTACCCCCAGTCTGATGCTTGTCTTTTAAGAGCGCCCTTATTTGTTCTTGCTTGGATGGCAGCAGTAGCTAATGACGAGCTGGTCAGTATTTGTAATCCCAACCTTTTCTAAGGGCTCCTTCATCCACTATTGAAATGACATTGTCTTATTTAAAAAAATATTTATTTTAAGAGATAACTTTAGCCCTGGCTGGTGTAGCTCAGTGGATTGAGCACCGGGTGGGAACCAAAGTGTCCCAGGTTCGATTCCCAGCCAGGGTACATTCCTGGGTTGCAGGCCATAACCCCCAGCAACCGCACATTGATGTTTCTCTCTCTCTCTCTCTCTCTCTCTCTGTCTCTCTCTCTCTCTCCCCCTCCCTCCCTTCTCTCTCTAAAAATAAATAAATAAAATCTTTAAAAGAAAAAGAGAGATAACTTTGTTGTTGTTGTTGTTGTTGTTGTTGTGATGATTGGTTGTTATGAGATTATCCTGAATTCCCACCCCACCCCCAGCTCTGAAAGTCAGTTCTTCCCTGGGCTTCAGCTCTGATTAAAATGACCTCGAGCCCATGGGGGCTTGCAGGAGAAGTCACCCAGAATCTTCACACACCTGCTCTGAGCTTTCCATGCACCACACACTGGAAAGCTATGCCTGGGAATGAAAGGAAACAGATTTGTGTAATTCCGTGTACGTCTACAGAGCCATTCTTTCAGATTCAAGTGTTTAAAGAGTGTCCTAAGTGTTTTATTATATGCTAAAGCAAAACCGTATCTTTACTTTTCTGCCTGAAAATCCGCATCTTCGTTTCCTTGTTTCACTCAATCCCCTATGGTTCCCCAAGGAGAAAACAAACAGAGGCTGTAATTGTGCGTGCTTTTCCAAGGTGCACCTTGTCTTGATTTGAAATTCGTTTAATGAAGGCAAGAATACTCGGTCTCCACTGTGTTCATCAAAACTATGGAATTCAGCAAAATATTTTTTTTCTTTAAAATATATAAATGATTGCACAGGCTTCCTTTTCAATTTGGCAAAGTTTCTTTTAACTATTTGGATGATGTATCTTGACACAGAGTCTGGAGTGCTTTAATTTAAGGGCAGGTTTATGATCAATAATGGTTAAGGTTACGAGAAGTGAAGGTTCGCTGATTTCTTCTAGCTTGTCACCCGGCTCTTGTGAGTGGTTTCGTGTTTCTCTTACACCTGCCCGATTAGAATGTGGTTGAACTATTCCCCGCCTTTGACCAATTCTGTACGAGAGATGACATAACATTGGGTGTGTATGAAATTGTGGTTAATGTTACTTGTCTTCATTAAGATCTGGTTTATTCCCTTTACAAGATTACTTAGACAGAGGGCATCAGGTTGGGAAAATATCTTAGTTATACACACCGAAACCCACATTTAAACAAACACAGCAATAATTTACATTCCTCATAAAACCACTTTGGAGCAATCTGAATTCTTAAACCCTTAAAATGTAGTGAATAAATAATGTCTAGTAAAGTGGAGCAAAAAAAAACAAATAGAATTAATACCATCCCCAAATTTCCTGAAACTGATTTATCCTAAAATGCTTGGAATATAACTTCTTTCTGGAGACAATAAAATCCATGGGTTACACAGACTCTTTTTGAAAGTGAATGGACACACAGATATACGATACCGCTTTCTATAGAAATAAGAATCACATTATTCAAGATAATTAAACCTGCATCTTCACAGATAACTGTTTATTCTTGTAAGTGCATGCTTATTTATTTATCGAATTTATACAATACTTCCACGGGTACTGACACATGAGGAGTGTGACTTAATAAGGATTACTTTTTTACCTTCTGAAAGTCGGTCCACTCTTCACATGCTGTTAGTGTTCATGATTCTAGTTTCTTAATGACTCCTCCCCCACGAAATGGAAAAAGATCAGCTAAGCAATGGATATGTATGGGGAATTAAATAACATGTATATACCAGTGAAATTAGTTTCCTCTGTTCTCTGTAATTTTACCGATGTGGCTACTAGAAACTGTAAAATGACATATACGGCTTATTTACGTAGATCACATCACACTTCTAATGAAGCCACTACCAGCGAGCTTTGTTTACAGTAAAAGTCATCATAAGGATAACAATGCTGAACGAACCATCCTAGTAGAGCCATGCACAAGTGACACATACCCAATAAAAATACCTGTCAGCCTTTTAAGATTCTTGTAAATGATAAGCTCTCCCGAGGTCCCGATTTCATTTTCCCCGGAACTCCGGGGAGCCGCGCTCGTTACAGCTGTCACGCGCGCTGACAGGTGCAGTTACAGCTGCAAACGGGCCTTTTCTGTCTCTGTTTCCACGATCTCGGAACAAAGAATGGCTTACTCTTTCATCTGGAAATTTGCTAGTATTTAGCCTCAGGCCAAAAGTTTTATTTTATTTAACTTTTTAACAGTTATCACCAGTGGCAAAGGTACGCTTGTTTCCTTTACCAAACATTCTGGGGGAAAAAAATTAACCACATTGAACACTGAAATATAAAATATTCAATATGGACAATGCATTTTTCACAACAATAAGCGTAATGTCCATACCCCAGATGCAATTTATAATCAACTTAGAAATATCTCAGTTATTCAAAGTGAAAAGAGAAAAGCATGCTGTGAATTTGCATGGGAAACCTGAAAAGTTCAGCAGGCAGTCCTGGTCACTCACGCTCCTGGTTACTCACGGTCGGAGGGAGAAAGAATTCACTCGTTTCCACTTCTGTCCCCGGCCTGTGCGTCTGTGGGAGGCCGGGGTTAGAACTGGGTGTGCTCCGCTCCGCCGGGGTGAGCGGTTGGGGGAATGGTTCTTCCTCCCTTCCTCTGGGAAGCAGGTCTAAATGACGTCTTCTTTTCCTACAGAGGGGGAAGCTCCTGATAAGGAGGCTTGAGAAACCCATGGAAGTTTTTTTTTTCCCCTTCTCTTAAGATGGTAGCTACACGGGTTGTTTAGAGTTGAGTTATTCAGTGTCTCCTGTGAGTATCTAAATTATATGAGAGAGAAGGGACAAAGGCTCAGAAATCTTAGTAGTGTTTTATCTTACAGTGTTTGGGTATCACGTATAAGCAAGGAGGCAGAGTTTCATAGGGAAATTTAAGAATGACTAAGGATTATGAGATTAGGCTCACCCAGGATCCTTCACAGGGATTCATGCGGCTCCTCTATTGAGTGTTTATTATCATACGCTGTCCCTGGGAAATGCAAAGGTGGAACACGACTGGTCACGCTTTCTATTTCTAGAAGCATGGCAAGTAGCATAATTTAAAGAATTTTCCAGTAGAAATTATTAAATGATGGATAACATGCAGGGAAGAAAAACACCTTTCATAACCCCAGTACTGTGCTAACACAGCAGAAATGGTCTGGAAGTACCCAGGTAAAGAGGGAACCATGTGCCCTGGCCTGGCCGCTGAGAGAGGACCCGGGCTGGTGCTGCCCTGGCGGCTTCTGTGCTCATGGGAAGAATTTGCCTCTGAGTTCACACTTTTTTTTTTTCATTTTATCCTAATGATTGTAAATCCTATTTGAAAAGCAAAATGTCATTTTTAACGTAGCATTTTTTAATAGGAACAACTTAGTAGCAAACAGCGTCCACCAATATACGCATCAGCCAGATGTAGGGTCTCCTTGAAAAATCTTATCCTACTTGCACAAGTTTAAAGATGCTGTAAGCGTTAGCATAGCGACTTTCCAATTCTGGCTCCTTGAGAATGGTGCCTCCGAGTCTTCAGACACTTAATTTGAAATCAGCTGAACCTCAGGTGATACAGGCCCCTTCATGTCCATCCGTCGCAGACAGATGATAATCCTACAAACACGTAATAATAATAATACACCGACATTCTTGCATTCACAGGCGTGGATCCAGGGTTACGTGAATGGGGAGGTTGTGATGCACAGAATCTAATGACAGCAAGAAGCTATTCCCACCTCTAAGGCTGAGGAGGTAAATCAGGGGAGAACGTGACTTTTGCACACAGAAAAGGGACCTCTCTGTGGGACCTTAATTTGGTGCGGTGGCACCACCAGAGGCAAGGCGCTGAGGAAGGCGGGAAGCCAGACAAACAGACTGGCCTCTTCTGCCTCCAGCCTTTGAACTCTTTGCCATGAATCCCATCCATTAACGGAACCCACTCTGAAGCCAGCCAGCCGATGGACTCTCTGAAATGCCCTGGCTCTTTTTAACAGCAGAGGGGGGACTGAACTATGAGAATGCATGCTGCATTTGGGTTCTTCAGTGATGCAAATGGAGACAATTTGATCGCTATTGACATTATTAAATTCAAAGCAGGCAAGATAATTTAAGGCTAGAGGCCATTTTTTCTTCTGCTGGGTCAGTTCTAGCTTGGGTCCCTCGGCATGCCGTCGTCAGAAACGCCGAGAATCAAGGACAGAAACGGACGAGCCTATTCTTTGTCAGTACAATGTGGCACCGAGTGAAGTTGTACCTTTGGTTCCTTTCAAATAAAATACAAATCATAACATTAGAAGGCCAAGAAAACATAACTTCTATACTAAACAAAAAGAATGGATTTCGTACTATGATCAAATATTAGATAAGAAATTAGCGATTCTTCATCAGTAAAAATGTATGTGAAAATGTATTTAAAAGTTACAAGGCATTGTAGGTGTAATGAGGTTATAAAAATGAGTATAATGTGGTCCGTTGTCTCAAGGATTTTATTTGAGGGTGAATAATACACATTCAATAATACCAAACGTGCTGTAAATGCTGAAAGAGAAGCAACACACTATTAGCAGAAACACATGGGAACTAATTTACTTTTTTTTAATTTCCAGGGTTTTTAATATATGCATCTTCACTTTTTAAAACATGAGGCTATGCTTTTCATACAGATTATGATGTAGTTATTTCAGTCAACAGTACAATACAATTTCAGAAGCAATATTATTAACTACATGCCCTTGCAAATATTTAACATTAATGTATTTAAACACTATTGGCCACATATTTTTTTTCCTAGAAATATTAAAAGTCTGACTATTCTGAAAGTATCCAGAAAGGCTTCAGAGAAAATAAAGTAGCTATTGGCCAGAGAACAAAAGATAGAACCAGCAGGATGGGTGAGTACTTGGGGCAGAGTAGCTCGGGACATACAAGGCAAACACAGAGGCAGGTCACTCAGGAGAGTTACAAGGAGTTTAATACCCTGATCAGAACCTGGAACATGTTTCTCCAGGTACAGGAGTTAAAATCAGAAGGAGAACCTGGGCTTTATTTTAATGAACTTGAAGGCTACATTTATGTATTTTAAAAAATTTTAAAAACTGCCCTGGCTGGAGTAGCTCAGTGGATTGAGCACGGGCTGCGAACCAAAGTGTTTCAGGTTCGATTCCTAGTCAGGGCACATGCCTGGGTTGTAGGCCATGGTCCCCAGCAACCGCACATTGATGTTTCTCTCTATCTCTTTCTCCCTCCCTTCCTTCTCTAAAAAATAAATAGATAAAATCTTTTTTAAAAATTTAAAAACTTTTATTGTATTTTTTTCCATTACCATTTAACCCCCATATACTGAAGGTCACTATAAATAATGAAACTTTATAAGGACATATCAGTATAGCAATAATATCAGAATGGTCAATCACTTATTAAGGCTTGTATTCCTTAGACAATTTTAAAGTTATTTTAAGCTACAGATTATATTATAATGAAAACATATAAGGTAAAACAATCCAGAAATGCTCTCCTAGGAAATTACTAAGTGCATAAATGTGATTTAATTATGTGTAATAAAAAACATATTGCATTAAAAAGAATATGCTCAGTAAATATCAATTAAAAATGTTAGAATTATCATGGCACCATTTCCCTCCTATTTAGCATCTTGTATTTTCAATTTACAGAATTTTTGATAAACAGAATATCTAATGTTTGATATGGTGAGACTTATCAATCACTTATTTGCATCTCTTAAAGTGTTCTTACTATCTCCTATTATCTCTTTTAAAAAGTTTAATATTCACTATGTTATACATCTGAAATTAATATCATATTGAAAGTCATCTATATTTTAAAAAATAAATTTTAAAAAACATTTGTTAGTCAAAAAAGATTTAACATTCAATATTTACACCATCTACCAATATGTGTACAATCCGATGAGAGATAATCGATCCCCTTGCACTTCCTTTCCCATGGATGACAATGAATTTGTCTAGAAACACTCATTCAATGATCCGTCCTTTCCCCATTCACATGCAGTGCCATCTCTGCCCTGTAAAACAAGTGACCAAGTACTTTTTGTGCTTTTAGAATTTAAATGGCATTCAATTAGTATCTGCCAATCTACCTTGCATAAAATATGCTTAATTAATGTACATAAAATGCCTTAATATCTGCAACAGAGAATATCTTCTAAATTACTTTTTTGTCTTTAAAAGCGAGGAAAGGAGGTTGGGGGAGAGAGGGAGAGAGGGAGAGAGAAGAAAAAAGGGAAAGGAGGAGGTGGGGGGAGAGCAGATGATATTTGGTGCACAAATCTTAAAATATGTGTGCAAATACATGTACTATCTGATGCTACAGAAACATGCATGAGCTACTACTCCATATAGATAGTTGGTTTGGATTCATTTACTAGCCTGCAGTTTTATTTTTCACATGATCCAATCTGCACTTTAAAGTGTCATTGTATTTTCAGGGTCCATGGTAATTTTCTTTTTTTGCAAAATACACTTTCATTTTCTTTATATACAACTAGTCTTTATATTTTTATAATTTCTCCCTGACATTTTTTAATGTTTTAAAAACTTGATGCAGATTGTATTTTCTGAGTTCATTTTTTCTTTTCCATAATCATGGTGCCTTCTTTGCATAATTTTGTATTTGAGAAAAACAGTGTAATTGCATTTCCCTACAGTAATATTCCCAACCTAGAAAAAATATATTAAATCTTTGATTGAGGTTAAAAGGGTCATACTAGTCATATGAATTTTTTCCAAAAATGTCATGAGAACTAACTCATAGTTAAAAATTCTCAGGGCAAATATATTCTCCTCCATCCAGTGCCAAATTCAGGATAGAAAATTGCCCTTATTGTTCCTGTATTTTATTCTTTTCTCCAAATTCTGTACAGCAATCAATTTTTTAAGGCAAAACCTGGCCTGAAATCTTCAAAAATAAGAAATAGCTTCTGGATGAAAGGAAAAGGTGTGCCAGATCAAATGGCTCACCTGGAGTGATACAACTGTGTTTCTCCCAGAATAATAAATATATTGATGTTTCTTCGATCCTTACTGCACAGATACAACAATTCCCTTTTCTTCCACGGTTTAAGCTCATGCCATTTCTTCGATATTCAAATGTCCGTGTTTACTCCCTTCGTAAATATGCCCCTTGATGTCCAAGTTCTCTAGCTTGTCCACTCTTGTTCGTGCCTTTTACGACAAAGTTACTCAAAACAGTTGCCTGCTGCTTTGGTAGCTGAGCGTCCAGAGGAACAATCTCTGAATTACCTATTCTTACTCAGTCTACACGATTTTTCATCCGAATTTGGCATGGCGGACCCCTTTTCTCATGGCCGCTAAGATGCCCCCCTCTCTCTCTTTCTCTTTATGATATTTTCTTTCATAATTTTCTTTTTCTTGTGTTCATTACTTTGATGCACCAGCAGTACTTGTGAGCACCTCTATCAACACTTCACCTGTTAAGTGTCGCCGTGCTCCGAGGGTCTGGCTCCTGGTCTGTAGATTTTGGTCTTTTCCTCCAGAGATGCTGTCCGCGCACAGAGTCCCACATTTTGTTTTACTGGTAAAACCTTCGAGAGCCGGGCCTTTCCCCGAGCCCCAGTTACTGACACCCCCTGCCGAAGAGATTTTTGAAAACGTCAGTCCCCTCATTAATGCATAATATCCTTTTAATGTGCTCTTGCCTCCTCTATATTTTAAATGTCCTGAAATCTGAGACAATGCATACTACTTTCTTTATCCTTTGGCTCCAAATATATTTACATGTAAAGGCCCAATAATTTTGGGTCTTTTAAAAAAATAAGCAGGAGACACATTTTCAGAATTAATTTTATTTGAATAAATGAGCGAAGGAGATCTTAAATGATATCAATTAAATTCAGACTTCAAAAAGAATGTTTGTAACAAAGATTTCCACATTTTAATTTGATTTACACCAGGAGAAAATGAACATAATTCTGGCTAATTTAAGCCTCATGTTTCTGTAGAACACTTTTTGTCTTCCTAACGTTCAATATTTTGATTTGGCTTTCCTGCCAATGCAGCTCTTTGGGTCACAGACCACTGAGGGCATCCAAAGAGTACTTTTTTTTTCTTGGGGAAAAACTCCAAAATGCTTTTATTTTTATAGTCATCTTGGTTAATTTCCTACCAATGCATATGATGTATAGCATTAAGGTCTTCTTTTTTAGGTTTATTGGTGTTTTCTCTTTTTCTGTAACATCTCCAAGAAACCATCTGCTCGGTCTTGTTTATGCACGGGATATGCAGATTGTAACGACACGAGCTCAGAACTACTGCCGAGAGGGAGAGGTTGTTGTGTAAAAGTGTGGGAGGCTGTGCTTGACCAACATGCGGAGAATCTTTTCAGGGTAGTTTGCTTTTTTAATAAGAAATATAAGCCCTGGATGGCATAACTCAGTGGATTGAGCACGAGCTGTGAACCAAAGTGTCGCAAGTTCGATTACCAGTCAGGGCACATGCCTGGGTTGCAGGCCACATCCCCAGTGGGGACCATGTGAGAGGCAACCACATATTGATGTTTCTCTCTCTCTCTTTCTCCCTCCCTTCCCTTCTCTAAAAATAAATAAATAAAATCTTTAAAAAAAAGAAGAAATATGTTACAGACCAAAATAATTTCATATAAAGTTAACTGAAGTTCTATATTGACTTGATTATGGAACTAGATGTTAAAAAGAAATATTAAACTTTTCCAAGCTAGAAATACTTACCATGGAATAAAAGAAGTCTTTATATTCACAAAGGATACAGACTGAAATAGGGCTGCCATTTCATTCATGAAAACATATAACTTCAGGATTATTAAAACTTCTTAAATCTGTGTGTAATCAGTGTAAAAGTCTGAGATATTTACCAAATAAAATTATATGTTAGTGATGTTGAGCATCTTTTCTTACATCTACTGGCCATCTGTACTTTTTTCTTTGGAAAATTGTCTATTCAGGTCTTTTGCCCATTTATTAATTGGGCTTTTTTCTTGGTGTTAAGTTTTGTAAGATTTTTTAAAAATAAATTTTGGATATTAACCCCTTAGCAGATGTATTGGCGAATATGTTCTTCCATTCTGTGGGATGTCTTTTTATGTTGCTGATGATTTCCTTGGCTATGCAAAAATGTTCACTGCAGGGTTATTTATAATTGCCAATACATGGAAGCAGCCCAAGTGTCCATCAGTAGATGAGTGGATAAAACAACTATGAGACTTTTATACAATGGAATTTTATTCAGCTATAAATAAAAAAGAAGAAGAAAGTTTTCTCCTTTGTGACAGCATGGATGGACCTGGAGAGCATCATGCAAAGTGAAATAGGCCAGTCAGAGAAAGACAAACACCATGTGATTTCACGCACACGTGGAATCTAATGAACAAACTGAACTAACAAGCAAAACAGAGACAGACTCATAGGTAGAGAGCAGGCTGACAGCTAAAGGGTGGAGGGTGAGGCTGGAGGGTGGAGGGATCGAGCAAAGAGGAAGAAGGAATTAATGACGTGGACAGCAGCATGGGGATTGTAGGGTGGGGGGTGAGGAAGGTATAAGGGGATTGAATGGTAATGGAAAATAGAATAAAATAATTTTTTAAAATCATATATTATTAAAAGGCCATTTTAGCATAATATAACGAGTTAACAACATTTTTAAGAATGTTTGGATATACCTATAAACTTTAGGCAACTATTGTGTGAATGAGAAACAATTGTCATGTAAAATCTTTACCCTTAGTGTCAAAACCAGAAAATTATTATTCAAATATTATATTTGTGTTCATTTGGCCAAAATTTTTAGGGGGAATTATCATCATGTTACATTTAAAAAAGAGCAGGTAGCAACTAATATAAGGTAGTTAGTTCTAGTTTTGACAGGCCAAATTAGTGGCTTAAAGTGTCCCACTGTCTTTATGTAAATATTAAATGTGACAAAATAATACTTTAGACTGAGTTGAATATATGCCCAGTTCACTTACAAATGGGATGTATGCACCTGCATAAAACAAAGATATTAACAATTATTTTTATACTAGGTGAGAGTCTGAAAACTTCCAGCAGATACAGTGTGCTTTTGTTTTTCAATGCCTAATCTTTATTATATCTTTTCCACTACCATTTAGTCCAGCAGATGTGGTATCTTTACCGCAAACTTGCATTTTGGTAATCATACACATTCTTAGATCCTAATGAAGTCATCTGTTCTGGCCATTTTAGACAGCATAACAGTATGAGAACATGACTTTAAAGGACTACACAATATTGCTACCTCATCTTCATGAGCTCTCTTATAATATTGTAAGATTAAAATATACAGTAACTTTCTTTTCCTCATTCTTGTAGAGATACATGATATCTAACATTGTTACAGAATGGAACCACGGGGGGCAGGATAATACACTATTACCAAATGCCCCCCTTCTCCTGGGGCCCCCCTGTACTAGGTTTGTAACAGGGTGCAGCCAAGTGGGGGGCAAAAGGGATTTATAATGAACTCAGTGTCCAGGAAAGACTAGAATATATATATATATATATATATATATATATATATATATATATATATATATATATATGTGTGTGTGTGTGTGTGTGTGTGTGTACACACATAGTGTCCTCACCCCCATAAATCTGAGCTGGGGGATGGGACACAAAGAGCAGGGCCATTGAAAGTCGTTTTGAATAGCAACAGTTTTGCAGATGACCTCTAGAACAGCCATTTAACATATCTATAACCTTTAATTGGTTTCATAGATATATTGATCAGCTGTGCCCATGCTTTGAGCCTGAGGGATGGGAGTGACTTCAACCCAGGATGTAACTGGGAGGCAACTCCCCCTGGTTACAGAGTCTGCACCAGAGCTCAGAGATGACTGGCTCCACCCCACAAGGCCACACCTGCCCAGACTTATTATGGCAGCCCAGGAAAGCTGGAAAAATGCGGGAATGCTGGCAGCTGTGGCCAATGGTGGGAGGAGTCGGAAATGGTGCCGCAGAAGAAGATTGGCGCTGGGAATTAAAACCTGGCATAGCAACCATGACACATATTTTTAGGATCATGAAGCTTGGACAGAGAAGAATCACAGACTTCTATTTCTTTTTCTGAGATATGGTACCCCAGCCTGGGCAGAGGGAGAAGGAAGGATTGTGCGTTGGTGGGTATTCTAAAGGACTTTGGGATCTCAGTGAAGACATTAAGTCACTACACTTAAGTTTGCATGACTCTTTAAATAAATAATCCCTTTCCTTTTCACCAATCTCTGGCACTGAGAGACGTCTTTCCCTGGTGGCGGGCAAGGTGAGCCCAGTACAGGGTGGGGGAACCCCCAGAACACCAGGATGGGTCCATTCAGTAATAGTGTATCGTTCACTGCCCCCCAACCCCAGGGTCTATCCTGTAACAGGTTCGCCTTACCCTCTGCCAGGGAATTATAGCTCTCAGTGCTAGAAATTAGTGAAACGGAAGGGAACTATTTATTTAAAAGTTATACAGACCTAGATTAATGACTTAATGTCTTCATTAAAATCCCAAAATCCCTTAAAACACCCTCAAACACACACAGTCCTTCCTTCCCACCCTTTGCCCAGCCCGGCCAGTCAGGGGTACCAAATCTCAGGAAAAAACAGAGGTCCATGGCTCAGGCAGCCCCTGGTTCTTCCCAGTAATCCATGCTCGCCTGGCAAGCCTCCCGTGGTTCCCAGCCCACCAGCTGTGTCACCGGGAGATCCAGTTCTTAATCCAAAACCACATGGCGCAGCAAATGTCCTTTCACCCCTTGCCTTCCCACAGCATCTCTCCTGCATCCTTCCAAACTGCTAAGAGAAAGCTCTACATCTTGCTTTCTAGCTTCCTCAACTGCATGGCAAAGGGAGACCTAAAGCTGTGTGATTCTGCTCCTCGCCAAAGCTGCACGGTTCTGACCTGCTTGGCTGCCATGCCTGGGTTTAAACCCCTGGGCCAATCTTCCTCTGCCACACCATTTCCGACTCCTCCCATAATTGGCTACACCTGCCAGCATTCCCGTATTTTTTTCCAGCTTTTTCTGGGCTGCCATAGTAAGTCTGGGCAGGCGTGGCCCCGTGGCGTGGAGCCAATCATCTCCAAGCTCCCACGCAGGCGCTGTAACCAGGGGGAGTTGCCTCCTGGTTAGATCCTGGGTTGAAGTCACTCCCATCCCCCTGGCTCAAAGGATAGCCACAGCTATGTAACATATCCATGAAACCAGTTGAAAAGTATAGGCACGTTAAATGACTGTTCTAGAGGCTCTTTGCAAAATTATTGCTATGCAAAATAACTCAATGGCCCTGCTCCATGTGTCCCATCCTCAAGTTCAGACTTGTGCAGGTGAGGACATCCTATATTTTCACTATTTCCTGGACACCCTGAGTTCTGGACCCCATTACAAACACCTCTTGTGGGGGGTGCCCTGGCTGCACCCTGTTACGACATTAAGTGATAGTGAGAAGAAACTGACTTCAGATTCAGAAAACCAAGATAACTCAAATCCTGTTTTGTTTGATTGGTTTGGTTTTTAATCAATATTGAGTCTCAGTTTGTTTTGAGGAAGGAAACAGACAAATGCAAAAACCTTCTAGGGTGGGACCTGACTCACAATGTTTCTTTTTACCAGGAAACGGTGGACTGGTACAATATGTGGGCAGTCTTCGGGTTAGTTGAGAATGTGCAGTAATGGGGTAACTAGGTCAGAGCTAAGATTGCTGGAAAGCAAGGAAGCCCAAACCAGCCAGGGGAACCCCAAATATAGGACTAAAGATTGCTCTCCCTCTTGCCAGGGAAGGGGGGAAGGGAGAGCGGCTGAGGCTGCAGATTGAGAACACCAGGCCTCCTCTAAGGCAGGGAGGAGCCCACGAAGTAGAAGGCACAGCGCTTAAGTCACGTTGCTTAACAAAGGCTGCTACAGGCTGCAAAGGGCCAGCAGGCCCCGCCCTGGCAACCAGAGGGCCCCTGCTCCCCAGTAGGGAGGGGCTGCAGGAGGAGACTCCTTGCCAGCTGCCTGCCCGCAGGAGGGGCAAAGGCAAATACGGCCAGCCCTGGCCCTCATGGATTGGAATGCTGGACACTCCCACTGGCTTCTGGAGCCCGTGGGGTTCTGGGAGAGAGGACTTGAACTCAGGAGGCGGGAGAAGCTCCTTTGCTTGGCTCGCCCGGCTCTCTTGGCATTGGCACTTGGGGCAGGCCTCTCACTTTCGGCTGCAGGTGCACTTGGATGCTCCGGGTCTCTAGCCCTTGACCCCTGCAGGGCAGGCACACCCCTGGGACCCGCAGAAGCCAGGCCCAGCAGGGTTGGAAGCCTGCTTCTGGAGGCAGGGTCCCGTGCTGGGAGGCATGCGGCACTGGGCTCCAGCCCCGGGGACACGGTGGTCCAGTGCTGCGCGGCGCAGGGGTCCTGGGCGGCCTCGCGGAGACCGAGAGCAGTGCACCCAGATCCTGGAGGACAGAGCTGCTACAGGAAGACGGCGACTCTGAGGCCCAGGACAGGATTGAGATCTCTGTGTGTAGCCAGCTTAAGTGCCCAGAAGGACAGATAAGGAGATGGGGAACTTCTGGGAGACATTTTGGCTTCTAAGCTTTTGGGGAGCAAGAGAAGTCCTGGGTCTCGTGGGACAGAGGGGCTCAAAGCCATAGTGCTCTCAGCGCCCCCAAATGTGGAACCCCGTGAACGAGCACCTGTTGTCCCCAGCACAGATCTTCAGCTCAGGTACCAAGGTGACAAGTGGCTCAATGAACCACTTACTGCACAGTCACACTACTTCCTTTTAAGTGGTTCACTCAAGGCTCAGAGTCTTTGAAATATCAGAATGCTGACGTATCTTCTGACATATCCTTGATACTGTATTCAAATTTATATGTACAAGGTCTGTCCTGGAAAAGTCCAGCCATTATTAACATCACAAGAATGGTTCATGCCACATCCGTGTAACCTGGCAGCCAGGGAGAGTGGACTGGAATGTGCATGTGTGAACAGTGATGACTTCACTGTACGAGTCAGTGGGGGCGGTAGATGCAGTTGAGTGAGCGTGTGTACTGTGTGGTCGTCACATTCAAAATGACTGAGCAAGTAGAGGAATGAATCTGCATCAGACTTTGTGTTAGGCTTCAACATTCCTCCTCGGAAACTATTCTGATGACTCAGAAGGCCGCAGGCTTGGGCACCTGGTGACTGGGAGCTTTATCACAACAATATGCTGACTCATGCATCATGTCTCCTGTAGAGTTTTTTGGTGAAACATCCTATCACCCAGGTGACTCAGCCCCAATACAGCCCTGACGTAGTGCCCTGCAACTACCGGCTTTTCTCAAAGCTAAAATCACTTTTGAAAAAGAAGAGATTTCAGACCCTCGATGAGATTCAGGAAAGTACGACGGGGCAGCTGATGACAATTAGAACTATGTGAGGTCCCCACTTTACCAAGTAAAATACCAAGTAAAATACTGGTAAAATACCAAGTGTGGGGAGCAAGGGACATAGAACTTTCACTGACTTTTTTTTAAGTGGGAGTCAGTGTGCGGGAAAAGGAAGGATTGAGTAATGTATTCAGCATTAAGCCTTTAAAAGTTCACTTTCCCATCAGATGCTCATATCTAGAGAATTAATAAAGTCAAGATTAAAAATGTCTTTCATTGAGTACATGAAGTGCAGATTAAAGGGAAGTTGTCTCAATTTTCACATTAATAGTTGGGGAAAGAAGAACACTTTAAAATTGGGACTTTTAAAAAAGATCTTAGATTTCACCTTGAAAGCACACAGCCTCAGCCTGGATTCTGTGTTTTTGCTCAAGGGCATATGAATGTGGCTCCCTGAGAAACCCATCCGCGCCAGGTCTGGCTGGCCAGGGGGGTTGCTGCAGGCAGGGCCGGCAGGAGCTTTGCAGCCCTGTCTCCCGGGGTGGCTTCCCAGCTCCCGGCCCAGGGACTTCCGTAAACATGGGGGTGATGCGCAATGACCCTGCCCAGTGCGGCTGCTGGGAGCTGCCCTGCATGAATTCAGAGGATGATAAAATATTCACACATCGCTGCGGAATCATACAATTTCAAATAGACAGAGACATAGATATATATTTATGGAACGAATTGAATTACTTCAATGGCTAATTTACGAGCACAAAAAGACCAATGCAAGGCTTAAACACCAACGTTTGCCTCCATGTGCTTGTTCAAACTGCAAAAATCAAGCACCGTTTCAGAAGGCAGTCTTCCCTGGGACTGCCTCCTTTGATTCCTGAAAGACAGGATGAAGGCTGTGCGTGGGAGAGACACTCGGAGTTACATCCTAGAATATTCTTTTTCTTTTTTTTTTAGATTTTATTTATTTTTAGAGAGGGAAGGGAGAGAGAAAGAGAGAGAGAGAAACATCAATGTGTGGTTGCTGGGGGCCGTGGCCTGCAACCCAGGCATGTGCCCTGACTGGGAATCGAACCTGCGACACTTTGGTTCGCAGCTCGCACTCAATCCACTGAGCTACGCCAGCCAGGGCCCTAGAATATTTTCTTAAAAAATTAACTATTCCAAAGCCACAGCATAAGTGAGACATTTTTCTTCAAATTATTAGTTTTTTTTTTTTTTAAGCAAACTCATCACAGTAGTAGCTTGAAAAGAACTGTGGGCTGAAACTGGGTGCGTACAGCAGACCAGACAATTCTGTAACAGAACCACCGGGTTCCATTGCCCTGGGTTCTGTTGCCTACCACCAATAACAACCGAGATGCCTGACGCGAGAATCTTATTTTTTTTAAAAAAGGAACTATGCAAAAGTTATATAGGTTTAGAATAATGGCAGAATAATGCTGTTAAATCTCACTCCCCTTAGAAACAACACCCCCCCCCCCCCAAACACAGGGTCCGCCCCCGCTTTGCCAAACCGGGACAGTCAGAGGCCCCGTCTCCCGGGAGAAGCAATAGATTCTGTCTGTAGCTTCGCTGGGTGGATTCCCGTCTGCATTCCAGCACCCCCCCCCCCCCCCCCCCCCCCCCCCCCAGTCATCGGTGGTCGGCTACCTAGGCTCCTGCTCTTAATCCAACACCTCATCCTCACGGTCAGCTGGGGAGCCGGGAAATTTTCTGCATCCCTTGAAAAAGGTGGTCAAGGCCCCCCCTACACGGTTGTTAGTCGGTGTTGCTCAAGAAACCAGACGGACGCAGCGAGCCAAGGAGCAGGGTTCATTAGGGGGAGTAAGAGGGGAAAAATGGAGTCAACCAAGGGGGGCTGGGGAGCGAACCAAGGGAGGATAAGACTCGCTGGGTTGTTCTTAGGGCAGAGCTTTTAAGCACAACAATCTGCAAAGGGCAACTGGTTGGGGTGTCCGAGTCTGATTGGCTAGAGCTGGTGGCTGGGTTCCGTTTCTGCTGACCATTGCTCTTGGTCCAGCTCATCGGCCTCGGGTTAAAGCTGCATCCTGTGATGCCGGATAGGCCGACCCCAGGCCCCAATCTCAGCCGGGCATCTGCTTGTCCTGGGCAGGGTCGGCAGGCAGTTTCCCAGGCTACAGTTTCCCACGGTGCAATTTCCCGCCTGGTGATTTTCCACTCCTCCTGGGCCTGCCTAGGTCTGTCCGTGGTCCAGAGGCTGCGCCTTCCCCAGCCAGGTGGTCAAAAGGGACAGGCAGAGGCTGCCCCACGCCTGGTTTAAATCCCAGCGGGGATCTTCGCCTGTAACCCCATTTCCGGTGCCTCCCACAGGGGGTTACACCTGCCAGCACTCCAGTTTCTTCTGCCTTTCTCTGCTGCCATTGTGGGTCCAGGCAAGCATAACCCCGCGACCTACCAGCCTCCTCCAAGCCACTGTCCAGGGCGCTGCAAACCCTTCCGGCTACAAGGCCTCGTGGCTTAGAGTCACGTCCATCTCCCTGGCTCCCAGGGCAGCGCAGCTACCGAGCATCACTAGAACACTGGCCGAGTTCTTCCCATATGCAGTGTAACCCTCAAGGGCCCTGCACTGCTTCCCCCATCCCTCGGGCAGTCACTGGGGGAGTGTAGGATTTTTGGAGACCTCTACCTCAACACCCTGTTGCAATTTGTCTACACGGAATGTAATGTGTCTTCCTGATTTTTTTTTTTACCTGGAGGTGGGGGTGAAAAGTAAATTAAATATGAAAAGTAAGTTTTGAATGCTTTTGCCATCTAAATTATAATTATTACCCAAATCATCAGCCTGGAGTAAAAGGAAAATTTATTTGAGTAACTGAATAAGACAAGACACAATTAAACCACAGGCAGAATGTCTGAGGGTTTATACCAGAGGAATTCCAATGGTTCAGAATTTGACAGGTTTAAGGAAATCCGAAGAACCCTCATAATACAGCAGGAACAAAACCGTGTAGATTCCTGCGGTGAAATTGAAATTACAGTTGTGAATTGGAACCATAATGCTACACAGGGAAAAATCAATAACTTAGAGATATCCTCAAGGGGGGAAAATATAAAGAAAGAAAAAGGCCAAAAATAAATTAACCTGGAATCTAGTGACAGCATTTCTTCAACTTATTTTCTTCTACCTCTTAATAAACTGCTGCTGCAGGTACTCGCGTGGAGGTCTCACAGTGCTTAAGAAGGGAGACAGATTAAGAGGCATCGTTTAGCAATGAAGACTGACTTAGGAAGGCCACAGAGAGTCTCTCCCATAACCTCTGTGTCTGTCACTATTTCAAATTTGCTGTTCCTAAGGCTAATTTACATGATAGTATGAGGGGAAGGGTTTGCAGGAACTACTATGAAGGACTCACAGACAAAACCCAGGGGGAGGGTAGAAGCAAGGGAGGGAGGTGGGGGTGGCTGGGGTGGGGGGAGTGGTGGGGGAAAATGCAGACAACTGTAATTGAACAATAAAATAACTATTAAAGAGGAAAATAAAATGTAATAGTTAAAATGAAAAAAAAAAGAAAATTCTGATGCCCTTCTCCTGGTAACAGATGTTCCAAAGCCATATTCTTCTGATGAGTGATCTAACTACATGATTTGGTTTCAGTTTCAGTTCCGTAAGGAATAAACAAAATGTTATGTGTCACATACATTGACATCATGAAAGTAAAATCATAATTTCACACTAACGTAAAATAAGAGCATTAACGAGACAAGTCGATGGCGATATATATACATTTTGTAACTTGTTTTGTCTTCTTGGAAGCACGTGCTCTGCCGTCCTGGGATGAACAACATCACACCTCGGGAACCACGCAGTTTCTCCTTTCGGTATTTGTAGGGACGATTCCTACATTGTAGTTTAGTCATCAATAATAACTATTGTGAAGTTATACTTCCTTGGCTCAAACCCTGGGTCCCATACTTACTAGGTGGTTGGTATAAACTATATTATTTCAATTATGTAAAAGCTTCTAGTATAACTGGTATTTAATTTTCTGCTTTTATTTATTCTATTTACAACTTATGTTCTGGATAGATTTTAACTTTTTAGTTCTTCAAATGATCTTTGGCTTCATTTTATTTTATCTTTTGAGGATGACTCTAAAGAACATTAAAATGCTATTTCTTAATTATTTTATCTGTTATAACAGATGTTGGCCAAATCTTGAAAATCTTGCTATTAACATTGCCCATAAAACAGCATGTCTCGTCCGTATTTCTATTCATCATGGGTTGCCATTCTATATTCTCATATATAAACTATATAATGTCTGGTGCACTATTTTGTTACATTATTTAACTTAAAATGAGTAATCATAGTCAACTATAAAATCACACGTTAATATAATTGTTTTATAAGTAAATTACAATACTACTGATGATACTATCATGTCTATTATTATGACTTACCATTGCTTTTACCCATACTCTGAATAGCCCACATTTACTGAGTGTTCTCCATAGGAACAACACTGTTCAAAGTGCTTTATATTTATTAACTGTTTTACTGCTTACACTTACACTGCCAAGCAGTGGAGGCTCAGAACAATTAAATACCTTCCCCATTCACAAACCCTGTATTTGTTGCAGCCAAAATGGGAAATCCACTGTGTTTCTTCTAGGGACATATTGGATTTATTTACTCCAAATGCATTGCCTCTCTGACAAAAAAAGCTTTAAAAATAAGGTTAATCATCACAATGAATATTTTTTGCCTTTTGTTTTTACCCTTGTCTTCTTTTTTTTTTAATCTTTTTTTTTAAGATTTTATTTATTTATTTTTAGGGAGGGAAGGGAGGGGGAGGGAGAAGGAGAGAGAGAGGGAGAGAGAGAGAGAGAGAGAAACATCAATGTGCGGTTGCTGGGGGTTATGGCCTGCAACCCAGGAATGTACCCTGGCTGAGACCCTTGTCTTCTTTAATTTGAATTGTTTCCTTTTTTATGAAAATGCTTTCTGTGATGGTTTATTTCTACTTTCATAAGATATTTAATTATTTCTTTGTGTGGGGCCCTATTTGAATGGCTCACCCAAGTAGCCTATCTAGATAAACTCTTATTTTGCAATCAATAGCTTTTATATTTCCCCTAAATATGTGATTGATATATATATATCTCACATATATAATTTCATATATTGTAATATTTTACATACACCACATGTAATACTCTTATATAATGTATTTTCATATATAATACATTATATATTATATATATAATTTCCTAGATGTCATATATATAACATCTTATTTCTTGCTTATATATTTTAGTTATCTCACTAAGATTTTTACAAATTTGAAATGAGACCTGAAAACTTCTCTTTTAGATACATTTTCTCTAATCATTTGCAATCATTCAAGCTACCTTCAATACCTATTCACTGCTATTTTTTACTTTAATAGAAAATATATGAAACTAATTTTAAAGCTATTTGCTAATGTGTCCTTAAAATAGTTTCAATTTTCCAGTCACTTCTCAAGAGCTGAAAGTATCTTCTGATCCTGAATTAAAGCGCATGAGTTATGCAACGCCTTTACGGGCATCAGCTGCCGTATGTCCCAAATGTTGAGAAAGATATTGTTAATTTTGAAGTCTCCTCCAGAACCTTGATGGCAGGAAAATACATCTAACCTTCTGGCTGTTTCCTGGGCCACATGTTCACCACTGCCCACAGATGAGAACCCATCCCTGTCCGAGGATCTCCGGAGCAGATTTCTTAGTAGGCTCGGCCGTGTTTTCACTCTTGCTTTCGGGGACTCTCCCTGTAGTGCAGCTCTCCTGCTGGCGCTAACCCGCTTCTGCCGCTCTCCTCCCTGCAGAGGGGAGGAACAGCTGGCCGGGCCGCTCTGTGCAAAGACATTAACGATTCTAGGAGGCAGTAATTAAAACACTTCTTTTCCTTTGACTAACATTTTCCAGGATTTATTTGATACTTTAATATGTTTTTAAGGGTCTCTACCTGCTTCCTGGGTTCTGAAATGCTTCTTTTTTCATAAAGCTCGCATTGTTCCATGTGACACGTTGCCAGAGCAGCTGAGAGCAATAAAGAAGTTGCTGCGCGTGACTGTAATATCTACCCTCGTATTTGTTTGAATACTGCTACCCGAGTCGGGGATCATGATGCGAGGAGAGGCTCACATTTAAATGTCTTCTTCACATTTGAAAATAAAGGGAAGTGAAAAAGATGACCAAAAGGCATTACTTTCTACTCATACTCACTTCATTTACAAAATAATTTTGTTTGGGGATTTTATCAAATTAATCCACGAACCTGGAACACTTTGACATAGATTATTACTTCAATAATTAATTATGAGCCATTAATGGAGCTTCACAATCTACAGGATTGGTTACAAATGCTGTGTGTGTACGTGTGGGCACCGGTTTTCATGTAAACTCTCATTTTACCTTGGGCTTGTTGGCAAGTGCTCATAAGACAAGAAGTCTAAAAATAAAGGAGGGGAACACAAAAATATAAACCTTTGGACTAGGTTATCTACGGCATCTATTTAGGAGGATGAACTGATTTTTTTTTAAATCTCTCGAACACAGTCAAGGCTAGTTGTCAGCACACATTTTCTAGAAAGGGCGAGGCAGTAACTATTCTACGTTTCACGTGCCATATGTCCCTGTGGTGCCACCGAATTCCACAACCGTCCCCTTTGAGCAGCGATGTAAACACACGTGTGTGACCGTGTTCCAGTAAAACTTCATCACAAACGCACACGGAAGACTGCGTATTGCTCCTGGGCCATACTTTTCCAACTCCTGGGACAGACAAGGAGTTCTGTGGGGGCCACAAGGGTACTTTTCCTTCCTTCCACCTTGTGAGCTCCTCGAGCTGGGCTAATAATTGGATTAGCAGACCGATTAACTGGGGAAAATGTACAACATTCATTACAAATGCACGTTCTTCAGGTGTCAAAAGGTATGAGGCCTGAACTCCCTGGACGCTTGAGGGTCATGTGCCATTATGACACATGGACAGAGAAGAAAGCCTGGCATTTCAAGGGATGGAGGCCATTTACAGGCAGCTGAAGAGGAGTGAAACCCACGTGGCCAGCAGATTTCTGCCAGACACCCAGAAATGCCAGGGCACGGGGCATCTGGGTAACAGGCCCCGCTTGAAGCTCTGCTGTCTAAGGGATCATGTTAATATTCTGTTCCTGGAGCAGCCTGTTCCATCTGATTCTCTTAGACCGAAAAGGGGAAGGGCCAAATGTTCTTTCCGGCCTTCGTTTTCTTAACCGCCAGCTCACAGCCAATATCCTTGGTACAGCCGGGCTAACAGGCACCATCACCTCACAGCTCGGCATTGGCGCTCCTGCCTGAGTCTCATTGCTCACAGTGGAGAGCAAACCCTGAGCTTTCTTTCCCTTTAGCCTGGAGAACAGGGGCCTCCGTCCTGTGTCCACAAGGAGCTGAATTCTATCGAAGCCACGTGAGTCCACAGGAGCACCCCCCCCCTCCAAAAGGAAATGCAGCCGAGTCGACAATTAGATTTCAGTCTGAGAGGCTCTGGGAAGGGGGCTGCCGTCATCTGGACCTGGACTCCGACGCCCGGAATGTGTGAACTCGTGTGCCTGTGGCTGTAACGCTGAATTTGTCGCGCAGCAGTAGGGAATGGGTATATTCACTGTTTTAGGAGCCTAAAGGCAACATGGTCATGAGATATTTCACACATCAGCTGTGAACCAGGATTATAGAGCATGCTGTTATAAATAAAATATCATGATAAATATAAAATCATAGCATTTGATATATTTTCATAAATGTTTATGAAAAATATATAGATAGAATTAAGTAAAATTAAACATTATTAAACCATTATTAAGAAACTTTTTAAGTAAGTAACTTGTGTAGTTTATGTCTAGTGAACATACAATTCAAAACAGCAGGTTCTTACCAAAAAATGAGCATTGATTGTGTGGGTGCCTGCACAGACACTAAAGGAACCTCTAACAGTCGTAGGTGAGGCTGCAGAGGTCACGCACTAATGGAATCAGCCCAGATTTGATCAGTCATGGAGCGCCCGTTCACATAGCTGACATCAAGACAGGAAAAAAACAAAAAGTTCTCTGCCTTTGAGTACTCAAGGCTATGGGAAAGAGATGAGAGCAAGATGATACAGGGAATACAGGACATTGTATACATTTCAGATCTATATGTATTCTAACGTAAAGGACCCCATCTTTAATGAGGTCCCTTCCTGCCTTCTCACCAGTTCGCGCACCTTGTGCTCCCTGCAAAGCCAGTGTCTGAGAGGTGAACAGCCCCGGAGGCTGGTGCCAGCCCGGGAGGGTGAGCTGCTCTGGTTTCTCCGTGGCCCTGGCGTGCGGGCGGTGGAATAGTGGGGCTGGAACAGAGTTGGAGAAAGCATTTCCGAAGTCCACGGGAAATGGATGATTATTTGAATTAGGATTTCAGGGTGAAGTGGGTGAGGCATCATCCAATGTGGGTTTATTCTGAAGACAGGGCCGCTAGGGGTTGTTAGGGGTAACAGAGGGGAATTGAGAATGGCGCTTGGGTTTTTGGCTTGAGTAGTTATGCCAGGGGTGCTACATTTATAGAAAAAAACACACCAATAGTTCTGTTTTCACCCTAAGTTAAAGATGTCTGTTAGCCATCCAATGAAAGATGCCATCTAGGTAGACAGGGTTAAAGTCTATTTAGAAGAGAAGTCACAAAGTAAAGGAACGGAATTATGGATCAGGTTGGGGTGGCATGTAAACCCAGTGGACTGGGGAAAATCACTTATGTGTATATAAAAGATATGTTCAGGTCACCCAGGCTTGAAATACGTAACTGTGGTTCAAAGGACCAAGCACGAAGCTGTACATATAAATGGCTTTTACAACTTTTTAAGAATATACACATTGCATATCAGCATTGTCATTACCATGATATTAACCGATGATCTTGGTTACTTTCAATATAGGAGTTTACATGATTAATCCTTAATAATGAGAATAACAAAAATTATAATAACGCCCAAGTGGTAACTAGTCACATAACATAAAGAGAGACCTGAACGTTCACTAAACATAAGAAAATGATACTCAGCTGGTGCATCTCTCCACACCATGCCCTTCTCCCTTCTTGGAGCGTGAATAAAAACTTTATTTTCCTCCAAAAATAGGGAAAAGAGGAGAGGGGAGGGGATGGGAGGGGAGGGGAAGAAAAGAAAGGAGAGGAAAAGAAAAGAAAAAAGAAAAGAGAAGAAAAAGGGACTCAATCGCATTAGCCAGCAGGAAAAGATTAAATGGGACCACGATGTGGTACAACTTCATACAAACCACATGAAACTGGCAGGCGACTCAAAGCGCTGGCGAGGCCAAGGAGCCCTGGGTCCTTGGGCCGCAGCTGGTGGGCGTGGGGAGGCTCGGCGTGGCGGCTTCTGAGAGGTCAAACACGTGTAACATGGGACTCAAAAACTTCTCTCCCAGGCATGCGTTCAAGAGGCATTCGTCCATATTTTATCACAAAGAAAAAAATACTCACAGAGTTATTTGTTACGGCCCCAAACTGGAAAGTCCGTAAATGGCTCTCAGCCCAATGGGTGAGTAATTGTGGCGTATTGGCACAACTTTTTATGGCGCAGCGTTGATGATAAACAACCGTAATTTCACTAAACAATATGAATGGCTCTCTAAAACGTAATGGTAAGCAACGGAAGCCTGAGAAAAGAGTAAATACCGTATGATCGCATCAATATTAAAAACTCGAAAATGAGCAAATGCACTCACATAGTGAGAAGTCGAACAGCGGGTCTTCGGGGCGCGCTGCCTGGAAACGCGTGGGAGTGAGCTTCAGGGATGCTGGGATGGCTCGATTATAACTGCTTATGACGCTCTGTTCGTTTTATAATTCGCGTACTTGTCTTTTTCTGTGCTATCGCATCTAGACATTATATTCCTTAGAACAAAATAGTTTAAATTTATTTCGTGCTTCCTACATGCCAAGCTATGGCTACTCTAGCTACGTAAAGTGTCTGCAGTTAGGACTTAATTTCTGCAAGGTGAATTAGTCACATTGGTGATGCGAAATGGCGGGTGTGAATCCTTCCTTTATCAATAATTACATTCAATGGGAAAGATGTAAAATCTAATTGGAAGGGAGAAAGTATCAGTTAGATACAAAGATGATGTAGCAACGCGGTGTCCAGACTGTAAGATGCTCTTTTCTATCCTGAATCTTACTTTTATAATTTTAGGATTTGATTTCTTGTGGTATAATTATTTGGACACAAATATTTCTGGGGTTAACATTTTTGGGCTACCTCTAAACTCCTTTATTGTATGACTTATTTTCTATACAATTGACTTTACCGCTTTGTTTTTTCAAAGGGCCTGATAAGTTCCTCCCAGTTAGCACCAGCAACAACCAGGAAACGGAAGCCAGTCGTGCCTTGACTGGTTGGGGTCTAATACTGTCCTTGTAGTTCTAGTGAGTCATTGGAATGCTGCTAGGAACCATGTCCGATGATGGATAAGAGGGGAATGATCTCTCACCATATATAGTAAGAGAACTATTTATGGCAAGAATATCAACCTCTTGATTTCAAGGCAATCTGATACGTTTGCTCAAATAAATATGCAGTCAGAGAACAAGAAAAACAGCATTTGTAATCCCTTTTAATTTATTGGGAATTAAAATGTGCCCAGAATCCATATATACATATAATGCTCCATTAATAAGAGGCTGATTACAAGTCTTTGAATGAGTGCCCAAAACCTGCCCACCTAAAATAAAGTAGCAAAACTCTACTAGAAAACCTTCCTAAAAGAGTTGCTAATAAAACCACTTAACACAAAGCTGCAAAGATCTTCATTATTTTCTCTTATTTTACTCTAACAATATGACCTAAATACAACATTACATACTCATTGTTAATTTTATTCCCTCATAAAGAACATACTCTTTGCTTAGAAAAGAAAAATGTTCCAGAAAATATATATTCTGAGGCATTCTTCAGCCTAGTATAAATTCTCTCTTAATTTTCTACTAGCTTTTGGATATAGGAAGGAAAAACCTGAGAATAATATTTGCCTTTTCAGAATTTGTTAGGATAGGCTATTTTGTGAGAAACACATGATACTCCCCAAAAAGAAAAAAGACACAATTTTCAGTTATTCTCCCTCTTGACCTTGTGGGCTTGGGTAGTATGGTGTATAGTGATTTTTCACATTAAGATTTATAGAGAAGATAAGAATGGAGTCCCTACAAATAGTATGTTCCCTCCAAATATCACCAACAAAAACATTGTACAGGTCAGATTGGTCCCAAACCTATGCTAATTCTAATCATTCAACCAATATGTCACTGGATATGCAGTGCTAAAAACCTGACTTTAGTTAAATCTTTTTTTTTAAGATTTTAAAAAAATATTTTATTTATTTTTTTAGAGAGGGAAGGGAGGGAGAAAGAGAGAGAGAGAGAGAGAAACATCAATGTGCGGGTGCTAGGGGCCGTGGCCTGCAACCCAGGCATGTGCCCTGACTGGGAATCAAACCTGTGATGCTTTGGTTCGCAGCCCAAACTCAATCCACTGAGCTATGCCAGCCAATAAAACTTATGATACTCACATAGTGTTATTATTTTACTGTAGGATACCCACTCAAGTATTGTGCTAGGTCTTTGGAACAATGTCTGAAACAAGGGAAAATTGATTCATACTCACTTAGACCTCAGAACCTTACCACTAACCATGACACCTAACTAAAGAATTCAATTGCAACGATTGTAACATAAAGCACAGGATTCTGTGTGAAACTATAATAGAAGCTTGCCACATATTAAGAGGGAAATAAAGAAGGCTTTTTAAAAAAGATTTAACTTGTTTTAGACTGAGACATAAAATTTGTTCAAAGCAGATAATAACATGGATGAGGTCTTCGGGAGGGAAGAAAAATAGTAAGTTGAAGAAATACAAGAATTGCAATGTTTGGGGATAAGAAAGAGAAAAGAAGTGATGGCAGCAGCAGTGGCAGAGAAAGAATGTCTGGAAATCATCTTATCTATAAAAGCAAGAGAGAATTGGGGAAAGAATCAAAATCAACTGTTTCAGATTTCTGGAAATGAACCAACAAATTGCAACTGGCTGATGAGTGTTTATTTTGGCTATTACTGTTCTTTTCTTGTTCTACCATAGAATGAACATTGAAGTAATGTTGCAATAAGAAGTGCATTTGAATTTTTTAAACCAAGTTTCAGAAATGATTTGTACAAAATGATTAAGGTCTTTCTCTCCTTCCCCTGCTTTGCACTGAGTGAACGCCTATAAAATGCATCACCTCCAAGAAACCTTCCCTCACTCAGCCTCTGTGTTCCAATGGGTGTCCTCGATCCTCACGTTGCCTTAAACACCTTATTTCACAGCACTAAAACTGTGTTGCAGTTATGATTTTACAAGTTATTTCTCCTAAGAGCTCACTGAGGGCAAATACGATAAATTTAGACCCAACTCATTTCACAGTTGCTCTAAAAAAATGATATAATGTTAAATCAGAAGGCAAGCTCAGAAAAAACAAATGCCCAGGAGGTAGTAGGCACATGTGTTAATTTTCAAAACTCAGGCTATTAAAATCAAATTTCTAAGTAATAAATATTGTACGAATTTATTTTTATGCCTTTGCCACACTGACAAAGTAGAAAAATATGTCGCTATGGACTCAAACAAAAGTTAAGGTTTTACATAAATTTTATTTTGAGAATTCAGTTAAAAGTATATAGGATTTCCTCCCAGCATTTTCTAGCATTGTATACCATCTTAACTGCTTTCGAATACAGTAATGACATTCAATCTCACATAATTCAGAGTGACTAAGGACTCGAAAAATAACAGTGTACTCGAAAACAATTCATTTGTTAACATAATTTGCTGTGAGACTGAAAAGTCTCCAATGCCTTGGTGGTCCACCTAAGCAAACCCAAGTCAGTGCACTGGATCTGAGAAAATTAAAGTTAAGAACACCTACTCACAGTGAACCAGGCCTTCCAAACAAGGCAACCCATTCAGCCGTGACTTCCAACCTTCTCTATGAAGGCCTTTCCCCGGCTCCTGGCAACGCAGCGCTGATAACCATTTTTGGTTTGGTTCTGCCTGCTCTGAATACTTTTTTTTTTGCTCAAATAAACTCTTCAAAATCTTAATGTACTGCAGGTTACCTTTTAACACATTGAAAAGTGGAAGTAAGTTTTTTTCACTAAAAAAATAATGTGCCTTGATATAACATGTATTCAGATAAACAAATGTTCAATGCACAGTTTGTTGACTTTTTGCTCACGGTGAGAATTTTCTCCCTAGTGAGGTCCCCAAAAGCCACTGTCTCGGTTTCTCCGAATACAAAATAGCAGTTGCCTATTGTGTGTGACAGAATAATTTTATTCTTGTGGTGTAAAAGAACCAGTCTTTTTAGTGTGTAAATGTCACAAATTGCTAGGGGGAAACTCAGCAATCTTTGTACATTCTACTTTTTTCTAATCCATTAGAATTCTTGCAGATTTCCTATTGCAATGATAGCCACGAGCCTGTGATTACCACTAAACCAAAATGCAAATAGACTTTACAATGGAAAATATACATGGAGAAAGAGTAAAGGTTCAATCCCGCTTTGCCCACAACAGTACACAGACATAACAGTTAGATCTGATTCTACTAAAGCTAATGGGAAATGTCTAAATGTCAAGCTCATTTCTATCAATATGTACTAAACAAGTGCTTTTGGAATTAGGATTAAAGTTGCTGTTAAAGAAAAGCATTTGTTGAAATCCTAGTGCTATATATTTCAAATCTTTTGGTTAATAGCATTTTAAACCATATATGCATATGCAAATAACGCCTATGTTGTAAGTGTTACTATGGAAATGGAGTTTTATTTTATAAATGGCATTATAAAATATTGACATGATTTAAAATAAAATGTATTATTTTAATCATGTTCAACAGTCTGCTATATTGAATAACAATATTATTGTTAATAATAGTATTTTAAATATAACAGGGGAACTCAACGTAAAGTATGGTATAGAAAATTAAGCCATGAAATTTTGTCTTCATATAATTTCCCTCTCATTTCTCCAAGACAGTCAGATATATGACTAAACAGAAATCTACAGTCAATTTTAACAAAAACATAATTTATCAATTTCAAAATTGTATTTTTAAAATATAGATTAAATATACAGACTATAGTAATTAAATGAACTCAGTTGGAGTTCTGCCACTAAACCCATATAATACCTTCTAATATTTGAGTGGTGCTTTATAATTTAAATTAATTTTTTCAGACTTTATTTTATTTCCCCAAGAAACATATTAGGATGCTGGTCAAACATAATTAATGTCATTTACAGAACAAGGAACTAAATTAGAGTTAGTTCATTAAATTATAATGGCACACATAAAATTGTGGGCCTGAATTTTTAAAATAAATATCAATTTAATATTTATTCCTTGATACTTTACTGCATCTTAGAGACAATATTTTCAATGAAAAGTTTTATAATTGCCCTCTAATAGAGTCATAAAGCGTTTTGTGACTTTTGTTATATTTTAAAATATTCATTTAAAGTGCATACTATTTACGTGCTCAAGTTCTTCTAAGATTGTTTCTACATATTATTTTAAACAGCTTTATTAAAGTGAAAACACAATTATGAATAGATGAGAAAAATTTTTATATGACAAAAATGTAAAGCTCAAGTTAGATTTATAGAATTGAATGCATATTTCCATACCTACTTCAAAATATTTTATACTAATTTTAAACCAATACAAAAACTATGTAGGTCATTTATAGTTGAAAAGGTGATTTTAAAGATTAATTTCCCAAAGTTTTGTACAAATGACTTATACATAAGTAGTTTTGTTTTGGGAATCTCAGAATTTATAATGATTTTATCAGTGCCAGCATCATCTTTTTGAAACTGGTCAATTGCATTGTGTATCTGCTACAATAGCTAATTTCCGTTTCACTTTTTTTATCCAGAATCTACCCCAGCTTGCTATTTTTTACTACAAAGATATCGTAAAAATTGGACTGGTAATTCTAGTAGGAAAAGATGACTGCTTTACACACTTTCGATTAAACAGAAGCGCTTCCAAAGGTGCAATACCATCATCTTTCCAAAAACGATGAAGTAGCCGGGCCACCTGGCAAGCGGTCCAGTGCATCTGCTGCAGCTAATCATTTGTGATGGACACCTTGCGGTGGAATTACCCTCAGATCTTAGGCAGTAAGTGGCTCACACAAAAGCAAGTGACTGACTTTTCACTGTAAAATAGATTTTAAGTATCAGTTTGCATAATCTGTGTTCAACTTAAAGGTAAAATAGTATAATAGTGAAAATTTTGAAAATAGTATAAAGAAAATATTTAAAAACCTTATTGTTTCCAAATTTGACAAATGATATTAGGAAGGCAAAAAAAGTAGTTTTGACATGAAGGAATGCAAGTATTTATGAATCAAACAGCACAGGCTTTAGCTCATAATGCACACATAGCAGAGAACACAGTTAATGGATTAATGTGAACAAATCAGAAATGTGAACCTTTATCCTGCGTCCAACAATACCAAATAAAGTAGAACTAAAGTAAGTCATCACAGAGCATAAAGAACATTATTTTGATCTAATGATATAAATGGACTCTTTTAATTGGTAAAGAGGTTTTACATGGAAAATTGTGTGTTTACCTCTAAGAACTACGAATGCCAAAATCATTTGGCGTTAATAATGTTTGATTAATGATCAAACATTATAAAACTTCATTAAAATAGAAATGGTATTTAAAACATGTTTGGATTCTGTTTATAGCAATGTCAGAACAGGTGAATGTAATCTACGTTGCCAGACGTCACGTGATGTTTATGGTTGGGCAGGGGTGAGGAGGGAGAGAGGGGCAGGTGTCCTGCTCCTGGGGTCCCAGCGAGTTTCCACGTCTTGCTCTGAGGGGTCAGCACATGTTCACTGCGTGACAATTTATCACAGTTACTGCAATTATGACTTGTGCCCCGTCTGTATCTTTGATATACTTCCAAACACAACAGTAAAACGTATAGTCAGGCAATCTCAGTTATTAATAAGAATACCACATTTTAAATTAAACATCAGTGAATAAAATTCTACAGTATTGCTGAAGAATGATGTGTGAATAGTAGTGCAACACAACACAAATGAACAATAAAACTCATCATATTTGTGGGTTAAGACAATAATAACATCATCACCAAATTATTTTTAAAATATTTGTTTGATATAATCAGCTATATCTTTTTGAAAAAAACAAACAAACACTTTTATCCATCCATCCATCCATCCTTCACTTTATCTACAGGCATACCGAGAAGAAAATGTGGGTTATTAAATAGAAAATATACATGATATCTCAGTATTTTAATTTTCAGTTTTGGAACATTTTATGAAGTTTGGTTCTTTTTCCTAAGTTTATTATTCTTTTAGATTTCTTCATTTGAAAATTATCTGTTTTTCTATTACTTACAGTTTGCAAGGATTCAAACTGTAACATTTTGAAAGTTAATTATAACTCTGTGTGACATTTAAACCCATTCCTTGTTGTACGTAGTATGTCTACTCTGTTCCTTAATGCACTTTTATTTATTTTTTCCTACATTTACTCCCTCCGTTTTAGAAGGAGGAATCCTAACAGAGCCTAAGAATGTCATGACAACCTAAGAAGATGCTGCATAGTCTACAAACATTCTGTGTCACTATTCTGAAGTTATGTTGCAGCTATGAAATACATTTTACAATTTCAGTAAATTTATGTTTAAAATTGAAATTTGGTGTAAGCGGAGAAAGCAGGGCATGAAGTAGTTATTTTGGAATCAAGGGTAAGGTTTGAGGCTATTAAATTGCATTAAAAATCACTAAGCCCCAACTGTGGTGGCTCAGGGGGTTGGGCGTTGTCCTGCAAACCGAAAGGTGGCCAGGTTGATTCCTGGCCAGGGCACGTGCCTGGGTTGCCGGCCAGTTCCCCCTGCTGGGGGCAGGATCGATGTTTCTCTCACACATGGATGTTTCTCTCCCTCTCTTTCTCCTTCCCTTCTAAAAATAAATAAATTAAATGTTTTAAAAATCTTTTAAAAAATCATGATTTCACCACACATTCAGGGAAGGCTATTAATAAAATAATTAAGAGTTCGCATTAAAAAAGCACAAGCCTTGGCCTGGCTGGTGTGGCTCAGTGGGTTGGATGTCATCCCACTGACCTGAAGGTCATGGGTTCAATTCCTGGTCAGAGCACATGCCTAGGTTGCAGGTGTGGTCCCCAGTTGGGGGGCATATGAAAGGCAACCAATTGATGTTTCTCTCTCATCGATGTTTCTCTTCCTTCTTTCTCTCTCCCTCCCGCTCTTGCTAAATCAACAAGCATGTCCTCGGGTAAGAATATTTAAAAAGTACATGCCTCTATATTAGTTTGGTACATACCACGGGGGCATATGGAGAATGTAGCCCTTCTTGTGCTGTCCGTGTGTTCAAATGTGCAACATGGGAAAACATCTAGATCTCGGGATGATGGAATACCTCATGGTAATGTTAACATTTAGATATGTAAATAACACATATTTGGAAAACCATGTTGATGATAGCAATACTATTCCAGCTCACAAAAAGGTTGTAAGCACCACTCCATTGGTCTTGGAAGAGTTGTTTTTTGTTTTTTTTTTAAAGATTTTATTTATTTATTTTTAGGGAGGGAAGGGAGGGAGGGAGAGAGAGAGAGAGAGAGAGGGGAGAGAAACATCAACGTGTGGTTGCTGGGGGTTATGGCCTGCAACCCAGGAATGTACCCTAGCTGGGAATCGAACCTGGGACACTTTGGTTCCCAGCCTGTGCTCAATCCACTGAGCTATGCCAGCCAGGGCTTGGAAGAGTTGTTTTACCATTGCTGAATGCAGTTAGAATCACCACCATCCCACCGACTCTCCCCCCCACACATACGTGTTCACACACAAACTTAAATAATCTTACAGGTTATCTGAACAAATACCATTGATGACCTAGTGCTCTAATCCTCTTCAAATACTTGAACTGTCCTTTGGAACAATGGAACATTTCTAGTTGAATCATGTTATTACCTGTTGTTCATGTTTTACTCTCATGGGGACTGTTTATTTTCTGCAAAAGGACCCTATATCGAACCTGTCATATTTTTATAAAGGACTTGTTTTAAATACTTTCCATATGGTCTCCTGGAAATGAAGACGTGCGGTTCCTCCATAGAACATTGCCATATGCTCGCCATGATATAGCTGTGTTACAGCAAACGTTTACACGTTTTATTTATGGAGTAACTCAGTTTAAATTATGTTTTCCTTCGTGTCACACTAATTTCAAATGTTTTAATTACACTTATAAATTATACTTACACTTACACTTTGCAACTAATTATTAGAATATATTAGACATGGTGTTGAAAAGAAAAATAAATTATGATATGCTAAAGAGATAACTCTTGAAGGTTCAA
Source organism: Phyllostomus discolor (assembly GCF_004126475.2). Lineage (NCBI taxonomy): Eukaryota > Metazoa > Chordata > Mammalia > Chiroptera > Phyllostomidae > Phyllostomus > Phyllostomus discolor. The sequence goes on along the minus strand of NC_040913.2, from coordinate 90,434,138 downwards.
TATATCATTGTCAGAGAAGGTCAAGAAGATTTTTGGATATAGTTTATAGCTTCTGATATTCAATATAAAAACACCAAGAAGAAACATGGAAATGAGAAATATTAACTACAAGGGCAAAAATAAATCATAAACATTGTGCTATATTAGATTAAAATTGCTAGTTCTAAGCCAAAATCCTATTTTGACTCAAGTGGTCTTGTTAAAAATAAAAGTTGTACAAAAGGAAAGCAGAAAAAAATGATTTTCCCTTGAATCCTCCCTTTCTTCCCATGTGTTATTACTTTGTTATAAATAAATGGGAACATGGCCTCGCCCACTTCCCAGTTTCGAACTCCTGCATGCAGTCCCGGAATCACAGCAATGCCGCCACTTGGGCAATGAATGGACAAATTCGTGATGTTTACAGGCTCCAGTATGTTAACAATGGTTTTTCAGTTTCATTTCTTCTGAGGAAAAAAAAATATTAGTTAGAAACGTGTGTAGTATGACTGGCACTGGTTCAAAAACAAATCATCAACTGATGATTTTCCTGAGTGCAGGTTTCTGTGTTTAACAGATGAAAATGTATTTGAATTAATTAATATTTGAGTAAATATGACTTAGAACTTATGCATATAGATTACCTTGAAAAAGCACAAGAAAACCATATTATTTTCATGTTCTGGCATTATTGATGTAGAGAAAGTGAATATCCCTTCTAAAACACAGAGAAATGTTTTAACTCAAGGGGTGATTTAATATACAGACTTACTCAAAATTAGTTTTTTTATTCTCAGAGTTATTATCATTGCCTGATATACCATTAATCTTCCCAAGGGGGTGTATGGCTGTCTGGGGAATTTATAGGGCTGGAATTTTTTTGAGGATCATCTCCACATTGAGTTTATTTTGTCCCCCCATAGATAGTAAATGTTAACACCCCGTTCATGCCTGGAAGAAGCTGTTGAATTTAACTCTCTCAACTTGTACTGGTAAAATACAGTGCTGGCTTTATTTATTTAGTTGGCATTTAGCATATTGCTTTTTACATAATAAGTATTCAATATGTGTTTCATTTTAAAATTAAGTAAAGTCAGTTAGTCATACATATAGTGTATATTGCTCATGGTTATTATATAATCATCATCTTAGGGCAAATCTTGTTTTGATTGTTGCTTTTATTTGATGTTGATTTTATTTCTAATAGTATAAAATTTAGTTATGTTGTTTGACCTACAACTTTTTGAAATGTGCCATGAGAGTTAATAATCTCTGCCCAGCTACGAGGAATAAATCTATTGTCTGCCACTAGGAGGTGAGAGTGAAAAAAACTTTTGATAGGATATGTTTTTATCATAGTGGATATTTTGTAATCAAATCATTGAAAGGTAAAGCTTCTTGCATCATCATTCTAATGCATTTAATTATGTGTTCCTTTTTAGTAACTCCCTCTGTCACCTCATAGCATTGGCTGCACATAATGGTGATGTACTCATTTAAAGGGGTCAAATAGATTAGAACATTTAAAAAGTTATTATAGGACACATGCCATTTTTAGTTATAGTTTCAGTTTTTGTATCAGGCTTACATAATTTTGAAAATGTATCAATAGACATATTTACTTGTGAGTATGGGAGAATTTAATAAACAGGTTGATTTTTGTTATCATAAAGGATTAGGCGAGTGACCTTTCTTTTTAAATTATTTTTACATTTTTAAAATTTTAATCATTGTTCAAGTAGTTTTCTGCCTTTTACTCCCATTCCAGCCCACCCAACCATCCCTCCCCACCTCCCTCCCATTACCCAAGTGACCTTACTTTTAACAGAATTCAACTTGACAGGAACATATTATGCCACTGGAAAAGTAATTAATCCTTATATTCATGGATTAGTAAAATGACAATGTGAAAACTTGTCATAAATACTAAACTTAGCCCCATGAATTTCTTTCTACCATAAGATAGAGAAAAAACACCTTTCTATAGAAATTATCACCCTGTCTATATGTGTGTGTGTGGTTACCACTTTTTTAAATTCCTAATTATATTTCTCTTCTAGAAAAACAAATTTCTCTCAAGTTGATGTAAATTTTGCTTTCCGCCTTCTTCCATCCATCACAGGGTCAAAATAGAAAAAACATTTAGAGAAAATACATATAGTGGCATCCCTCTGAGTATGACTTTTGATTACAATCACTTGTGTTCTGAAGTGGTGTGTGAAGTGGATTTACGATCATGTCACCGATCTTAAATATTAACTAAGCCCCGGTGATAGGGAAATATTAAGTCATGTAGTCTCATTTGCATTACATGGCAGAGCCATTTAATTTATATTAGATACTTTCAATGAATGTTTTACATTTTCTTTGAACACTTATTAGCTATATAATTATGAATTTAATATAGAAATATAATTTAAAATAATTATGTAAAATATAATTATAATATATAATGACCAGTTACCTTCTTAGGACATTCGAATAATTCACACATGCTAAATTTTCAAAACAAAGTAAAATCTATATAAAATTAATGTGAAATTTGACATGATCTTTAAAAATATCAAAGATAAATACCTTGTAATATTTACACGGGGATGTGTCAGGGGGACAGATTGTGTTATATGAGGGTTGCTATAATTCAAAGTTTTCTACATGTCAAAAAGAAAGATTTTTAATTCAAATTTTATTAGGCTGAGGCATGCAAAATATTCATTTTATGACCCAGAAATTATAAAACATTCACATAATTCAACATCATAATTCACAAAAACATAGCATTGGAATATATCTATCTGGTCTTCCTCCTCATCCTGGTTTCCTTCCATAAGCAAAGGCTATTCCACGGATTGAAATCACTCCCAAAGTCAGCAGCTCAGAGACTTTATGTATCACAATAAAATTATAATGGCAGTACAATAAAATAGTTGTATTTGTGCCCTTGCACAAGAAATCCAGGCATCAATTCAAAGATTTGAGTTGATATTTTAAAAAGTCACATTTTCAAAGTGACATGTGTGATATGAATCATTAAAATAATGTATCTTTTAAATCAGGAAAATGATATTTAGAGAAGTTAGCTGCCTTTTCAAGCCTATACCACTGCTTCAGCGGAGAATACAATCCGTATCTTCAAGTTTCCAATCTTAGTGTTGACTTTCAAATAAGACGGACCAAAATCTGTATGTGACTTCTGAAGTGAGAAGCGGAGGGAGGGATGGAGCCGCAGCAGGCTAGGAGAAGTGGTCGAGAGGAAAACCAGAACTGCAGACAGAGGCAGGGGGCCAGGACAACAGTCAGCAAGCACAGGGTCCCAGACCCCCAGTTCTGGGCAATTCCAATGAAACCCGGAGACCCAGGAAGAACCCAGTCTGAGGGCTTGGGAAACAGGATGTTGCAAGAATCAGAAACAGAATAGGAAGCTCTCAGAGAGACAAGACAGTTAAATAGTTTGTAAAAATAACAAGGTAACATTCTAGATTGGGACCAGAAAACTAGTAATTAGAGAATTTCACTTCCTGAGGGAAAAAAATGAGGTCAGCAGACAAAAATTGTGAGGTACAGCGTTCAGAACTTGTATTTGAGAAGCTCCCATTAGAGGCTTTGTAACATATGAAGGCGTACTGGTCAGTAGTGTCAGAGAACCACGGGGTTCTATTGCTCTGGGCTCTATGGCCTGCAGCCAGTAAGAACCGGGGCTCCCAAGGCCAGAATCTCATGAAAAGGAAAGGAACTATTTACTCACAAGGTATACAGGTTTAGAATGATGGCAGAATCCTGTCCTTAAATCTAATTCCCTTTAAAACACACACACACACACACACACACACACACGTGCACAGCCCTGCCCCCCACTTGCTAAACCAGGCCAGTTAGAGGTACTGTCTCTCAGAAAAAGAAATAGAGTCTGTAGTTTAGCTGGTTGGATTCCTGTCTGGTTTCTTCTGCTGTTTTGGTGTCTTCCCGTTGTTCCTGCTTAGCTAGCGAGGCTCCTGCTCTTAATCCATAACTGCATCCTCATGGTGGGCCCGGGGGGTCTCCTGCATCCTTTCAAACTGCATGGCCAAATGGACCTCTCTGCTCCCTAGCCTCATGGGTAAGAGTGTGTGTGTGTGTGTGTGTGTGTGTGTGTGTGTGTGAGAGAGAGAGAGAGACAGAGAGAGAGACAGGGAGAGAGACAGAGAGAGAGAGAGAGAGAGAGAGACAGGGAGAGAGACAGAGAGAGAGAGAGAGAGAGAGAGAGAGAGAGAGAGAGAGAGAGAGGGAGAGAGACAGAGAGAGAGAGAGAGAGAGACAGAGAGAGAGAGAGAGAGACAGAGAGAGAGACAGGGAGAGAGACAGAGAGAGAGACAGGGAGAGAGACAGAGAGAGAGACAGGGAGAGAGACAGAGAGAGAGAGAGAGAGAGACAGAGAGAGAGAGAGAGAGAGAGAGAGAGACACTGAGACTCTCGTGACTCTCCTGTTCCCCTTCCCACGTGGCCCAGAGCTCCAGCATGGCTGAGACAGAGACTGGCGGCCGCTGCGCCTGAGTTTAGATACCAGCGCGGATCTACCTCTGTAACCACATTTCCGACTCTTCCCACAATGAGTTACACTTGCGAGTAGTCTGGTTTCTGCTGCTCTTCACCGCTGCCATTGTTAGTCCAGGTGAACTTAGTCCGGTGACGTAGAGCTAGCTGCCTCCCTGCTCTTGCGCAGGCGCAGGCACAGCAAGCCCCTCTGACTGCATAGCAAGCATCACAGGTTCGAGTCCTGCCCTCTCCCTGGCTCCGGGCAGGCACAGCTATTTAGCGTCACTAAAACACTGCACAGGTTCTTCAGATACACAAAGTAATGCACAAGGCGCTGCTCTGCTTCCCCCACGCCCCAAGCAATAGCTGTGGGGGTTTTCTCTGTTTGGGGGGACACCTAGCTCAGCACCCCATCACAATAGGGTAGCAGTAATGGATTATTTCGTTTTATGCTGAGAGCGATACAAATAGATACCTGTGACTGAATATATCCCTTAAAATGATCTGCGTTGGTAAGAGAACTAGTGATGGCCCTTATCATAAAGCCATTGTTCTTTCCAGATGTTTCTAATAAGTAGGGAAATGTAATTTGACAATCCATTCCAGAAGTGCATTTTTGCAAGCCATGTAGTGATTAACACCTCTCCACTGTGCTCCCCTCAAACATCCTCTGGTCTGGTCTGATTTTCACATCAACTGAAAAGAAGGAAAATGAGCAAAAATAGAGTTATTTTTAACACTAAAAAAATGACCAATAGGGGCCCTGGCTGGTGTGAGTCAGTGGACTGAGTGCCAGCCTGCCAACCAGAGGGTCACCAGTTCGATTCCCAGCAGGTGCCTGGGTTGCAGGCCGAGTCCCCAGTAGGGGGCGCTCGAGAGGCAATTACACATTGATGTTTCCCTCCCTCTCTTTCTCCTCTCCATCCCCTCTCTAAAAATAAATAAATAAATAAAATCTTTAAAAAATGACCAATAGGAACATTGTATTTCAGTGGAAATGGGCTGGATAGAGTTAAAGAAAACAAGGCTAAGAAAATGCAAACAATGAGAGTTGAGATGCTGAAGTGCTGGAGGGAAATGGCTCCCTGGGAGACAGGTGGGTAGAGTGTAAGGCAATGAAACACAGGGAGAGGCCTGGGGGCAGAAGGAAGAGCTGGTGTACCTTTGAAGCTGGGGAGGGTAAGAGAGACAGGGAAATTAGTGCCTGATGTGAATGAAAAGGATGGCAAGGGAAAAGAAAAACGATACAGCTGGAATTCTAAATGACGACGATGAGAGAAGGTGATATATTTGGAGATTCAAATGCAAGCATATTTAAATATGAAAAATAGAGTCATCAGTAATTTGATAACAAAATTTGAAATAATTCTACCAGCTAATTTAACTTTTTTAAGAATGAGGTGAAAAGCACACGTTAAATGATAAACAAAGGCAAACTGATCATATAACAGGCATCTTCAATATGTCATGTGAATAACACTGTTCCATAAGAGTTTGATTTTCAAATATCAATCTTTATTTAACTGTAGGAAAATATACATAACATAAAATTACTATTTTTGCCATTTTAAGTGTATAATCCAAGGCATGAAGTATGTTCCATTGTTGTGCTGCTCTCATCACCATACATCTCCAAAACTTCTTTCGCGTTTCAAAAAATTAAACTACTGAGTGTTCTTTTTTACAAAATTTTATGCATATGCACACCAGTGCCATTTGAGGATTGTAACTGAAATCCTCAGCCCTTTGTTAACTGGCCCCCATTTATCTACATGTTTTGCTTTTGCTGCTGCTCTTCCATTTAAACAATACTGACTTAATTTTCTTCAGATGCTCTGTATTAAAAAAACAAATGTTTCAATAGACATAAATTAAAGTAAGTAATAGGGAGATATTCATGTTTTAGAGAAATAAAAAAGCCATTAGTATTTAAATTAATATTTGAAACAATGAAGAGCTTGATAAAAATTGCTTCTGGGCTATGTCGAGACTCTTTGTTACCACGAGTGTTTAGCTATTTATTAATAAAGGAAAGACAAGTAGACTTTGAGTTTAATGAACTGCAGAGCACGGGCCTGTTTGATTCACCAGGAAGCCACAGCTTTTTACACTGAGGGGAACACAGCAATGCTCCACCTAGCAGATTAACACCCTTCCCTTCCCCCCTCCCGTACTGGATTGTTGAGGGGACACAGGGCGAGGTGCGTGACCACAGAGACCTGTCCATCTTTCTAACCAGGAGACGTAGACCTGTCAAACGCTCTTGAAAGCTTAGGAAGCTGATTGGTTGATTGGCTCTTTTGAAAGAGCACCTGGTCTGTCCCAAACCCAAGCCAATGTAATCCCAGGGGAACAAGGAAGTTCTCTTTCTCTCTCTGTTCCACCCAGTACACCCTGGAGTCCTGCATTTACACATTCTCTCTCTCCCGGGAGCTCCTGGCCTTGTGGGTATAGCAGCTCCTGGGGCCACCGCAGACGGCATGGGCTCCAAAGGCCGGAGCTTTTAGAACAGAGTAGAAACTCTGGACTCTGGCTCGCCCTCTGGCCTCGCTGAGGTCAGACGGATGATTCTGCTTGTTGAAACTACATTCAGAAAACACTTCCATGTCTTGGAAAATAAAACAGTATGATAAATCACCATTTATCTTAATTATTAACATAGAACACAATCTTTTTTAGAACTTGTACTTTAAAGTAAGTGTATTACTTACTTTAATAGTAAGTTAATATCAAAACAAATGAATTGTGTCCGAGAGAGGAGTTTCACCGTTGGCTGAGCAGCATACAAAAAGAAATAAAAAAAAGATAACATGGAAAGTTGTTTTCCACGCATATAAATTGTGAATAACAGGGCTAGCCTGTTACTAAGATCACGAAGAGGCGAAGTCTAGCTTAGCATCAAGGGATCGCTGTGTCAGGTTACAGGGTGGGCGAGCTCGGATTCTGCGTGGATAAAACATACTGATTCTTCCTAGGATTTATGAGTTGTGCTTAAAAATTCAATCTAAAATTGTATCAAAAATGCATATTTGGGTAATTTTCAGGAGTATATGATGTTAACCATTGGAGTTAAATTTAGAAATTAGATGTTGGTCTAGGTATCGATGCATAATTTTATAGAGATAATTATAAAAGTGTGCACAAATATGTCAAATGTATGTTCTAAAATCTTAAGGAAAGACTTTAAACTACACATGTTTTATGCTTTTCATGACAGTATAATGTATAACACATGTATATATGCACCCTAATAATTTTGTATCTGAAAAATAACACAACTCCCATTATTCATAATAGAAGTTTTGAAAAAATGTTATGATATACTATGTGACTATATTACCCTCAGTTAAAAATAATGCATTTTTTGAAAAAAATTATCTAAGCATTTAAAGGCAGATGAAAGTTGATAGGATGTAGATTTCCCAGGCTCCCCACATGGGCTTCAAGTTCATTCTCACCGCGCGAACTCTCAGCAGACCTCGGGGTGTCCCTGTGTGCATGAGTGGCGAGACACTTCTGAGTTTCTCGTTGCTTTTTGAAAATTGTTTTATTGAGTTCCATAGCTGTCAAAACACCTGTATCCTCCAGTTGCCATTCTAGATTTACACAGTTCTGTTGTTACACAATTTCACTTTTACTTTAAATGGCATAACCATCATTAATACTTCCGTAAGACGATACTGCGATTCATTGTTTTTCAGGAAACCATATGTTTCAAATGTATTTTCTAAAAACAACTTACTTTATTGAGCTTCAACTTTCATTTTACCAAGAAAATTCTAATTTAAAATTCTTCTCATCATGCTGGAAAATCTGTGTGGGGTACAGCTGTACAAGTAACTACTGAATATTGACAAGTATTTGTAGTTTCTATTAAATACAGAATGGTGTGCATTTGATTAACATTGTAATATAAAACTACTTACTAGACCAACAGAAAGACATTTTAAAATGTGATAACATTGTACTTCTTTTAATTCATTTAAATATTACTAAGCATGGCATTTTTAAAAAAGAAGACAGATAATAAAAAGGTTTTTTCTCATTATTTACTTATTTCTGATTCTTATAAGAGGTCCAAATAAAGGTCAAAAAAGAAAAATCTTAATTAAAATATTATCTTTCTACAAGGTATAACTCTTTATCTGAAATACACTGGCATTTTCTGATTATTGGATATACTCCATTACATAATAATTAACAAGGTATATCCAAAAGAAAATATTCTGCCTAATAACTGCATCTGATCAGATCAGGTCACATTTATGTTTTAAAAATTAATGTATACACTATCATGTCATCTGCAAACAATGCTGGAAGCAACCTAAGTGCCCATCAGCAAATGAGTGGATCAAAAAACCATGGTACATTTACACAATGGAATACTACATGGCAGAAAGGAAGAAGGAGATTCTACCCTTTGCAACAGCGTGGATGGAGCTGGAGAGCATTATGCTAAATGAAATAAGCCAGGTGGTGAGGGACAAATACCACATGATCTCACCTATAAGTGGAACCTAATCAACAAAACAAACAAGCAAAATATAGCCAGAGTCACTGAAATTAAAAACAATCTGACAGTAACCAGAGGGCAGGTGGGAGGGGATAATGGGCGGAAAGGGGAAAAGGGCTTTCAGGAAAAACTATAGACTCATGGACAAAACGAAGGGGGGAGCACGGAATCAGGGGAAGGAGGTGGGGACGGCTGGGGTGGAGGGGAATGGTGGGGGGTAGATGCAGACAACTGTACTTGAACAATAAAACAATTTAAAAAGAAATAAAAAGAAAACATAAGATCTTTCCATCGTACTTTTTAATAACTTCTTATTTTTACTAAAGATTCTATCATGAACATTTTAATCATGTCAATGAATACAATTTACATAAAAAGTAATATATATGACATAATAAATCAAATTATATTTAAATGTTAGTGTTTTAGAGTTTAAAATATACTAAGTTTTAATCTTACTTTCCTTGAATAATTTATTACCTGAAATATCATTACTTATTCTCATCCACCAGTACTTCTGCAAAAGAAACAGCATTAGTGTTTCAATTCAAACGGAAAGTTCTACCAATCATAAGAATGTATTACAACAACTGAATACTTACTTCTAAAAACAAAGAACATGTGATATATATCAGTAACTTTAACGTGGCATTAAATCCTCCGTCTTTCAGTATAAGCACTCCAGGCAGCACGCACATGGAGCCTTCCAGTTCATTCTGACTTGACTTACCGCAGGGCTCAGCAATTTCGCTCTTTTGCTCATAACTCACTACAGTTACACCCTGCTGACAATATTTGGGTGTACCTTGTTGCAGCCTGTTGACAGTTCAACACACAACGAGTTGTGTGTAGAAAACTAAACACGGTTCACCTTTTTCATCTATTTTTTCTGCATATTATCAGCCTTCATTTTTGCTAATTCTCTCACGACGCTGGAAGCTGATATATTTGATGCATCTTAATTCCTGAGGGGTTGACGACCCATCAACTATATTGAAGAGTAAAGGAGTGATATTGGTATTTATTGAGTAACTACCTTATCCTTGGTGCTATATATGGGATGACTTCTTCTCATTTTATCAACCAATATTTAGAATAATCCAGAGAGGTTTATATTACCATACTAGGAAGCTGATATGTATAAAGATTATGCAACTTGCCAAGGCCTCGAGGTACCATTACACCTCCTGTCTGATCACAAGCACGATGCTGAAATCTTGTACAAAAAATATCTAAGAGGCCACCTGCGTAGGTACATGGAGACGGAGCCTTGATGAGGACAGATTTTGTGAGCGATGTTATGTAGTGTGTTGAAGTAAACACATTTCAAGCAGAGACAATGGTACGCCTCGGGCAGAGAGGCCAGCCACAGGCTGCATGAGGAACAAGCGGCCCACGGTGTTTTGTTGGTGGCCACGAGAAACAGATTTTCTCACTCTGCACAGAGGTGCAGGACTAACCCCCAAGGCAGGACGGGAAGCAAATACATGGGAGCACAAACTTGCTATCATGCTTTCTGTACAGAAAATTGATAGAATTTGGCACACTGTTTCAGTTTTTCTAGTAAAGGATAACTATTTCCTAATAAATACATCACTATTCACTGAACAGAGTCCCAACTGGAAAGGCTCTCTGTCGAAGAGTGTGGGTGTATATAATCCTAGACGTTGAAGAAACGATCAGTCACTAGAGAGTAACCAGATTTTTTTTAGCTGAGTGATGAATGAAGATCCGCAGACTGAAGAATTCACTAAATCATCACTTAAAGCAGTTGAGTGGGCAAAATGCAGCTTTAGCATATTTCTCCCTGAGAGAGAGAGAGTTGCAGGGAGAAAAACATGCCCAGGAGAACAAGAGAGATTTACTCTAGGGGAATGAAGACATGGCGATATGTTTTTAAGTCTGTAGTGAGATACTACCAATGTCATTAGACTAAAACATGATCGGTGGACACTTTGATGGGGAGTTTCATATATTTCCGGAAAACAGTACTCTGAGGAGCATGGCAGTTGGTTGGAAGGCTGGTGACTTTAGAAATTTATCATCAGGAATTTACTAAACTATAAATGATAAACATAAGAATTAAGGTATTCCATTAGTTCAGACATCCTTTCAAATATCACAACTTATACTCTAAAATGTACCCAGTAATTGAGCAAATTCACTTTGGGGTACCTACCTATAAAATTTTATTTGGTTTGTTTTCTATGTACCAACACTGAGCCATTGATTTTACATACATACCCCCTCACATATGTATGGATGATAAGATACCCAAATAGGTAAATATAATTTATGATCTATGTGACAAAAATTCCACAGGCAATAAGTGATCACTAAGGATACTGGAAAATTCTGCTGGTAAAACTTGGTGGGGGGGGCATTTGTGTGTAAAGACAGAAGAAGAAAGTTATTTTCAGGGGAGTCATTTAAGTACATGTGTATATGCAACATTTTAAGAAGCTTACCATCTTGTCCTTATTATAAGACACTGAGCATGAAAAAATTATCACTGTGCTATTCGCTTGCAGTCTTCAGGTGATTTCTGTAAGAATCAATAATAGGAAAAGCTAAGAAGCACCATCGGCCTCGTTGGTGTTGGTGTTGACAAGTCATCGGGGATGTCCCTCCATCACTCTGTGCATTCCGGGGGTCAATGTGGGGCCCTGATTCCCTCTGTCTCTCCGTCCGTTGTCTTCCTCTTCCAATAAACTCAACAGTATCCCGAAATAAATGTTTTCCCCCACTACTCCTTGCCCTTTGGGCACTTTAATTGTTTTCTTTGTTCTAATTCTCTATCAGTTCTCTTCAGTGTCTTCATCAGTTACTACTTTTTAACATTAATTATGTCTATAGGTTGTATAGGAAGAGTATACATATTATATACACTTAAAAATACTTTCTACTTTCCTCTGAACACATCTCCAAACATATTGATTTTGGTACAGTCTGGAGCATTCGCTCCACCAGCGAGCCAAGTCTACTATTTAAAGATGCAGTGTTTCCTGCCTGTGTCTGTTAAACACAGTGCACTCTGCAAACATCAAAAATCTGATTATTCTGGGCACTTGTCCCTAAAGAAAGCTCATATCTGTAGTTACTTATTTTACAATGTTTAACTCTGGGAACCAAGTTCAAAATCATAAAGTGAATTGTTTCTAGAACTGTAAAAGGAAAAGTAGCTTTATTTTAAATGATAAATGATTTCCTAAACTGTAAAGCTTTAGTATTTTTAGCTATTCTGTGATTAAATAACATTCACTGTGTTAGTTTCTAAGTATATATAAATATCCTGACGCCTTTAATGCGTCACTGTTATTTTTATTGTTATATTTAGGAACTATATTATTTCCACAAAAAAGTGCCCATTAAACAAAAATTTATTGACCACCTCTAATGTGCTAGATATTGTTCTAGGTATAGAGTTTATATCAATAAACAAGCTAAGACTTGCTGTCTTTATATTTTTCCTAAAACCTTTTAAATAATTTATTTCTTTGGTGCACATCAGTATTGTTCGGTATTATGCCATAAATAACCTCAAGATGAAGGTACAGTTTTCATTTATAAATTCCTAATATTTTTCATTTTAACTTATATTTATCTCCCTTTAAGCAGATCATTTCTCATTTTAAAACCAAGAAAAGAACAATCTCATTGCATACACCTAAAAAAATTAATAGTGGTGCAAAAATTATGCACAGCCAGCAAAACTAGCAAAATTAATGTGCTGATTCTGACCAGATTTGCAAAAATGCAAATGCTGCAGTTTTTATCTCACACGGTTTAGAGAGATAAATTTTAAGAAAAGAGCAATAATTTTTTTCTTTATAAAAGTAAGGGTGAGTTTAAATAGTTCTTCGGACCAAAATACTGGTTACTGCAAAATATGAAGGAACTGTTTGAAACCATGGGTTGGAGATTTTGTATTCCCTTTAAGAAGATACACATTTTCCAAATATCTTTGAAATATATATATATATATATATATATATATATATAATTTATAGAACCATTATTATTCACATTACTTATAAATACTGATTTTATAAATAGAAGCATATAATTCACCTGAACACATTTTATACAGCTTAACTATTCAATGCTTATGAATTGACTTTTATTTCTGTACGAGATGAGGAATCTAATGTTAGAACTGATTACCAAACAAACTTGACCACAAAGCAGAATCCAAGGCTGCGCTATATCGAACATTCTATAAGGATATTTGAAAGGACGCCACTTCCCTGTAACAGGACAATAAATCAAAGATCTTGGCTAGGCTTTCTGTTTGGTAATAGAAGAGGGGCTGAAGTGTGCTATAAAATGCAGATTTCATTCTGCCTATAAGGAAAAAGGGAAGAAATGATCTCCTTTAAAATTTATGGGCATGCAAGAAGGAAACTTGCTTTTATGTGTATAGTTTTAAAAAGTGGTTTCTCTCAGCTCGCTGTGTAATTTTGTACATGAAGGAATTTTAAAAGAAGAATGATGAGCTGGTAGAGCTAAAAACAAGATTAATATTTTAAAAACATGTTATCCGGAGGAGGGAGAAGAGCAATAACTTTAGACACCAAAAGGTAAGACTCTTTCTTCCTGTGAAGGTGAAATTTGTGAGCTCTCTGGCATAAAGCCTGTGGTTCCAGAAGGGGCTCTTTAAGAGGTAAAAGAAAACAAAACAACAGGAAATCAAACAAGAGTCATACAATTTTAACACCTTTGAACGAAAATAAGCTAAACTGAATGCTGATTTTAATACACAGAAATTGCAAACTATATAAACTAAATACAGAGATGAGAAAGTTTCTAGCAAGTAGGTGGCCGCTGAGATACTGGATAAATGAGGGCCGCAGAAGGATGTGCTGCCTGAAGTCGTATCACATTGAGGCAGTACAGATGTGGAGATTGTGGAAGATAAGCATGTGTCTAGGTCTAGGAATACATACGTGTGTGTGTGCATGTGTGTGTGTGTGTGTGTGTGTGTAGATAGACAGATATCCAGATAGAGAGAGAGACATAATGAGAAACAAACATATATGAGTAATAAGGAAGATACGACAGATGATAAGAACAGAATATCGGAGGTTCAGTGGAAGGCATTAATGGTGGGATCAAAAGATTATGCAGATAAATAGAGATATTCTCTGGGAGAAATGGAAATGTGGAGTAGAATAAAGGTGACTCCAGAGAAAAATAATGGGAAGAATTTATAGTCAGTGAAGGCCTTTTCATGGAGCCAGGTCATTTATTGCAAATGAGAAGTACAGCAAGAAGAAACTAAAGCTGAGGAGAGTTGTAAAGCTTCTGAGAAAAAATGTAAGTTTGTGACTCAAGCACGACTGCTGTTTATTATATCGGAGTTGCCAACTGAAATATTTCCTTTCACAAGAACACGGTCATGCCAAGAACTATTTATATAGAACTAGGAGACTTTTTATATATTGTGAATGCTAAGAACTATTTTACAAGATCAGGAATTGATTCTTGTCTTGTGGCTTAGAAACTGATACTATTCCACACATACAAATTAAATTCATATTACTTCTTTTTGTTTTCTTTTTAAAGAAATGGTCAAATGAGGCATTCTTATTCTGGAACAAGCACCATGATTCCTCTCACATTAAACATACCTATAAAATCTAAATAAAATGTTAAGCAACTATTTGAAGTTTCTCTAACATAAATGTCAGTAGGCAGGTTGAGGGACAGCATCAAAATCCAAAGGACTAAAGAAATGGTAGTCAGCCCTGGCTGGTGTGGCTCAGTGGACTGAGCGCTGGTCTGTGAACCAAAGGTTGCTGGTTCAATTCCCAGTCAGGGCACATGCCTGGGTTGTAGGGCCAGGGTCCCCAGTGGGGACCACGTGAGAGGCAACCATGCACTGATATTTCTCTCCCTTTCTTTCTCCCTCCCCTCCTCTCTCTCTAAAAATAAATAAATAAAATCTTTAAAAAAGAAATGGTAGTCATTGTTACTTTGTTCCCCTGACAAGTTCACTGGCCTAAACACAGAGGCGCAGGGAGAAGTCCCAGGGACAGTCTGGATCCAGCCTGAGGAATGCGGCTGACCAGTAGGTGGCGCTAATGGCAGAGGAGCAGCAACAGCACTACCTGCAAACTGAATGCCCATAGGAACCAGAACCCACAGAATGAGTGTGGGTACCCTGGGGCCTGAAACAAGTAAGGTCACATGACTAAAACCATGGCAACATTCCTTATAGGGATTACAAAAGACCCAGCCTCATGAGGTGATATTCTGAATGCTCATATACAATTAAAATAGTAAGGAAACAAAGAACCATGGACATTTCAATTTGTAGATATGGATGTTGGCATTACTTAACACATATTTTATTGCAACTTTTATAAAAATGTACAATCAAGCAACTGTTAGAATCAATGTTGCAATATAAAGTAGTACGCACATCAGGTATACAAGATAAAACAAATACAAATTTTAAAGCTGAAGAAATATAAGAACTAACATAGGCAAGAAAATTTGATGGATGAACTTATAACAGAATGGACATATCTGAGAAGGAGTCAATGTATCTGAAGTTAAATCAAATGAAATTATATAACTTATTAATAAAGAGAATATTATTAAAACTGAACTATGGAACAATGAAAAATATCAAATTTGTATCATAATAGTCCCAGATGGAAAGAGGAAAAATAAAGAGTGTAAAAGTTTTAAATATAATAAAATAGTCCCAAGTTTTATGAAACACATAATCCTACATGCTAAAGAAGCTGAAAGAACCCCCAAAAGGGATACATTCCAAAAATCAGCGTGCTGACATACCACCATCAAACTGGTGAAAACTTCAGGAAAAAGTGTAAATACGGTCAGAGGAGAAGGGCAGACCGTCTCTAGGGCACCAGTGGTGAGTTGCTGAGGACTCGCCAACAGAATGTGCTTCAGCCAGGAGAACCGGCGCATTCTCAAGTCCCCAGAGATCAGAACTGGCAACCTAGACCTCTCTGTCCAGAAAAATATCTGTAAGAGATGGAGATCAGTGAAAGCACTTGCCACCGAAAGCACACTCAAAGAGCCTTTAGTGAGGAGATTCGCTCTAAAGCTCTGCCAAGGGAAGGTCTTCAGGTAGAAGTCACGTGACTGTGAGAGGCATCCTGAACATTAGGAATAGCAGAACAACAGCAACCAAAAGTAAAAATTATGGTAAATAGAATCGACTGTTATTCTTCTCTTGAGTATTTTAAGTATGCTACAGTTGGCACCAAAAAGTATAACATTATTTGAGAAAGTTTTCAGTGTCTACAGATGTATTAGATAATGTGATTCTATGTGATGTAGAGCATAAATACAGAGACTTAGGGAACCCATGTGGTAGTAAAGCTTCTTTCATCCCTACTAAAGTGATAAAACATTGGTTCTCAATAGATTGTAGAAAAATGAGAATATATTTTGTAATGCTTTAAAGGAGCCGTGAAAGTAAAAGGTTCTACAGCCAATGTCATAATGGACAAATAAATGTAAAATGCTAAAATATGTTAAAATGAACCAAAAGAAGACCAAAAAAATCTTTTCTAGAAAGCAGAAAAAAACACCTGTGATTCATTTAATCCTAAAACTAGACAAAGATGGAACAAAGGGAAAAAATAAACAACTACATGCTAATATCCCTTATGAATTTAGATGCAATCAAATCTTCAACAAGTTTTAAAAAATCAAATTCAGAAATTTATAAAAGATGAATATAACATAACCAAGTAGGATTTATTCCAGGAATACAAGGCCTGTTCAATATATGAAAATTACTCAGTATAACCTACCACAGTAACAGCCTAAAGAAGAAAAAACACATGGTCATATGTACATCTAACATCAAACTTAATGAAGAAGTGAACTAATAATTTTTCACTAAGATAAAGAAAAAGGCAAGAATATTCTTTCTTAACACTCCTATTCAACCTAATGTTGAAAATCTTAGCAAGCGTGATAAGGCAATGAAAATAAATACATGTATTCAGATTGTAAAGAAAGAAACCAGTTTGTATTATGGACAACACGATTACCCATGTAGAAAATCCATAGGCACCTACAGAAAAATTCCAGAAGCAATAGATAAGTTCAGCAAGGTTGCAAGGTACACAGTTAGCTCACAACAATCAATTTTATTTCTATACACTAGGAATATAAAAATGAAAGTATAAACTTTAAAAATTGTATTTATATTAGCCCCAGAAAAAATTAAATAATCAGGTATAAACCTATAATAAATAATGTGCAACACCTATACACTGAAAAATAAAATCAAAGATCTAAATAAATTAAGAGACATGCCATAGCAAATTAAGGAAAGACTCCTTATTGCAGAGATGTTAAATCTCCTAAAAAAAGGCCTATAGATTAAATATAATATAGAATTCTGATCAAACATCCAGCCAGCTTATTTTTAGCTAGAGTAATTTATTTTAAAACATATACAGGGGAGCGAGAAGTAGGATAGTCAAACACTTTTGAAAAAAGAATAAGCCTTGATATTAAGACTAAAATAGCCTTAATATAGTCTTAAACAGCCACAACAATCAGGACATTGTGGTATTGGGGAAAAAACAGACACACAGGTCAATGAAACAGAATGGAGAGTTCAAAAATGATTCATGCCGATATGGCATTTGGACTTTAATGAAGATATCAAGAGAATTTAATGGAAGCATAGTCTTTTCATTAAGCGGTATTAAAGCAATTGGTCAAAAAAATAGACCTATCACCATCAGCCTCATACCTTATTCATATATTAACTCAAAATAAATCAAAGATCTAAATGTTAAAAGTAGTTATGAAACTGTTAAAGAAAAATAATCAGAGAAAATCCTTCAAAAGTAAAGTCATTTGAGAAGTTCTTAGACTCAATTCCCAAAGAACAATTCGTTATCATAAAAGTGAAATATCAACGGATTCTGTCAAAATACTAATAACAACAACACCTTTTTGGTCTCTGAAAGTCACTGTTAATAGATGAAAAGACGTTTTCCACTGGGGCAAAACATTTGCAAATCACAAGTCTGACAACAGACACACATGCAGAATATACAGAGGTTTGCATTGTTGTAAATGTCCTTTAGTAAAGAAATTGAGATAATCACAATGACTAGATTTACAAATTTACATAATTTGTGTATGCTATGCAAATGAATCTACAGATAATTCCAAATGGAGTAACAATTCAAGAAAGAATTATTCAAAAATGACATAATTTAATATGTCTTGAATCATCTCCTGAGATATTTCTAAAATTTAATTTTAAAATATGACATGCATTAAAATACATTCTCAAAATGGCAAATACTTTTACACGGCTTATTTACCAACCTTATGTGAAGTTACTCCCTTCTCCTTACCTCTTGTGGAAGACAATCCTAGATTTAGACAAGATTTAGCACTAACTTACTTGTAAAATAGGCTTTTTTTTTTAAAGAAATGAAGTGGCCATTTTTTTTTCATCCAGTTCCTGTTTCATTCTTTTACTGAAATATTTATTATTCCTTTATTTCAAATCTCTAGGATATTTTCCTGCATGTACTGAAAGGAAAGATTAACAGCCCTCCCATGGTCCAATTAGGGGTGCAAAGGAAATCTGGAGAAATTCCACTTACGAGAAATATTTCTATGGTTGACATGAAATCTTCCTAAAGGCATCAGGAAAATGTGTGTCTTTACCACTATAATTTTTTTAAAGAGATAAATCAAAACTACAGAATTTTAAAGTGTTAATAGGTATTTTCTTCTAAAAGAGATTTTTACTTTTGCTGTTTGGAGTGTGGAAGGTAAGCATGCCATGGCAAAATTTTCCTGAATTTACCAGGTATTAAAATTAATTTAACATTATATTTTTCATGTAAATAATTTTTCTGGCCAGTACTTTTGCCAGAATCATGTTTTCTTTACTAACTACTATAGAATTTTTAAGATAATATTTTAAACAGGATCTGTATTCATTAGATAGTTGAGAGAAAAATGTTTTTCCCAATATTTTAGGGTTTTTTTTTATTGTTCAGTTACAGTTGTCTCCATTTCCCCCCATTACTCTCCCTGCCCTATCTACACGCAGCTCCCACATTCAGTCCACCCCTCACCCTTCCCCCCATTGTCTTTGCCCATGGGTCCTTTGTACATGTTCCTTGGTGACCCTTCCCCTTCTTCCCTTCCCCCTCCCCCCATTATCTCCCTCCCAACTCCTCTGTGCTTACTGTCGGTTTGTTCTTTATTTCCATGTCTCTGGTTCTATTTTGCTCGCTTGTTTGTTTCATTGATTTGGTTCTACTTATAGGTGAGATCATGTGGTATTTGTCTTTCATTGTCTGGCTTATGTCACTTAGCACAATGCTCTCCAGCTCCATCCATGCTGTCGTGAGGGGTATGAGCTCCATCTTTCTTTCTGCTGCATCGTATTCCATCGTGTAAATGTAGCATAGTTCTTTGACCCACTCATTCTCTGATGGGTACTCACTTAGGCTGTTTCCAGCACCTGGCTATTGTAAATCGCGCTGCTATGAGCATTGGGGTGCATAGGTTCTTTTGAATTGTTATTTCAGGATTCTCAGGTTATAATCCCAGCAGTACAATTGAACTTTTTCAATGTTACTCAATTTCATGACATTTACCTTTTACATATGTATTATTTTTCAATGTTATTAAAGTAAAAATCCCTGTCCAAATGAAAGAAAAAGAAAACCCTGTCCTTACTGCCTACCTACATGAAACATTGATTTAGTGTCTTGTAAATAATATATAACTAGTGTAGATCAGGCTGTAGGATGACTAATGATATTGCTATAACATTATCTTGTTTTTACTGGCAAAATTTTTTCACTTTGCACACTCAGAGACAGATTGCCAATGTTTCCTTGTTGTTTCTTATGCAGCTTTGACGGTTAAAAATATTGATAACATTATTTTTTTTGTAATCTTCACTGCTTTTCAAAACTAAGGTACTTATGAACACTTTTCATGTATGTGATCAGTAAGTCAAAAATCATGATATGTTTCAGGTGGCAGGTAAGGTGTGATATTAAATTTATATTTTTTACAATAGTTTTTTGTATACTTGCCATATTTACAGTTTTTTCTGAAGTCACTAAAATGTATGTGCATGTTTCTGAAATTTATGTTTTTAAGAAAAAATATGAAATTTTATTATTATACTTATGCGATGAGTGCTTGTACCTTCCTAAGGTGAAATATGCTGTCCATATTACATTGTGAATCAGTATTTTCAACTCTAAAAGACAAAAGTAAATCATTCTTTTAGAGCTCTGCAGTTATATTTGGATCTAAGGCCTTTATAAGACAGGAATAGGAAAATTTTCAGTAGATCATGGTACAGTGTAGTTTTATACTTTAAATTACCCTATTTATGAAAATTCAAAATTCAGCTGAGAAAACCATTGAAGCAGTTTTCAATCAGGTTAGTTCCAAGTGGTCAATCTTAATATTTAGAATTCCATGTAAATGAGATAGTAGTAGGGGCAAACCAACCATTTCTGAATTTCTGAACTCAGTTTCACATGTAGGATTTACTGCCAGAAACCTTGGAGAAAAATATGATTACCATTTTTTAGGGCATAAAAATCACATAGAAAAATAGTAAGAAAATATTTTAAATGGATAATGCTAAAAGAAAAATAAAAGCTAGCATCTTTCTCGTGCTCATTATATATTTTTCCTCTTTGAAAAGCAGACTAGTGCATCCTTACCCTACAAATCTTAATTCTACTTTTTAGTGAGAGTTAACATTGTATAATTTAAGGTGTTGGTGTGACACACTGACATATTGTGAAGTGATAATCACTGTAGTGTTCAGTAACACCTCCAACACCTCGCGTAATTACCATTTCGTTTTATGTGGCGTTATCAACCCCTTATTAGACACATGTTTTATAAATATTTTTCACATTCTGTAGGCATCCTTTTCACTTGGTTTATTGTTCCTTTTGCTGTACAGAAGCTTTTCAGTTCGATGCAATCTCATTGATGAATTTTTTACTTTTGTCGCTTGTGCTTTGTTATCACAACAAAAATCACTCCCAAGATGAATGTCAAGGACCTTTTATCCTATGTTTTCCTTTAGTTTTATAGTTTCATGCTTTATATTTAAGTATTTCATCCACTTCGAGTTACCAGAAATAACAACAAAAATTTTACAATAATAAAAGGATAAATCCATCAGGATGCAACAATTATAATGATATATACATCTAAAATAAACCACCAAAATATATGATGAAATAACTGACACAAACAGACAATTCAATAATAGTAGTTGGAGACTTCAGTATACCACTTCCAATAGTGGATAGAATTATGAGACCAAAGATCCACAAGAAAAGTAAATATATAAGCAACAGGATAAACCAATCAGAACTAGCAGGAAGAACTAACGGCTGACGGCTCTCCAGAACCATGGACTCCTCCACAGCAGGCTGCATATTTATTTATTCCAGGTGCCTAGGGAACATTTTCTTGGAGAGACCATCTGCTAGGCCACAAAACAAACCTCAGTAAATGTTTTAAAAATAAAAATAACAAAAACTATGTGTTCTTACTTCATTAGCATAATATTCTCTAGTTCCATCCACACTGTCACAAAAGGTAGGCGCTCCCAGCAGGTGAAAGACAAATACTGTATGATCTCGCCCATAAGAGGAATCTAATAAACAAAATAATGAACAAAACAGAACCACAGGCATGGAAACATGGGACAGACTGACAGTGACCAGAGAGGAGGGGCAGGGGGATAATGGTGGAAAGAAAGGGAGAGGTCCAGACAAAGAACACGTGTGAATGACCCACAGACATGGACAACAGGGTGGGGACTGACTGTGGGAGTGGGGGTGGGGTGGGTGGACGAGGGCAAAGGGGAGGAATTGGGACAACTGTAATAGCATAACTATAAAAATGATTTAAAAAAGAAAAGGATGTTTTCTGACCATATGGAATAAAATTAGAATCAGCAGCAGGACAAGACATTAATTAAATACCAATGGCTTAAAAAATAAATAAAAACTGAAATCAAAATATATTTTGAGTTAAATAAAAATGAAGACAATAAATAAACACTTTTTGGATGGTGCTAAAACAGTTCTCACAGGAAAATAGACAGCTATAAAATATCCATATTAAGAAAATTAAATATCTCAATTCCATAACCTAACCTTTCAACCTCGAATGCCAGAAAAAAGAACAAACTAAATCTAAATTAAACCTGAAGAAAATAATTTGCATTAGAACAGAAATTATTGAAAACAAACAGAAAAATAATAGAGAAAAAGAATGACACTCGAGGTTAGTTCTTTAAAAAGGTCAACAGAAATGACCAACATTTAGCTAGTTTGAACAAGAAAAAAAGGGAAAAGATTCATTTCTAGAATAATATATGAAAGAGGGACATTATCATGACCTCACAGAAATAAAAAGATAATAAAGGAATATTATAAATAGTTATACATCAACCAATTAGAGAACTAGATGAAACCAAAAAATTCTTAGAAATACACAAACCAACAAAATTGACTGAAGCAGAGACAAACTGAACAGACTTAAAATAACAAGTGAGGAGACGGACTCTGCAACCAAAATATACTCGTTAAGCCCAGATTTTTTCACTACTTTATTCTATAAAATATTTAAAGAGTTGATGCTAATTCTTCACAATCTATACCAACGGCTTTAGGTTGAAGCGAGACTACACCCCAACTCATTTTATGAGGCAGCTACCCCGATTCCAGAACCATGCGGACACACCAGAAGAAAATGTAGACTGGCATTTCGTATGAATATGGATATAAAAATCTTGAGCAAACTACAAGAATACATTTTCAACAACATATAGAAAAAAGCATATGCCAGGACCATAAGAAATACCCCAGGAATATCGGTTTCATATCCATACACCAACTAATGTTATATCATATCAACAGAATACACAACAAAATATCTAGATCATTTTGACGAACCCAGTAAAAGCATTTAACAGAATTCAGTGCCCTTAGTGATGAAGAACCTAAAAAACTAGGAACAGAAGAGAATCCCCTCAACCCGAAAAGGGTATCAGTGGAACTCACAGCTGACATCGCACTCACAGTGAAACCCTGGGTGCCTCCCTCCTAAGGCAGGGGAGATGTCAGCTGTCCTCAGTTTTGTTCCATACTGTATTGAATCTGCTCACTAGGTCAATCAGTCCGGACCTAAAAACTAAAGCCGTTCACATTGGAAAGATAGAAGTAACACTATCTCTAGGCATAGATTATATAATTTTATATATAGAAAATTATGAGAATTCCACTAAAATACAACAGTAAATCATCATCAGTAGGGTCTGTGATTTCAACAAAAGCACATATAACAAAACCAGTTCTTCCATAGGCTAACTGATAGAAATAAGAGTTACTTTCTAATGGGACCTCATCAAAGTTTTAACAAAACAACCAATGTTGATGAGGACTTGCTATATTAGCATGAATAACCAAATTCAGCATATTTTCAAGATACAAGATCAATACACAAAAATCAATTGCATTTATATATAGTCCAACTCAGTTTGCAATAGTAAAATAAAATAATAAAATACTTAGGAATATATTTATCAAAATAGCAAAACTTATTCTTTGATAGCTACAAAACCTTGTGGAAATAAATTAAAGAAAATCTTGGCAATTGGGAAAGCATCCTATGTTCATGGACTTCACACTGCTAACAGGGCAGTATTCCTCAGTGTGATCTACAGATTCAACACAATCCCTATATGAATCCCAGCTGATTTTTTACAGAAACTGGTAAGCGGATTTAACATCTCATTTGGAATCACAAGGGACTCAGAATAACCAAAACAATCCTGTAAAATAAGAATGAACAAGGAGGACTACATTTCCTAATCGTAAAACTTACCACAAAACAATGATAGAGACATTTCCATGCCTACAATTTTGCTTTTCATAGTTTGTTATTGACAGTGATCCTGGTCAGGAAATATTCAATGGAAAACTCCTGGAATAAACAATTCGTAATTTTAAATTGCGGTCTATTTTGAGTAGTCTGATTCAATCTCACCTTGTCCAGCTTCGAGCCATGCCGCCCAGGACATGAATCATCCCTTTATCCATCACCTGCGCACTGATGATGCAGCCCTCTTGGCAGTCAGATCGACCCTGAAGGTATCGTGGTACTTGTGTTCATGTGGCCCTTTTCGACTCCATCATGGCCCCAAAGCACATGAGTGGCGATGCCGGCAGTTTAGGTACACCAGAGAGAAGCCGGAAAGTGCTGCTGCCGTTAAGTGAAGGGGTGAATGTTCTTGATGTACTAAGGAAAACAATTGATCTCATATATGCTGGGGTTACCAAGATCTATGGCAAGAAGAAAATCTGTGGAATAAGATCATCTGAAATAGAGATGATTTACACACAACTTTAACACAGTACATTGTTACGATTGTTGTTTCTTATTATTAGTGTTGCTAATCCCTTGTTGTTCCTAATTTGTAAATTAAACTTTATCCTAGGTATGTATGTAGAGTTAAAAGCATAGTACATATACAGTTTGATGCTATTTCATGTTCCTGGCACTGGAGGTTCTTAATCATAAGTCTGTATATTTACTGTTATTTAAAATAATATTTTATTTAGAACTTATTTGTACTATGTTCTTTGTTTTAAATTTTAAAAAAGAGGAAGGAAGTGAGGGAAACAGAGAATGAGAGAGAGAGAGAGAAAGAGAGAGAGGGAGAGAAAGAGAGAGAGAGGGAGAGAAAGAGAGGGAGAGAAAGAGAGAGAGAGGGAGAGAAAGAGAGAGAGAGAGGGAGAGAAAGAGAGGAAGAGAGAGAGAGAAAGAGAGAGAGGGAGAGAGAAAGAGAGAGAGAGAAAGAGAGAGCGGGAGAGGCATTTCCTCATGTTCCACTCATCCGTGCATCCACGGGTTGCTCCTTGCATGTGCCAAGACCAGAGATCAAGCCCGCAAACCTGGTGTGCTGGGATGAAGCTCTAACCAGCCCAGCTACCCAGCCAGGGCTTGTCCTATGTCTTATGTTTCTTTTTCCTTTTCTTGGTTTCTTTCCCTTTGAGTGGGTTTTCTCATTTTGTTTTCTACACTCATGGCCTTGAAACACACACATTCTGTTTACATTCTGCAGTTGTGTGCGTGTGCTATGCCAACGTGCGTGCTGAAACCGGATGAGTCAGGGTTCAGTGTCTGAAACCTAAAGCATCCAAAGGATACTGAGGAGTGAATGGCATTTAATACAAGACCTCCGTGCTTATCAAATTATTGAAAGCACCAAGGAATATTCTCCAGAGGCTGTCACTGGAACTCCTGTGATAATAGTCCACGCCATTGTGCAGTTGCTCCCAAGCCACTGATACGACCATGGTTATCTCTGGGCATGTCTGAATACGGAATAGGAATCCAGGCAATAGCCAGCATATATAGAAAAAAGCAATAGGAAACTGACATTCTTGTCTTCTCAAAATTGGTTGCTGTGCCTTAGTGATAAAACCCAATGTGTATCGGTGACTTCAGCTGCAAGAAACCCAAGCTATGCAGTTTTGAGATTTTCATCCACTATGTGATGGGGAGACCAACAGAAGCCAGGTGGAAAGTAGCTAGAGTACCAATGAATCATCCACTCCAGCCAATCGAACTATCAGTGACTCAATCTTCAAAACATACTACAGCAACATCATCCCACATAATACAATTTAAATCTTGCTCTTGCAAAAGAAAACACACTCAATTTCTCTCCAAAAAAGGACAGGCTAAAAACACATCATTCACTATCTGTCTTGTTGAACTCCGGTCACATTCTAAATGGAAATAGTGATAGGTTTTCTCTCTCATTGGGACTTGGCATTCAATGACACCATTTTCTTCCTGGACCCAACAATAGGTCAAAAATAGATTCTCTATGTTTTTTTTTTTTTTTTTTTTTTTTTGCCTAAGATGTCAGATCATTATTTGATCATCTCTTGTCTTTCACTGAGATTCCTCCTAGGGCTAGTGGCTGACATGTTTCTCTGGATGTCCTATTATCTAGATATCCCTGATAGGAAAGTGTGGAACAAGACATGGGGGCCAGAAATCAGCCTCTTTCTATCCTGCAAGGTTAACCACTGGTGACATTTGCATATTAGAACAAATAATATGCCAAAAAGTCATTTAATTGAATTAGAGCTTTTTTTTTTTGTTTTATGCGTCACTTCATTTTTGTATGGAAATACACGGTTTAGACACTGAAGACAAGAATTAGTGGAATCGACACGTGCGCTGATTCTGATCTCTGCGGTGATGCTGGACCACTCACCACTTCCGCGTTTGTGGGCCACGTGACTCGCGCTGGCCCCTGAGACCATCATTTTTCACGGGAGCTCTTTAGAAAGTGCGTCTTTCTTTTGTTTTCCGCCCCGTAAATAGAACAGACATAGATGGCACTGCCCTCTCTCCTCTGTCATCCTGTCTTGAGAATGACTGTATTTTTTTTGGAGCAGAAGCGGTTGTCTTGGGAACGGAAAGTAACAAGGCGAGGAATAAAGCCATCACGCCATGTGGAGGAAAACAGTGAGACACCCAGGCTGGCATCTTTGATCAGCTGGATTCGTGCGAGCTGCATTTACTTCCAGATTTTGTGTTGTGTGAGGAAAAGCGATACTTGTTTTTCAAGCTGCTGCAAGTTAGGCTTTCTGTTACTTGCATCAGGACACATTCTTAGCTGGAAACGCTCAGTAAATTGGCTTACTAGGGCTGTATATGTAAATGTTGAATTATGCCTTTTAAAAGTGCTTAACTCAAAGCCAAGTGTGACTTTGGTTTAGAAGGAACACCCACCGTCTCTCAATAAACTATGAAGACGGCGCTGTCGATATGCCCCCGTCTATTATGCGTTGCCAGACATTGACATAAGATGCATCTACTTGTAAGTTGCAAGAATGCCTTGGAATGTTTTAGCTATTGATCGGAGTTACATTATTAGTTTAGTCATACGTTATATGTTGAATGTGTATTTCCTTATATTTTCCTATTGAATTCCATAAAATGTGTTCCTTTATATGTCAATGAGAGAACTTTTAAAAATAAGGTGGAAGGATTTAAATATATACTTTTTGCTAAACAAAAGACGCATTATGGGGAAAACCTGTACATCAATCACAGACAGAAAACCACAATGGGGTGAGATATGCGTACCCTCATGGGCTGACTGTGTCTCCTAAAGGGGCCTGTTGAAGTCTCATCCCTGGTACTTAGACTGTGACCTTATTGGGAGAGGGCACTGTGGATGTGATTGGCTGAGAGGAGGTCACACAGGAACAGGGTGGGACCTTAGCCCAGCACGGCTGGTATCTTTAGAAGCAGAAGGGAGACACTGGGAGGAGCGTGCACGTGAAGACGGGAGGCACCGGAAGGGCAGTGGCCCAGGGATGGTGAGGCGGTCAGAGCTGTGCCGCCATCAGCCAAGGAACACCTCAAGCCACTGGGGAGAGAAAGGGCAAGAAAGGATCCTTCTCTAGAAGCAGCAGCAGGAGCGTGGTGCTGTCAGCACCTCGACTGAAGATATGTAGCCTCTCTAACTACGAAAGAGTACATTTCTGCTGGGTTGAGTCACCCATGTTGCAGTATTTCATTACAGCAGCCACAGGGAACTAGTCCAGCCACCTTGGGAGGAAGGCAGTGTATTTCTCCTGTGGGAGGGACATGAGTCATTGGAACCACAGGGTGACAGTGGCAAGGAGCACTGGGATGGCCTCAGTGATTCTCCACTCTAACTTGCTCACTCTCGTACAGTTCTCACCATGTGAATGTGAGCTGGATTTAGCGACTTGCTTCTAGCAAATGTACTGTGTATGTGATAGCAAGTCACTCCTGAGGGTAGACTTTAAAGGACTGCAGCTTCCATCCTGGAATTGTGTACCTCCCTCCCTTGGCCCTCAGATCTCCACCCTCGGAGAATCCAGCTGCCACGGCGAGACCGCCCTGTGGAGAGACAGAGAGAGACTCGCATCAAGGGACAACAAATCCAGTCACTGACCACCGAGAGGGTTTGGAGGCGGACCCCACCCAAGTTCAGCCTTTAGATGAGTCTACAGCCTTGGCTAGTAGCTTGATTACAAACCTTTGGAAAGTTTTCAGGCACACAGCTAACCCACACCCAGGTTCTCGATTCAGAGAAACGGGAAGTTAATGAATGTTCATGGTTCAAACTGCTAGAGTCTGGGCTAATTCGGTAGCAACAGGTAGCTATCAGCCTCAGTAACTAGAAGCTGAGCTGAAAGAGGATTTCTGTTAGAAACCCAAAGCAGCCTGCTGTCCTCGGCACTTCTACAGCAGCCTAAGTGTGCAAGTGTGAACACACACATGGTGCTCGACACAGAGAAGTGAGCGCAACAACAGTTTAAGTCACACATCCAGCCCGGGCGGGGAGGACACCCTATGCCATGCAGGGTCACGCAGGCACAGCACCTGGAGACGGTGAACAGGGGACTGTGGAGGGCAGGCGAAGAGGGCGCGTGCTCCCTGGTTCCTGCCGGAGGGTGTGATTGGCTTGTTGGAAGATTCCTCAGGCTGGCGGGGAACGGAAACCTGTTGTTCAGGAATACACAGAAACAGTACCTGGTCCCTGCCCCACTTGGGTTCATTCGGTTAGGGGGGCCTTTGTCCACTAGAGCAGAATGGGGAAGGGCAATACTTGCGTTCCTGGATATTTTCCCAGATATCCAGACCCATGTAACACTAAACTTTGTTTTCAGGATTCACATCGTAAGGACCATCTACATGATTTGCAAGGCCCAGAGCAAGTAGAAATTATGAAGTTCCTTGTCAAAAACAAAACAGAACAAAATAAACCCAGAAAAAAAAAAGCACAATCAAAGGTGCACATAAACCTTTTCCTGAAAAAAAATATTTATTTATATATATAAAAAGAAGTTGGGGAGAGGGGGGAGCCATTGGGTGATTATAAGGTATTCCTGGTGAAATACTGCAGAGTACTTTTATCATTTAAGGAGTGACAGAAAAGTTTGGGGAGGGTGGGCAAAATCAAGACTTTAGTTTTGGACATGCTAGGTTTGAGATACTTCTTTGTTTTGTAGGAAAAGATCCAGTAGGCAGCGGAGCATGAATCAACTAGGTTCAGAGGAGAAGTTGGGAGGAAGACATCGTTTTGGAGTCACTAGGCTAGAAACGAGGCTGGAAGAGATCGGCTAGGGACTGGGTGTCACTAGCAAGGAGAAGCTTTGGGAGGATTCCCCTTCCAACCACAGCAACACACGGGAGAGGAACCGTCCTGGTAGACGGACAGATAGCCATCTGCTGGAAGATAAGTAGGAGTACACTGGGCTAGAAATATGCCAACAAAGACAATATTTTAAAAAATCCTAAAGATTTAACTTATTCAACTATAGATTACAATACAGAAAGAGAACCACTGGATTGAGTATCAAAACTGTTATCAAAGGTGGTTTCTGTACAACTGTTACAAAGGAAAGCATAAATAAAGTGGCTTAAACAGAAAAGAAGATTTGGAGATATCTTGATTCTAGTATTTTTGATAGGATTTCTTGTACCAGTGAAGATAGAAAAGGATCAGTGACTAAAAGGAAATTTTGAAACGTTGTAGATTGAATAACAGCCCCTAAGAGATATGTACATCCTATTTCCCAGAATATAGGATTATGTTACCTTTCGAGGCAAAGGTACTTTGCGGGTGTGATTACATTAAGGGGACTGAGATAGAGAGATTATCTTGGATTATCCTGGTGGACCTATTGTAATCACAAGGATCCTTATACAGGAAGACGGGAGGGTCAGATATGGCAGAGCTCAGGATGCCCCATCACGTGGCAGAGGCAAGAGTGTGGAGTCTCCTAGAAGCTGCAGAGGGACACAGCCTTGCGAACACCTTGCATTTAGGCCACGGAAGCTGATTCAGACTTCTGCTATTCAGAACTATGATTACGAGTAGATAATAAATTTGAATTGTTTTAAGCTCCTTAATCTATACTTCATTAAAGCTGCAATACAAAATTAATGCATAGTTAAAGAAATCTTATACAAAGTTTTTATATTTTGGAAAAAACCCACGTATTTAGTAACACATATACCACTTTATAGAAAATATTTTTTTAAGATTTTATTTATTTATTTTTAGAGAGGGAAGGGAGGCAGAGAGAGAGAGAGAGAGTGAGATCAATGTGAGGTTGCTGGGGATTATGGCCTGCAACCCAGGCATGTACCCTGGCTGGGAATCGAACCTGAGAAACTTTGGTTCGCAGCCCACGCTCAATCCACTGAGCTATGCCAGCCAGGGCTTTTTATTTTTTAAGTTCATAAAAAATATTTTTCTATGTTATGTTATGCAAACCTCTGTGTAACTTCAGAGCACATTGTGCAAAGGTGTGGAAAAGCCCCTCTGATTCGGAGGGGCCTCGCAAGCTCCTTACCAATCAACATGCCACTGCTCCCTCTCAGACACGACCAGTACTCTGA
Source organism: Phyllostomus discolor (assembly GCF_004126475.2). NCBI lineage: Eukaryota > Metazoa > Chordata > Mammalia > Chiroptera > Phyllostomidae > Phyllostomus > Phyllostomus discolor. The sequence goes on along the minus strand of NC_040913.2, from coordinate 90,403,639 downwards.
AGTTCACAATCATCGCTTCGGTACTGTCCTTTACAGTGATATGACCTATACATCTATACTTTAAAGGATAGCTCCAATTTCCCTGTTTGAACATCACATAAATGGAGGCATCAGGGTACAGTTTCATGTCTGACTTTTTACGCTTAATTTTTAAAATATACTCATGTTCCTGCATGTAGACAAACCATACACTTCCATTGCCATCTAAGATTCCACTGTCTAAATATGCCATAATTGCATGCTGATGAACATTTACTTATTTCCTGGTTCTTGCAATAATAAACAATGTAATTATATATTTCCTTAAGTCAAATACTAAGAAAACAATCTGTGAGTTACAGGTTCCAATGATGTATATCTTTATTAGAAAATACAAACTACAAACAGTTTTGACACACAGTGCCATCAGCATGGCAGGTTGGAAATCTTTCAGCTTTTTAGATATAACGAGGCTTTATCTGCCTGGCCATATTAACTCCTGACTTGCATTGCTTAGGCGAAGAATTCAGAAATGCATTTTGTTCTGACAACTTCCTTCCTTTCTCTTTCTTCTCTGTCTCTATCTCTCCTTCTACATCACACCCGTGCGTGTGCCTACCTGCACACACAAACTCACCACACTCTGCTATCAGTCCCCAAACAGATGCTTTATATATTTGAGCGCTAAACTAGAGAAAGTTGTTCACATCTGTTTGTCCAAAAGGCTTCACGAAGTAAGCCTGTGCGTGAGATTGCGGCACAAGAATTCTGGTTTTCCAAAATTTCAGAGAGCACTTTTATTCCTTGCTCCCTTTTTCATTTGTATAAAGTTTCAGCAAGCTTCTTTTAGGTTTTACTCTGGTCAGTGAGCTAGGAGTCTTCCTTAGAGTCTACTATACGCCAAATGGGTAGTAAATCTCTAAGACAGCTAACAGAGAAACATTGACCAAAACGAACATTTAAACTCTTAAACAGGATCTAATCCAGTTGATTTTTTAAATAAACCAAACAGGGTATTAATGATGTTTTTATTCAAATTAAAATACTAAAACCACTCCTCTATAATCAACATTATGATCAAGTATAATAACGAGGAGTGTTGCATGTTACCTTTTCCCTGTCAATACCACATAATTTTCTGTGGGTTGAAAGCCAGAAGCATCAGCATTACCTGGAAGCTACCAACATGTGTTTCAAAGACACCACAGGGTAAACATTAGCTGAGAATTTGCTGGAATGTAGTCTGGGGTTCCGACCATTTCTACTAAACCAGATCTGCATTTTATAATAACGTGATAGCCCGGTGATTTGTTTTCACGTTATAATTTGAGGAAAGTTGTCAACGAGGAGCCGCTGGGTTACATTGCTGGGAACTGAATGGAGTACTCGAATAATATTTTCTAAGTACATCCATAGTTTCTTGAATTTTTAATGCAAATGAGCAGTTGCCTTTCTTCTATCAAGGCCATATTCTTGAGAAACTATGATCCTGTTGACCTCATAGTGCAAAATAATTTACAGAACTTTCTAAAGTAAATGTGGCTCACTTTGTCCCTGTAATATGAATGTTAATCAAACCGCCCTCCTCCTTAGGAAGAGAAAATGACAATCAGGGGAAATTGCCCCTTCCTCAGAAGGAACAGTAAAAAGTTTCTTAAAAGTCTGATACTTGGAAGACTAAATTTTTTAGGTCCTGAAAATATTCCTTGTAGTGATAACTTACCACATTCTATTCAAAATAGGCAGAAAGATTTAATTCAATTCCTTAAATACTCGAGGTACAACTTGAAGGAATTACCATTCACACACAATGTGTCGAGTTGCTATGGGCTTGAAGGCTTAAAAATAATTTTCATAGTCATGTGTCAAAATAAACTGTGAATGTTTTACTTACTGTAAAATAGTAAATATTTATTTTGTTTGTATTGTGACCTATTAGGTAGAGTACTGAATCACATGCTTCCCCAGCCAGAAGAAAATTAGGTTCTATTTTTAACTATCAATTTCACTAAATTGATAATGAATATTGAGTATAAATATAAATACAGGAGTAGTTCACAGTTGAAAGTATAGGAAAACATAGTTTATTCTTGTGCTATAATTTATTATTTATTATATTATTTACTTGTGTTATTTAAGAAATTATCATTGTTCAATTACTATTGTCCCCATTCTTCCCCCATTGTTCTCCCCTGCCCTGCCCCCCTCCCACCCCCCACGCTCAACGCCCCCCCCTTATCCTTGTCCTTGGGTTCTTTATGCATGTTCCTTGACTTGACCCTTCCCCTTCTTTTCCCTGTTACCTGCCCCGCCCCTCCCTTCTGGTCACTGTCAGATTGTTCTTTATTATTACAACTGCAAACCTACTTTTGCACACCCATAGATCTATCACAAGTTCTCTTTATGATTTCAGTGTGCCACTCCTCACTATCCACGTATGTCATATCTTCTATACTGATACGTGCAAATCTGTAATTTGTGAGGGTTCCTGATATGCTAATGTAACTGCCTAACAATTTTACCACACCTTCCTAAATGTTCACGATGCATTAACTGGGTAATGCTGCTTGATTTGAAGAGATACACCTAGAAGTTGTCACTTCAATCAAGATGACCTGCTGCTTTTTACCTCTGCTGAAATTTGAGAGTGACAGAGCTTTGCCATATAGTGGGAAAAAAAAATCGTCATTTCTAAATTTAGATGGCAGTGCGAACCAAGGGCGAGGTTGGCAAGATCGGCAAGATCGTGGCAAAGTAGGCTGTTTGTCACAGTAATTGGTCAAGTTAGAGAAAAAAAAAGTTACCTGTGTTATTAAAAACATACACACGCATGCAAACTAGCAGCAATTGCAATAATGTATTGATGTCTTCATCTGTGATCTTTCCTGAAACCTTTGCCTCACATTCCCTTAACAAGTTTTGACATTATTAGTCAGACCAACATTCCTGATTTTATACTCTTAAGGCTTGTATTTAATTATTGGTGGAATTTAGAAATTGGGCATCTTATTTATATTGAAAATATTTTTAAAATAACTATATTAAAATATTTTCCAGATTATTGAAAAATATATAGCTGGAGTTTTTAATATGTCTTTTGATTGTACGCCCTAAAATGCAACTAGAATCATTGCAATGATTAGACACAATAAAACATAAAATTAGAATGATGCAATAGCCATACTAATTTTTTTCTAAAATTTAAGTAAATAAATTTATTATGGACATTTACTTATTCATGCTAGTTAAAAAACTTCCCACAGAATCCCAACAAATGAATTAAGCTTCAGTTTACAAAATCATCTTAATTTACTGTCAAATTAAGACATTAATAAGTTAAAATTAAAAGGTAATTATCTTAAAGATGTTAGATGGCAGTTGTTATAAAAAACACTTAATGTACTCTCAGTATGACATTTTAAAAGACTGTTTATATGCCAATTAATAAATATGTGCTTCTATGTTGAAGAGGTATGATTACGCATAGAAATTTAGCATGGGTTAAACAATTTACTTTTATAAACTTATGTAAATAACTTACATATATGCACATGTGTTTTGGCTTATTGTTGTAATCTAAATTAAGATTAGATTATTTGTCTTCGGAACTATTGTCTTCATGAAGAACCATCCCAGACACGAGTGGGGCAGCACTGTGGTTTCCCTTCACACCCAGCATGCACCTCTGTGGCCAGGAAGGTGGGGTCTGGACAGAAGAAATGGAGCAGTGTTTTTCTCAGAAAGAGCGAAATTGAGGACTTTCTACACAGCAGAACACCCTGATGGTCTCAGCTGTCCATCGTTTAGCTACCAGTTTCCTCATTGATGCACAGTGGCTACTCTACCCTTTAAAAAAAAGTGCTCTCTCTGAGAGGACCATAAGAGAAAGCTAACAAGCATTGGCATTGTAGGATGTCCCCAGTGCAAGCTTTCTCGTAAGCAGAAATTAGATCAAGCTCTTCTGGAGTTCAGTGTTTGTGCAGAATGAGTTCAGGATGAAGCATTTGATACCGTAACTCTATTTGCTATATCTGTGCAATTTTCCCGAGTACGCCTTGAACTATAGTGCTTCCTTTATTTCTGGCACTTACAGTTAACATAAAATCTGAGAATAGCCTTCAACAGTTTTCATCTTATTTTGCTCCTGTAGAGATAAGCATAAAACATAATACATAACCAAGGCCGTCTAAATTTCAACTAATTTATAATTCAGTTAGTAGAGAAAACAATATCAAGTAGAAAATCTTTAGGGATAATTTCTAGAGCTAAACAATAACATGCGTGTCAATTTTGATCCTGGTTTGCCACAACATCCCTCCTTGCGGAATACACGTTTATGTAGCCACTATTAGAAGACAGCATATAAAAAGGTATCTTTAACTACCTCTATGTCTGTACTGAAAATCCTTGGCCATTCTAGCTCATTATTCCATTGGGACTGTGAATGGTATACTTGCTCATCTCAGCTTTATTTGCAATGCCTCTCTCTTATCCTTTGCCAAGAATAGCTCTGATTTTTGCATGCTTTCCTATTTGGGCAAGACATTAAAGGCACTTATCATTTCCACTTCAAAGTGATCTTAGGAGAGTAGAAGGACTCAGAGTTCAGCCTTTAACAGTAGGATACCCTTTGAAATAACATCTGTAGCCCACCATCACTGCTTTCCTTTCCCAACTCTACTGTGCTTTATCCATCCGCTAAATCTAATAAAAAATTACTAACAGATTTTTTTTCCTGGAATACACCTGTTAAACTAATGGAAGAGTTGTCTTCCTATTGCCTGAACATATACATAAATGTCATATGAAACATACCACTATTATTTGCTAACATCACTAAAAGAAAACAAGATGGCCACAGTCGCTTTGCAGTCACACATTTGTGTCCTTTGATTTTTTTATTATCCCAGTTAAATGTATCCTAAATTTTCTTATTTTTCAACAGAAATCCACAAATGTGAACTCAATGAGATGCTCCACTAAAATATATGTTTTCCTAGATTGCTGTTCTTTTTAATGTCAAATAGCATTGTGTGCCAAGAGATCACTATATTTTGCTTGATAGAAATTAGGACTTGGGTAATATACAATGAACATGAGACACAGAATAAATTTTCAGCAATTGTTTTATAGCCCAAGAAAACACTGACTCGTATTTTTGAGTAAACAACGTAAGTCTGTATTATTCCTTCAATTTAGCATTGGGCTAATAATAAAATTTTGGAACCTATTTTTTTATTCAAGATAGGAATTTTTCCAAAAGAATTTCTCTAAAATGTCTATGTTCCTTACATTTTTCTAGGGGATGGATACATTTTAACATGCACAAGTATTAAAAGTATAAAGGTGTCAACTAGAGAAAGCAGCTGCAGCAAAGATTCTTGTCATCAAATGACTAGACTTCATTTGTCAGTCACAGAGAACCCCTGGTGTCCAGCATGCCAAGCGGGTGCCCGTGGAAGAACGGCATTTCCCAGCCTTCCTTGCAGCAGAGATGAATTTGAAGGGAGGAGTTATGATCATCATCACATAATGGAAGCGTCATTATTTGAAGGTCATATTGTCATCGGTGTGAGAGGGGGAAACAATGGAACAACTAAAGCACTAGAAATACTAAAATTTCCCAAATTTTGGAATAAAATGATTAACCTATAAAAGCATTTCTTTCTAATAGCAATGGTCAACTAGTAAAACAAACAAAACCCAAGACATTTTAGTGATAATAACAACTTAACAGAGCACAATGTCATGCATTGTGACATTGAGGTAATACCATGAAAGTCAATGCTCCAAAAATTAATCTACAAAATACATGGAATATTAAAGCTATGGCAGGAACTTTCTTGGGTGGTTTGCTAAACATTATAACATTTATCTGGACTACTAGAGATCTTTAAAGACATACAAGAATGATAGTAAATGTTCACCATGTAGTACTAATTAGAAGAGTAACTAGGAGTACTATATCAATGTGCAATAATTATCTGAATGGATTAAAAAAACACAAGGCTTAAGGAAAACACACTGGAAAATATACAACATGTTATAATATATTAAAATGTTATACATACAAAAAACAACATTTCATCAGATTACAAATGTTAAATAAGAAAAGAACCACACAGCCTGGGAATGATAATGTTGCATAGTTGAGGAATATGATCCATTCAACTATATGTTCCACAGTACAAATAATGGACATGATCTCAAAAACTTGTATCATATAAGAATAGTTTCTGACCCAGTAATATTAAATTAAAAGCCAATAACAAAAATAATCAGATCATTTATATATTTAGACATTTAAATTATATCTTAATTTATAGAGATTACATAGGTGTAGAAAAGCTATCAAGAAAATCCAAATTCACTGGACACCAAACTGTAAGCACTGTTATCCGGCAGGAGACAAGAACGAGAAAGGGGGTGAGAATTCTCTGTGTGTTGAGCTGTTGCTTGGTGGCACCTGCTGCTTGTATCTATCTACCTTATATTTCATTTTAAAATTCTGCACATGCAAATGATTTTTGCATTTAAAATTTAATAGCATATTTTACTTGCAAATTTATTGTTAAGTGAAAAACTAGTGATGAGCATCTAAATTAGGATAATAGGGATTGAGTGAAAATATTAGCCAAAGACCTCGCATAGAAAGAAAGAAAAAACCAGAGAGAAAGAATCTTTCACTAGTCCGTCTGGCCATGAGAACAATGAGAACAAGCCCTTCCCAGCTTTCAGCACCTAAAAGGCAGGACGAGCCTTTCATTCATTCACTCCGGAGCTTCCAGGAAAAACCAGGCACTGGTGCCAACATCCCACACAAAGTACCTAAGGGGCAAAGCTGTGTTTCTGATCTAATGAAGATAGCTGGAAGATTTCTACTTAGGCCTGAGGAATAAAAAACTGCGGCATGAATTAGCTCTACAAATAAACCACTAAAACACTGAGAATCTGAATTAATTTGGAAGCCTCCATTAGGTGGAAGATGCTGAGGAACACCACGTAGCACGTGGGGAGGTGGTGCATAGAATGTGTGGATGAAAGACCTTGTGAGAACTTTAAGCTATGATTCCGAAAAGAGCAGGTAGTTGTCTTAATCACTAACAGCTCCGTTGGGAACTGATGGAGGGCAGGAGACAGAGGGGAAACCGGGAAGAAACTAAGCAATAACCCCATGAAAAGGTGTTGAATGCCCGAAGCGGAGTGGTGGCGGTGGAAATAGATAGATGAGGCAGGATCCAGGATATATTTTGAAGGTAGCGCTGACAGTACTTTTCCACACATTGAGTATGGGCACATGAGAAAGAACCTCTTTTATGATTAAAGAGGAGGTATGGTAGATTGTGAAAATGCTGCCATAAATTATTGAAGAATATAGAAGCCACCACCATGTGAAGAAGTCAGGTAAGTCTTCTGGATGAAGAAAAGCACGGTCCCCAGTAGGCCTCCCTCCCCTGACCGCCAGCATCCAGAGACAGAGCACGTATCGAACCAGCAGTGGTATCCAGAGCCACCGGAGAATCACCGAAGGAGTTCAGTCTCATTTGCCAAGCAGCAGAATTTTGAACTAAATGAATGGGTATGTTTTTAAATCACAGCGTTTTGAGTGATTTGTCATGTGCAACAGATGATTGTTATAATGGATGACCTATACATTGTTTACTGAATTTGGACGAGAATATCATTGTCTCCCACAGATAGTGGTATGAAGTAAAATTACCTACTATTTGTAAAGTAAAAAACAACAGTTTCTTTTTTTTTCTTTACACCGGATCCTCAAAGACAAGAGCCATGTGGGGCAACGTCTCAATAGCACTAAAGCAGTCGCACACCTGTTCAACACCAGTGGTTCACTGTAAGGTCAAAATATAAACAATTCTCAATATACATTCGTAAAGCTGTGTATCTGAGCCCGCTCCACCCCGCCTAGCCTCCAGCGCTTTTCCGCATCCTCCCCTCTCCCTGGAGTTACAGCATCCTCCCCTAGCTTTACTCTCCGTTGGGGACTTCCTGTTTTACTTGGGGGAACGAGGAGTTCAAAAGAGAATGTAGCCAACCGACTATCCTACACAACTGCTCGGGTCTTTGATTATATGCTGTATTTTCCCTTCCCTTCTGCTATTGTAGCTGATCTGACTTTGGCCTTTATGTCAGACAGAGAGTAGCCTCTCGATTTCTGCACAAGAATCTCATCTATTTTCATCTTCTTAGACTCTCTCTTCCTCTGCATCTTCCCTTTTCTTCTGCTGTGAGTTTTCTCTTTCTGTTAGGTCTCTCTCACCCTTCAATCTTCACTTGTTGACCCATGCTCTCATATTAAAATACTAAGCATAATAAATGTAAGTGATTATCCATGACTTAATTTCCTTAAATGAAGTTGATGTTGACGAGTATATTAGTAGACAGATCACATTATTCTACATTCACACACACTTAGTGTGGAAGTTATTCTCTTACATGGACTCACCATCACAACACGTACAATTTAGAGAAATTATTAGCATTTTCATTAAAATACATGATTATTCAGGATGACTTCATGGCATTTTACAAAGGAAAGAGTAATCATAGTGTTCTTCCTCTCTTCATAGTTCATTTACATTATATTTATGAAATTTAAAAGCATATTGTTTTGTCTGTTGTCCCTCAAAAATATTTTAAATGATTTACAAATGCATGTCATTAGAACTGAGGGAATTATACATTTGGTAGCAAAGGAGTCATAAATGCCATCTGCAAGGTCTTAAACTTCAAAATCCAGAGCCTAAAATTTCTGAGCTAACAACTCCGTTTCTCACTGGCATCACATGAAAGGTGCATGCGTCTCACCTTCTACGTAATAACCATGGTACTCTCAGAATACTTGACTCCAGGTTTTATGAAAATATTTTCCTTGAATGTCTTAGAAATTTTCATGGCTTACCTTTTCTTATAAAAACAATTAATTTAAAAATTAAACGTATCCTCTGATTTTTACATAATCTCCTTTATTAGGCTCCTTAATGTTTTGACATCTGTTAGAAAAACACTGTCCAGGATGACCTTCCCTTTATTCTCCAGCGGGAGTTGGTAGGGCGCCAGACTAGACTGGGGGCCGGGGGGAGGGGTTGCCGGAAGTGATGCTCTAGCTGTGCTCAGCACGTAGGAGACGGTCTGTCTAGACAAGCATTTGGATGTGCGTGCCGCCTTGCAGAGATTGGGGGCTGTGTCCTGGAGAAGGCCACAAGTCATCAAAAGTTCAGGAACGCGATTAATGCTGGCTTTTCTGGGACAATTCTAAGTTTAAAAATATTTTTTTCTATTTCTATTTGAGTAGAATTCATCTTGCATAATCATATATCTTGACAATTGGTTGAAGAAAATAAAGCCCTGTCTTCTAAATTCAAGAAGCTCAAGAACATTGTCCCTTTGGTAAAAACATCATTGCCATATAGTAAAAATGTAGTAGAGAGATGAGCTGTGTTTGCTCCAGGTAAAACTGGAAATGGACATTCACTTCTTACATGCACTTCCTGAGAATAGTTAGAAGTCAGATAGCTACCTAATACAATACTGAGGCTTATAGAAATGTAGATATTTTTAAAAACCATAAAAATGTTTTAAAACATCTACAGAAAAACATGGTAGAGAGATAAGAGAAAAACAAATGGAATTTAAATTCGAAATAAAAAAGAACTCTATGGATATTTCACTATCGGAGATTTAAAATAGAATCATCCCACATTTTCAAGAGCCTTGTACTCATCTCTTAACCCGGAGCAAACACAGAAAACTCAAAGAGATGCAGAGTTGAGTCTGGCAGAAGCTGACAATGGAACCAGGGAATTAAATGTACCATTGCACAAATGTCGTATCTGATGATGACATCAAAATGAGTAAGGAAATCAAGGGAATGGAGCTGTAACAATGGGTGAGAAATCTGATGTGTTTCAAAGAACTGGAGTTGACAATAAAGATGCATAGAATAAGGTAAAAAGAGGAACTGAGAGAAGTTGAAAAAAAATGTATGGTCCGAGGAGGCATGGCTGATTTTGAAGTATTCAAGGTGAAACAATATTAGATGGTAGTGAAATGCAAAATGGAGTCGTATTTGTAAATAATTAACCTGGGATGGAAATGAAATGAATACATGCAATGAATTAAAAAAGGACCTTTGAAAACATGGAAAGGAAGAATATAAAATAAGGAGATGTCAACAATTTCTCCCCCAAAACGGAGGGTACCATTAAATACAAGACAAAAACTATCCATAATTACAAAGGATGTGCCGATCGATTTCCTAAGTTTCTGAGTGGGAGCAACTAAAATAATATCCCTTTGATAAAATAGCAAAGATGTTGCAGCATCAGGGGCAAGCCAGTTTCCTACTGATTCAAAGAAAAGCATGTTGTACCAAACTGGGGGTTTGAAGAAAGGAGTACGATGGATTAATTGGGCTCGAGATCTTACTTGACAAGCTTGGGCATTTAAAAATTCATCAGAAAGACAAAATAATAATATCAAAATAATAACATTATATAGTGGACCTGCAACACCTAGCACCGGATTCCACGGGAAGCTTTGTTCTTCAGATAATGTACTTGCACTTGGAAGGAATGAGCAATGAGACAAATGAAGTTGTCTTGATTTCTTCTTTCATTGATACCCCCTGCGTTCTCTCTGTGTGTTGAAAAAGCAAAATGATTTTTTTCTAATTGATCCGCTTCAAAGAAAATTATGTGGAGGCGCTTAAGTAGAAAGTAAGGAGAGCTTTCTCATGATCACAACATAGCAACGTGACCCCGGTCTACCTCCTCCGCCTGTGCTCATTAAAACCCGCACGCCGCCGCAACCCAGATCTTCCGTCACGGTGTGTCTGCCTCCCCCTTTGGTTCCACGTTTTTAATTGGTTTAACCAAAAAGAACATAATATCTACCTGGTAACAGGAAGACAGCCAAGGTTCATATTAGCTTTCTTATCTCTCGTGGCTCTCTCTGGCAGTCCAGCATACTAACGAACAAGGTGTATGCACCCCCATGACTAGATAAAAGGGGGAGGTGAGGTTCATTTCTGGAGCACAGGGCCCCATGCAATTTTCTCCAGCGTGGTCTCAAACATAGTGTAAGGAGACTTCCGATGTGTCGAATTCTGTCTGTTAAGGTGTTATATTGCCATGCTGTTAGAGTAATGCAGCTGGGTCTGAAATCTGGGGCTTTTTAGTCAAAGCTGTACAGTGTCCATAGATTTTTCTCAGCCTCTTCTAGCATGCCGTGGCAGCTGCTGTGTTTATGTACAATACCACTGTGCAAGTGGCAATTAAACTACAAAATTCGAGATATGTGGTTGGTAAGCAGCAGGCAGTCAGCACAAAACTGGCATCGAGTTAAAACAGAAAAAGATTCCTACTTTTGAAATGTAAGTCAGCCGAACAAACCTCACACTGCTGTGTACTTAAATGGTAGGTAAAAACCAACACCGTTTGACAGAAAGGGACAATGATCTTTGGAATCAAGTATAAAAGGTTTTATTTTTTCATTGTGTGCACATGTGGCTTTAAAAAGCAATTACAAGAAGCAACACTCTTTTGATACATCATAAAACAATTAGCATTTGAGTCATATCATATAATAAAGTGTTATTTCCGTGCCTGTCCTATGTGTGCAAAGTCTTCATTCTAATATTATCAGGGCAAATTATTTTGAAATAATTATAGGTTTTGGTTTTGACATTTGGAGCATATGAATGAGAATGCCAAAATGTCCCTGATGAAAAATAAAAGGCAATTATCCTCATAGGCATTGCTCCTGCTGGGCATTTTCTCTCTTTGAAGTACTAGACAGAATGTAATTTTTCCCCCCAAATTACCAGCATTACAATCAGTGGACAACCCCAAAAGGGAAATTTTAGATTTGAATGACTGCCTTCTGGAATATTCATTGGGCCCAGTGTAACTCAGGTGAGTCTATTTACCCTTAATTAACATATTGCCAAGTGCCATGATTTTCTTATGTTGTTAAATAGATCTTTCCATGTTGTCAGAAAAGTATACTGAATTATCTAGTATATTTTGGAAGAATCATTTATTTTTATTATGTAATTGTTTATTAAACACTGTAAATATACTTTCATTTAATTCACACTTATTCAATCATCTAATAAAAAAAATCACTAAACACACCTAGAAGTTCTGTATTAGTAAGGCCCACTTACATTCTGGTGGGCCCATGTGACCAGTCTGGGACTCCTGAACCTCAAAACATCACGTGGATTGCTCGAAAGTGTTCAGGGGTTGGAGTATAGCTTTTATTACGCTCTATATTGCTGTAAGACTGACATGGAATGTTCTACCCCATAAAGCTTTGCTGTATTTTTGATGCCTATAAGATAGTGCCAGTATAACGTTTTCTGCTATGATAGGAATCAATTTCTACTTGTAATTCTGTAAAGTAGATAGGCCATTAAGTGCATTATAATTTTAAATGGTTAAATCTTCCTGCTGAACTTTTCATTATCATTTCGTAGTGACCATCATTCGTCCTATCAATGATTTTTAAAGTTCTCTCATTTTCTGTGTCCACACAAAAACACAAACTCTGCTCTCCAAGTTTCAAATTTCAACCTCTGTATGTTCTTATAAGTTAGCTTTGGGGTAAAATATCCAAACTTACAATCTCCTTTTTAACTGGTTATTAGTCATCATCATTGAAATATTTGGACACTTGCTCCTGTCCATTTTTCATGCCTTCCTTCAACCCAGCTTTTTCTCATACTCACTTGTCTTCTTTCTGATCTTCCTCGGAATTGGTTTGTATTTAGAGTCCCTTCCCCTTTTCCTCTACTCTTAATTTAGACATTTGATGTTATACTGCATTGAAAATCTTTCCATTGTTATTTAAATTTAACATTAAAAAGTTAATTTTACCATTATTCTCCTGGAACCCTTAATGGTTTTAATTTTATGAAAACATTTCTGCAAGTTAAAATTTCAGGCTGGTTGTTGTCATTAATTCGGGGTCCTATTTCCTTCAAATTTTCTTTTTCCATATTTGAATGGAATTTAAATGTATCTCAAAATCTTTTTATGATTAACAAAATAATGATTAACCTTCTTTTAAGTATGCTCCAGAGGAAATTCAATGAATATAAGAACAAACCACATAAAGAATGGAATGATAGAAAACGGGGTGTGCCTCTTGAGTATTCATCAGATACGCCTTTAGTAGAGGAGTAAGAGAAAAAAACCAATTTTTCCATCACATGCGTAAGGAAATTCTGGAGATACTATTATGAGAATTCGCCTGCATGATGTGTCCAATGGCCCTCAAATTCTGAAATACCCTCACATGGCACTCTAAGGGAAGAACAATAAACAGGAGGTAAAAAGAAAAAGATTAAATGCGTCTAAGGAATTCTTCATGCTATTTTTTATTATCTTGCCACCCTTTTCTTTAATTTTTCCATACAAAATTATTTCACAACATTGAGGGTTTTATTTCCTACTTTTCTCTGCTTTCCTCTTCCACCTAAGTTACAGTGTCTACAGTTTTCCCAAGTATGTACTTGAGACAAGTATATGTTGGTTTTTCTTTAAAAAAAGTGTCTAAATATAGGAAGCTATTTCTGCAAGAATTAAATAGCCTCTTGCTTTCTGTTTCATGGTCAACTCAAAGTAAAGATAAAGTATTCCATTAAATCTCTTTTTAATAGTATAAGTGCCCTGATGAAATTGTCTCACTATACAAAACCATTATGTTAGACACAAATTAAGGCATACACAAGACATTACAATGGTATTTAAAGTGAAATATTTATGAAGTGATTTAAATACTAATGACACAGCATTCCTAAAGGAGCCACAAAATTAAAGGATAAGAACATTCCACGCCAGCGCCGCAGTCCTTGAGTCTGTTGCGTGTTGCATATATTACTTCTCATTACTCAACTCTTAGAAGTGCAGCCAGGAGATAGAAGAGAAAAAGGACACATGGGAATGAAGGCCTGTGTTTGAAGGACGTATCCCATTTACCCTTGAACGTTAGTACCAAATCAGCAGTACGGGCTTTGTCAGGAATCCACTTATGCAGTAATTTCAACTACCTCAGACACAATATTGCCATTCTCACTGGAGGGTGTTGACTGCAAGTAGATAACTATAAATAAACGTCGGGTCAATCCCGCCACCTTGAATTCAACTTATTTACAACTCTCTGCACCTGCCATTCACAGCGTGTCGGTGACCTCTTTCTTTATCTGCACGATAGCTAACGTAGATGCAGTATCACCAGCAGAGACTACAACATCCAGCAAAGATGACTACCTTTCCTTCCATGTGAACCTATTTTATGAAGATCAAATCTTTTCCCAGATATCCACCAGCAGACTCTTCCTAATTCTCATCGACTGTGTTTGGATCACATGTGCACGTGAACGTGAGCGGTACGGATCCATCCCTGGCAGCGGGATATTTTCATGAGCACGTGGGTCTGCAGACAGCAAACCATCAAGCAGAACCAGAGCCATTGCCAGAAGGAGGAAGGAGCCGGCCGAGTTGCTTTTTGTTAGAAAACAGGCTGTGCTTGTCACGACTCGGGAGCATTCTTCTAAAATTAAATATTTATAAAGAAGAAATTAGAAAATCATAACATTGAATTAATACCTTTTAAAATTTTGATCAGTGTTGAGTCTCATAAGCCATTACCAAAAGTTAATATTTTATTAATTTTTTAATTTTTTTAGAACTCCCACATTTGGTAAGGTGATTTCTTAAAACTTTTAGCACTTAGAGCAGCAACATGAAGATGAGAGATTGAGGCAAATGTTTAACTGTCTAATATAATATTGGATCAAATGTATAAGCCCCGATTAAAATATAAATTAGAAAATGACACAATGAATAGTGGTTTTGCATTGGAATAAATAACACCTTGTACCACAATAGCTCTTGAAATAGCAGTGTATGAGAAACCATATGTAATGTTATGACCTTTGATGTTATAGATGATAACTGATATATACATATATATATTTCCTAATGTTTTGAACATTGTTGACAAGAAAGAAAAGACACATCTCAAACTCAAATTTTATAAGCAGATATAGTATAATATTTAAGTACAGAGGAAACTACATTTCACTGGATAGGAGCTCATTTCATAATGATTTCAAGTAAATGAGGTGTTTTGGGACTGCAAATAAAAGAAAGACAATCTGTAATAGTGATTACTTTACTAGAGTGGTGTGGTAGACAACCTCTCATTCATATATATCATTTACATTTATTAATTCAAAAATAAAAAATAAAAAATATTTATGTAATATGTTGATGATTCTTAGAACATTTTAGCTTTTATTCAAATGAAATATTTTCTATGCTAAAAATACAAAGCTCTCACCTAAACAATAAAATTAAAATCATAAGATAGTTTCAATGCTTACCTCTTCAAATATGAACATCCCATATTTCAGAGTGCCCATATTTTAGGGACTGCATATGTAAATGTAACTATGAAAATTGAATTAAGTGCAGCCTTGGTATTAAAAATAGTAAGTACTTAAAGGTCTGATTGGTTGTTATACATCCTGGAAAACGAAATTATTGGATTAAATGACTGACTCTAGAGTGGTTTAATATTTGCATTACATACACAGAAGATTCCATTTAGTAAATTTCATCATATTATTTAAATTAGATCAGAGTGTAAGGATATTGAAACCACCTAGAATAAGGCTCTGTTAGAAAATCGCATGAATGCCTCCCAACCTAAGCCTCACGAGGAGAGTGGTGTAGGTGCTCCTGGAGGATGATTTAAAGGGTCCAAATCACAATGTTTCTCAAGAATATGCTAATCCCCTAACTTCGGTGGTTGCTGACTGAACTTTAAACATGTTACTTGGTTAATATTTGAAATTTAGGAATTTTATCATCACAAAAAGCACCTGAAACCTAGGCAGGAGAACTGAGGTCTGATTCTGACACCAAATACTTGAGTCTTTTTGGACAAAACACTTGCCCTTTGGGGGTCTCCCATTGTTATTTACCTAATGAAAACATGAGAGATTTGAGCTAATTGGTCATTAAGATACACTGTAGTTCAAATGTCCAATGAGACTATGAGAGAAAGATGTTTCAGCAATACTTACATCACACACAGAATTCTTATGCCATTTATATTTATTTGGTATGGAAGTAAAGCTTGTACTTTTTTATTCTGTATTAGTTAAGATTCCTTTTGGTTAAAGATAAGTACCCAACAAAATTCAGTTAATAATTAGTCAAAAGTAAGAGTATTTTAAATATTCATCCTCAAGTCTGAAAAAAAACAGAAGAAAGTATGGTGAGTTTATACCCTTTTCAAAGTTGATGACTAGGAATAAACTTTACCCTCCAGAATGTTTTGATCATGGGAAGTGTATTAAATCACAATATAGTATATTTTAATACCTTTACAAATAACAAATCTAAGCAGTACTTCATAATCTGTTGAAATTAAATGTATCTGTTTTCAAGTATGCCATTTATTTAGATACCCATTATAAGCCTTAAAGAAGTTAATACGTCTTTTCCTCACTTCACATAGGAAAACTAATGTTAGGCCCGAATCATGGAAATGCCTTAGCCTGTGCTAACTTGCCTCTTTATTCTGTAGCATATCTAATTGGAAAGTGATCACAGCTGCGTAATTTGCCATTCAAACCGACCATTGCATACAAGCTAGAATTCTTTGGGCAGAGAATAGAGAACCAAGAAACTGTAGGCTGTTCTCAGTTTTACCTGTAAAACTATTAACTAATGAAAGAACAAACGTTTATTGAGAGTGTACTTTATATAAGACACAGGGTTATAAAGTTTATATTAATGACCTCATTGATTATAGTGAGCTCTTGGAAAATAGGCATTATTATTTTCCTCATTTTACAGATGAGACATCTAAGATTCTTGGAGATCTAGGAACCTTCCTAAGTTTACACAGTGACTCAGACAGATATCAGAGGGAATTTGTACCTTTTCAACACTGCTGATTTATTACCACAATTCTATATTTTAATTTGGGGAATAGCAATTTATAATTTGAGAGACCACAAGTGCCTTTCTAGGGAGTTAGAGCTATATATTAAGTAGCCATTCACATAGAGATGACCCTCGAAGACATGTTACTAGTGAATATTTCTGAAGCACATACCTGACATAGATGCAGATAAATAGATATAAATATAGCCACGGATACAGATAATCCTAAGAGAGAGAAGGAAAGGAGGAAGGGGGAGGCTGACGGGGGAGAGAGAGAGCACGAGGGAGTAGAGAGTGATAGAGAGCGGACAGAGGAAGCAAAGGGAAAGGAAGGGAAAAGAAGGGGAACTCAAGGGGAAGCGAGGTGACGAGAGGGAAAGAGAGAAGAGAAAGAGGAGAGGAGATGTGGAGGGAGGGATGGGAAGGAGAAGGGAGGGGAAGAGAAAACCAGTGTGGCGATTTCACATGTGTAAGGTGGGGCGGGGGCATCACGCAGCGAAGAAAACAGGGAATATTTAGAACAAGCAAATCTCAGTGTCACTGAAGCCAGGAGAGGAGTCAAAAATGGTTTTAAATCAAATGATTGAAAGATGAAAGGCAGTATCTATTAAGTGCTTAGAACAATGCATGATACAAAGTAAGTGCTCAGTAACTTGCTATCCATCGTGGTGGTCCCTGCCTTCTTTATTGCCACTTTCACTGTTGTCTTCATCAGCATCATCACTGTCACCATGCTGACGGAACTTTCCAACATCTGGCTCGTCACTTAATAAACAACGAGGTATCGCCAGCACTTGACCTACTAAAAAACTCTGCCTAGCCTCTTTAATTTTCAGGCTGCTTCAGTGAGTCGCCTGCGTAGCTGTAAGCAACAGACAATCCAGTCATGATTCCAGCCAGGATGGTCGAGCAACACACATACTTACCTTTCCCATTTAAAATGGGGTCCAAGGAATCCAGGGCAGTTGTCATGACTCTGGGCAACTTGGTCTTCTTTCTTCACTATGCTTAAGCTGTAGCTTTTCTTTGTTTTGTTTTTAAGATTTTATTTATTTATTTTTTAGAGAGGGAAGTGAGGGAGAGAGAGAGAGAGAGAGGGAGAGGGAGAGGGAGAGAGAGAGAGGGAGAGAGGGAGAGGGAGAGAGAGAAAGAAAGAGAGAGAGAGAAACACAATGTGCGGTTGCTGGGGACCATGGCCTGCAACCCAGGCATGTGGCCTGACTGGGAATTGAACCTGCGACACTTTGGTTCACAGCCCGCGCTCAATCCACTGAGCTACGCCAGCCAGGGCAGCTGTTTTTTGTTTTTAATCATGATTGCGATATGGCTACTACCCCATCTGGGATTAAATTTGTGCTGCAGTTAGAGAGGAGATGGAAGCACAAAGGGACAGAGATACAAAGAGTGGAATTTCACGAGCCAGCAGAGCCTGTCCTGGCGTTGGCTGGGACGAGAGCGACCCCTGCAGTGGTGGACTGGGCATAGGAGCCCTCAATAGCCAGTGCTTTGCCCTGTTCTGTTCCAGAGACTGGAAGCTGTCTTGTCCGCCTCTAAGGCTCCGATCCCCTTAGGATCGGTTGTGGGACTTCACTCTCCTAAGGCGATCTAGACAAGAATATGGAAAACATGGTCTCTCTTTCCTCTGGGCATTTCCGTTTCTCAGTGTGATGTATCTTAATGCTACATACTCTTGTCACCGTGAGAGAAACTAGACTGACCTAAAATGCCATATCCAAATGGAGGAAGTGAAAGGAAGGTAGATGTGACTATGATTTCAATTAAGCTCCAGATTTAGATCTTTGAGTTCTCTACCAGGGAATTTCCTTTCGTTGGTCGATATCCTTGTATAATCACACCCATTTTTCTAAGTGTTTTTAAAAAATATTTTATTTATTGATTTTAGAGAGGGGGAGGGTGGGAGGAGAGAGAGAGAGAGATTTTTGTTCTGCTTATTTATGCATTCATTGGTTGCGTCTTGCACGTGTCCTGATTGGGGTCAAACCTGTGACCTTGGTGTATCAGGACAAAGCTCGAACCAACAGGACTGCCCGGCCCGGGCCTTCGGTTTTCATTACTCCCCTCATGGGCCAATCCCTGGCAACTCGCTAATTTACTGCCCTTTCCAATCAATTAAACTTTTTGGATGTGTCAATAATTCTTTTTCCATTTTATTGCTGGGTCGTTATTCCGTGGTGTGAATATACCAGTTTACCGTTTATGCATTAAATGATAGCGTCACCGTTCCCAGTGTGGACTATTATAATGACAGCTGCCGGGCACTTTGTATTCAACTTTTTGAATGAATATAATTGTTATTTCTCTGAGACAAACGGCAATAATACTCCTCTACTATTCTTTTCATAGCTATAGAATATAAATGATATTCCTTGTTTCGTTTCTGATATTGGTGAACTGTGTCTTCCGTGTTTTTACTGTTGCCCGTCTCCCTAGAGACTCGTCAATTCTATTGATGATTTGGAGGAACCTGATTGTTACTTCATGTTCTCTATTGTTTTTATATCTTCAATTTCATCGGTTCCTGCTGTGGTCTTTATTATTGCTTCCTTATGCTCAGTCGGGTTTATTGAGCTCTTCTGTTCCAAAGTAATTAAGTGAGAGCTTAAATTATTGATTTGAGCCTTTTCCTCATTTCTTGTGTATTTAATACTATGAATTTCCCTACAAACACTGCTTTAATTATCTTCTGCATATTTGGGTATGTCAAATTTTCAATTTCTTATCTATGTGTGTGTGTAAATTTATATAAAATTTATTTTTAGACCTCTTAGACCCATGCATAATTTAGACGTGTATTGCTTTAATTTCCTCCTATTGGGATTTTTTTTTCCTGTAGTCTTTCTGTTACTCACTTCAATTGATTTCATTGTGGTTAGAGAATAGTCACTATATGAATTTCATTTTTTTCAAATTTCAGAAGTTTGTTTAATGACCCAGGTAATAATCTCTATTGATGAATATTCTATGGTGCTTAAAAATGTTTGTTCTTTTCACTTTCAGTGCACCTATGAATTTTCTATGGGATGCTTGTGACAGTATGGAGCTGGGCCATGTGCTACCCACTCTGCCAGTCTCTGCTGATTGGTGCGTTTGGAGCATTTCCATTTACGATAATTATTGAGATGTTGGAGCTCTGTCATTTTACTAGTTTTTTATTCTTTCTTTTGGTTGTCCTTCTGTTTCTGTTTTTCTTGCCTTCCTGTGGTTCACCTGAGCATCTTTTTGGATTCTGTATATGTACTTACAGTGTTTTAAATATTTCCTTTGTAGCTTTTAAAATAAAAAAAAAATGAGCATTATAAACCACATTTCTAAAGCGTGCTTGCTAATATAGGAAAATATATATCAAAAGCCTGAAGTAATTGAGAATCTAATTCACTCACTTATTCTTTTTTGAGCCAATGGATGATTCTTGAGCACACCCCTCATGTTTCAAGAGAAATCTTACAGAGATGCTTATGACCTCATATAATTACACAATTCCTACAGTATCCTGGCCCCATTAGTTTTGGTGGCTCTGGATTTATTCTGTTTATATAAGATAAATAACCTATCATTTCAAGCTATAGTTGTTTTTTTAAATATTATTGATACTAGCAGTTAACATACTAATAATTTATTTCACAATGCTCATTCCATTTTAAAATCTCTTCCAAAAAATGTCACTCAGAAAAGTATCCATTAATAGTCATTATTGCTGCAATGATTTTCAAATTATCATATTGTTATTTGTAAAATAATATATTATTTAAAATTTAATATTGAAATAGCATTTAATAATTAACACAAATGTTTTAAGCATTTAAAATATTTAATATATATCTTTTTAAAGATTTTATTTATTTATTTTTAGAGAGGAAAGGGAGGGAGATAGAGAGAGAGAGAGAAACATCAATGTGCAGTTGCTCGGGGTTATGGCCTGCAACCCAGGTATGTACCCTGGCTGGGAATCGAACCCGCGACACTTTGGTTCTCAGCCCGCGCTCAATCCACTGAGCTACACCAGCCAGGGTAAAATATTTAATATTTTAATATTATCAAGCTCCTTTTTTATGTGAAGCACTGCAGTCATTTCTGCATTCTTCCTCTGACTTCGATCATTCTGCAGGGTCAACCACGTCTGCCTCTTTAACTCTGCAAGTGTAGCACACTCTGGCCTGTTCTCCTGAACTCTTTATATTCTAAATATAACAATGTTCTCTTTGTTCATGATTTGCATCATACTGCATGCCTATACACACGTTTTCCTCTTGCCTTTGTCCCCCCGTAGGACTCTCCTGCTAGACTCCAAACTTCTTTTCTTTTATGTCACTGGTTTTCACCCTTCAGCGCTCAGTATTGGTCCTCCCTGGAGAAGCCTCCTTGATCCTTTGGCTCATCTCATGTTATTTTCCTTTATATGTTAATCAAGATGTGCTTGTTTATCTCGGTGCCGTATAATGTTGGTATTCCTTTGTTTCCTCCCGGTACGCTGTGAGCCCCACGAGAGCGCGTTTCTTTCTTGCCGGCCCCTAAACCCTCTCTGAATGCAACCTGCTATTCCTCTTTCCTCCTCAATTATTTCTACTCTTTTGTACTTGAGAGCAACGGGACTTGCAACCTGCTGACTGGGTTTTGAACCTCCGCTGCTTTGAAATCACGTTCCGATCATTTCCACGGTGCTTCAGAACAAACACCAGGAAGAAATGAAAATCCTAGCCCAGTCCGGCTGTGGCTGCGGGCATTCTCCCACGACTGCGGCAGAGTCGCTGACCCGGGGCGGAGAGCATCGCTCCCCAGACGGGGCTTGGCATCGCACAGGCATCCAGCATCCTTAAGGAATGCCGTCTCTGAGTCTCCGTCTGAAAATGATTAATCTCGAACCCAGGTGTGTGATTTGCAATGCCTTCCGCTGATACAGGAGAACCGTTGGGATCAAAGAATGAGACCATAAGCAGACAGGAGCATCTGAAGGTTTGATCGCGCGGTTGCTCGGCCACGCCACAAAGCCGCTGGTTCCTTTCTGAGCTGCCATCCACGCTTGTGGACGCTGTCTTCCTCCCCGGGCATGACACGGCCTCAGTGATTCTAAGCATTGCATGAAGACAGAGTGCTCTCCAGCGGAGAAAGGTGCGGTTTTTCTCTATACAAGTGTTCGTATTGGCAAAGAAAACCTTTCTCAGAAGCAAACAAGCATGCCATCGCTCAGGTTACAGAGGGCGTAACAGGCACACACATAGGCCCTTACACGTCATTACAAGGAGAATGAGAGCCCGGTGTTCTGTGAGGTGACCCAAGATGTTTTATGTTGGCATGGGGCGGTGGATACTTTCCTTAAGTAAATAAACAGAGATCCACTCCAAAGTACTGAACCTTTGTCAGCAAAAACAAACAAACAAACAAACAAACAAACAAAATGGCTTTGATAGGCAAACAGCAGCAGGAAAGGGGTGTCTCAGAAGTTAAAGAAGTAACAGTTCGTAGAAGGAGAACCCAATTCAGTGAACACAGTGGTTCAGATATAAAATGAAATATAGAAATGAGGGCAATTGCATTATCCACATGGAGATCATTGATCCCTCTCTGCAAAATAAATTTTGTGAAGTGGTGAGATCATGCAGACTCAGAAAAGATGGTTGTAATGTCTCCAGAACAACCATTTTCATAAGATGGCACTGTCCAAAGCCAACCTTCCTTGACCCTAACATCGTCTGCTTTAAGCATTAAAAGAGGGACAACAGGGAAGTGAAACTCGGCCTGCACATAGTGATCACAATGACAACGTGCATGCCTTGACCTTAAATAGAAAGACTTACCGCAAACTTTTCATGAGATACTCCAGTCGGAATTTAGGAAAGTAGCATAAAAATAATCCACTGAAGAGAACCCTTGGAAATGGTTGCTTTTGCTTTGAATGCAAATGCACTTTCTAGTGCGTCCTGAGGAATTTTTACTAATGTTTCACATTCCTCGTGAAACAGAGAGCCTTGCCCCACAAGACAGCGGATGATGTCCCCCAAGGCTATTTAGCTTGCTGCACGGCGTGCTGCTCGGAGGACACTTTTGAGAACTCAAGCGAAGGAGAAAGTTAGTTCTGTGGGCGGGGGGGGGGGTGTCCCATGTCGAAGAGTGTCTTAGAGAAAGAAGTGTTTAAGAAATGTTGGGGCTCTTCACAGCACTACACTGACATGTAGGGCCCTTTTCAGCTCCATGACCCAGCAGCGCGCTGCCATCTCTTTTCCAGCCTGGTTAAGATTTCATGAGACGCTCTGATGCACTGCGGGGCTACCAACACGGTCTTTAATGTAACGCTTTTCTCCGAAGAACTCAAACCAAGTGGTCTCTCCGGGGCATCATAAATCTTAGTTTTCATTTAGAATATAGAAACCGTAAAGAACATAAACCAATATTTAAGCCTCAGAGAAGACCAATTTCCAACACAAAATGGGATTGTTATGACAGCAAAAGGATGAGCAGATGAGGGTAGGAACACTCCAGTTTATACGGGCCGCCAGAAACAACATAAAGGAGGCATGGAGGGCCCTCCCGCTGGGACGGGACGCGACGGAGCGGTGACCAGAAAACTGATAGAGTCCATGTGGGCTGTTCAGTTTTTCAGGTATCTGTGACCAAAGACTATAAACCATGAAGACTAAGTGATATTGCTAAACACGGATCGTCAAATGCGTTATATATGTGTGTATATGACATTTGCACATATGTGCATATATACACACGTGCATGCACTATAGGAATCAAGTCAAGAAGTGATCAATTTAGGTAAATATATAATGGGAATAATACGACTTGACACAGCTTTAAGGTAAAATAATTGAGTGGAATTAAGCCATAATACATTATAATTCCCTAATTATACATGACATCTTTAAACTTTCGAAGCCATTAAAGCATAGCAGGGATTTAATGGGATACCTAATTTTGTGAATATCTATTGCGCGATTCATTTCTCGGAAGATGCTGTGAATCTAAGTATGGGTAGGGGATTTCAGATGGTTTATAGTCCAACAATAAGTTTTTGTTCTATTTCTATACATTTCCTGGGATTTCCAAAAATAATATAGATGAATCCACGTATACACATGAAAAAAATCGCTGTTAAATGTTTAAAAAGAAGGAAAGCTTCTTCGTAAATCTTTATTGTGTCAAATAGTACAAAGGTATCAACATATTTTATTGTTCTCTTAGTGAATATGAAGAAAATGCATTAAGCCATAATTGACTTACTCACCAAAAAGCTGGATATCAGTCACCTAATAACTACATACACATGTGGCACTACTCTGAATGTTTTAGAAGTTTAACTCGTTTTGTCTTCACAATACCTTTAGGAAACACTATTTTTACTAGAATTTGTATAGATTTGCTAACTGAAACACAGATAATTTAAATCACCAAGTATTGTGAGGAGCTGAGACTTGACCCTAGAAAGTCTAGCTCTAAAACACATACCTATAACAAGGATGTTATTTTGTAAATTTGCTTTTGAATTGTTTTGTTTCCTATACCAGTAAGTCTACTTACTATTTTTATCTAAAATATTTTTGCAGACAGCACTGGCATAGTACAGCAGTCCCCCCACCCTCCTCATCTATAGTTATACCTTCTGTGGTGTCCGTTACCTGCTAGCAACCATGCTCCAACGTATGACACAAACAATTCCAGAAGTAAATAATTCTTGTTTTCAATGGTACACTATTTTGCATAGGCCATAGAAACTTGCACTGTCTTGCTGGGTCCCTCTCACGACAAGAAACTTCTGTTTGTCCAGAATGTCCACACCGTGTACACCACACCCCCGTTAACCACTCAGTCATCATCTCCATTATCAGACCAACTTGTGACAACACAGTGCTTTTGTTCAGGTAGCCCTTATTTTACTTAATGATGACCCCCAAATGCAAGAGTCGTGATGCTGGTGATTGGATATGGCAGAAAGAATCCATAAAGGGTCTCCTTTAAATGAAAAGGTGAAAGTTCTTGACTTAATAAGGAAAGAAAAAAAATAGGTGCTGAGTCTGCTAAGATCTATAGTAAGAACGAAACTTCCATCCGTGAACTTGAAGAAGAAGAAAGAGAACTATCCGTGTTAGTTTTGCTTTGGCGCATCAAAAGGAAAAAGTGATGCCACGATGCTGAGGGATGCTTAGTTAAGATAGAAAAGACTTTAAATGTGTGGGTGGAAACCATGCACGGGAAACTCATTCCGAATGCTGGCAACACGCTGCGCCAGGAAGCCTTGCAATTGTACAAAGACCTCAGCAAGGGATCCCCTGGAATGGAGCAAAGCCCTTTACTCTGAGTAAGGGAGGCCAACACAAATTCAGGTGTAGGTCTGGCATTTTTCTCACCTCATGCTGTCACCAAAAGGAGAAGGGTGAGTACAGTAGCATAAGGTATTTTGAGAGAGAGTGAGAGACCACAGTCACAGAACTTTCATGACAGTGTATTGTCCTAATTGTTCTATTCAGTTATTAGTTACTGTTGTTCATTTCCTACAGTAGCTAATTGTAAAGCAAACCGTATCATAGGTAGGTATGTCCAGGGAAAAACATAGCCCATACAGGGTTCAGTAGGATCTGCTTGCGCAGGCATCCCTGGGACTGTGGCCTGGGTCCCCGTGGAGGAGAGGGGGCTGCTATATGCAGAAACAATGTAAAAATGTGCAAATACCTCAATTTAAGGATTTTCTGAGAAAAAAATATTTTCTCCTCATTTTTCACATTCTAAGTCCATTAATAAATGATTAATTCCTTTTGCTGCAAACAATACAGTAAAATAAAAATGCTTATGGGTGAGGAAACGCTACGTGCTGTAATGGATCACCTGTTATTCTGTATGCAGCTCCTGAAACGGGGTCAAAGGGCTCCTGAATGGGAACTACCATGTGGGTTAATTATGTAAACATTTCTTGGCACAGTTCAGATCATGGCTGTTGCCGGAAACTGCAACTGGATATTAAACAAACTCTCAGGTAACACATGTGCACTGTAACATTTCAACTTGGTTCTGATATGACTTAATTATGCCTCTTCCTAAAAATAAGACGTAGGGTGAGCATGAAAATATCAGATCCCTTAAGTTATTGAGCTATGATGCTATTGAAGATAGAGTGTATGTAGACAACCTGGGGAAATAGTAATAGATTCTTGCATACTTTAAAATGAGAGGGAGGTGGGTTTGGCTGGGGCGCGGGGTAAATGCAGACAACTGTAATTGAACAATTAAATAATTAAGAAAATTTTTCAACATAAAAAATGCCACTGAGAGATGTCATTGGCTGAATGCAGGTGATTTCAAATGATTTACTTTTTGCCAGAATTAAATATTCATACTTTTTTTGCCAAGTAGCAACTCTTTAAAATATTCTAAAATGTTGAGAATATATTTTTTAGGGTTTCCTTTGCCAAAACATACAGTGTTCAGCTTACACTGTATTAAACTCATTAAAATTAATTAATATTAATCTGTTTATTATATGCCAAATACTATTAAAAGACATTTTAATAAATGAGTTTTAGTGTTAATTTTATAGAATCATTGGGCCTATTATTTTAAACATCTACATAATTGGCTGGCATTGTATAATCTGACATATACAATTGCCTATTTTAAATCATTGTTGGAAAGAAAATCACTTGTATTTTGAGAATTTTCAAAAGTAAAAGCAAGGCTTACACATACATAAATCGCCAAACATTAAAACTTGAAATAAAACATGGCTATTTACAAAAGCACAACACCGTATGGGGGGAGATAAAGGGATGATGAAAGGAAAGGTACCAGATTTTAAAATCCCTTCCTTACTCAGCTGATCCCACAGGAGACAGAACACAACCAGCCCGGTCGGTCCACGGGGCAGGGGAGAGGGCTTGCAGCAGGAGGGCCGAAGCTGGCGTCTGTGGCTTGGGGAAGACAGTTGGCAAGGAGAGCAAAAAACCAAGTAGTTAAAGAGCTCTAAATGGCTATGAAAATGTAGTCTTCCAAAAAGCATAGGGCAGTTTAAATTATTGTTATTTTCTTACCCTATTAAGTGATGCATATCTGGCAGAATAGGCATTCTGGACACAATACGTGCATTTTATGGAGGGCAGAGATGCAGAGGGTTTATTTTTATGTGGGGTTGAAAATATTTACTGCAAGCCTGCAATCCTTTGGAAAATACATTTCGTTTCCATCAATGGAACCGAACTCTTACAAAGCTTATGGGAGTTCATTGTTCAAGAACCTTCTGATGTTTACCTAATTCTTCCCCTCAGAACACAAAACCTGGGAAAACAATGGAACACATATCTTTATGCTAACCTCTATGAGTTACAACAACTAATAAATTATCGAGATGAACTAGAGATATAAAGTCTATGCAGGGCCTGTGATTAAATATCCCATTAAAGTAAAATAGACCCTGCGCAAATTCATTACCATAAACCAAAGTCCCGTTGTCACAGGACGGACCCAAATGTTTAAGAATACACGCATTATGGTAAAGTGATAAGGAAGTTGCTAAAGCAAAATGCGTACCTTCTGTGCTATTAAATCACACTTCTCTGTACCTGTTAGTCTTAGAAGCAACTTAAAAGTATAGTAAATCCCATGGTAATACTACCTCATTCCATAACAACAGACGTCTGAATATAATGTGAAAGTTTAATTGGATCTCGTTCTCCAAGTAAGTTCCTATTTTCCGTTTGGAGGCAGATGGGGGAATGGGAGGAGGTTGTTAAGTGACAGTGTCGTGCGATCAGTTTCGTGTATGGTCAGTTCTGCACTTGATAAATTCTTCCAGCTTTAAAACTGTGCTTTTCCTGATAGTACAGACCAGCATAAAACACTGCCTTTCAGCTTCCGTACTATATCCTTACTCCATATTTCACCATTGATATCTTTCTTTCCAAAGACTATGTTTTAGTGGGTATTTGACTATGTATAAGATACAAGCAAACAAATGAAAAACCATTATTCATTTTCCTATTTCTAAAATTAGAACACCTTAAGATGATGAAAGGAGACCCCCAGAACACCAAAGCTGAAGTAGCAACACGGGCATACCTCATTTCTTTGCAGTTCATTCTACTGTTCTTTGCAGCTACTGCATTTTTGACCAAAGCACTGAGGCTGTCTTGCATCAAGCAAGTTTCTTGGTGCCCTTTCTTCCAAAAGCATTTGTTCACCTTTGTCTTTGCATCCTATTGATAACTCAAGCAACACGTCAAACTTTTTCATTATTATATTTGTTATGCTGACCCGTGATCAATGGTCTTTGGTGTTACTATTATAATTGCTTCGGGCACGCAAGAACGCACCCCTGTGAGACAGCCTAGTAACTGATAAATGTGTGCTCTGACTGCTCCACCCACCAGCTATTCCTCCTTCTCTCTCCTTCTCCTCCAGCCTCCCTGATCCCCGAGACACAACAATGTTCAAATTAGGCCAGTTACCAACCGCACAATGGCCTCTAAGTGTTTACGTAAAAGAAAGAGTAACATATCTGTCCATTTAAATCAAAAGCCAGAAATCAAGATGTGAACACAAAGGAAAAGTCCTTGAAGAAAATGACAATGTCTACACTACGGTGAACACAGGAGTAACAAAAAGAAACAGCCTCCCCGCTGGAATGCAGGAAGTTTAGGTGGTCTGGGTTGAAGATAACAGCAGACACAACATTCCCTTTAACCAAAGCTTAATGCGGAGTCAGGCCCCAACTCTCCTCGATTCTAGGAAGACAGAGAGATGGGGAAGCTGCGGAAGGAAAGCCTGAAGCTGGCAAAGTTTGGTTCATGAGGTGTAAGGACAGAAGTCGTCTCCGTAGCATCACCGTGCTGGGTGGAGCAGCATGTGCTGAGGGAGAAGCCGCAGCGAGTTACCCAGAAGGTCTAGCCACGGAAGGAATGAGGTGGCAAACATCACTGTTGTCCTGTTTCAAGACAGCGCCAAAGCCACACCAGCCTTCACCAACCACCACCTGCTCGGTCAGCAGGCTTCCGCAGCAAAACAAGACCCTCCGCCAACAAAAAGGATGACAACTCCCTGAAGGCTCAGATGGTGGCTAGCATTTTTTAGCAATATAGTATTTTTCATTAAGGTACGCACTTTATTATTTTATTTTCATTTTTTCACTTTTAAAATATTTTATTGAGGTATTTTTTACTTAGAATAATGTAAATGCAAATTTAAAGAATTATAACAAAATGAACACCCAGGTACATGCTACCCTGCCTCAAATGAAACATTGATTTTTTTTTTCTATTTTGCAATTGAATTTATTGGCATTACATAGGTTAATAAATTTATATAGGTTTCAGGTGTACAATTCTGTAATACATCATCTGTATATTGTATAGTGCATTCACCATCCCAGTTATGTCTTTTCCATCACCATTTATTCCCCCTTCACCCTCTTCTACCTCCCCAGTTCCCTCTAATAGTCACCATGCTGCTATCAATGAAGGTTTAGTTTAGTTTTCTTTCTTTTTATTTATTTTTAGAGAGGGAAGGGAGGGAGATAAAGAGAGAGAGAGAGAAACATCAATGTGCGGTTGCTGGGGGTTATGGCCTGCAACCCAGGCATGTACCCTGGCTGGGAATCGAACCTGCGACACTTTGGTTCGCAGCCCGCGCTCCATCCACTGAGCTACACCAGCCAGGAGATAGTTTTGTTTTCTTATTCCCTTCACCTTTTCACCCACCCCAACCCCTCCCCTCTGATATCTGTGCACATTTTTTAAGACAAAAATGGTACTGTACACTTAAATTATAGTATAGTATAAGCATGACTTTTATAGGCACTGGAAAACCAAAAACTTGGTGCCTTTCCATATTCTCTTTATTTTGGTATTCACTTTATTGCAGTGGTCTGGAAGTAGGCCTGCAATCTCTCCAAGGTACATTGTCTGTTGCTAAAACAATGCATTCACAGAAGAATTTGTGGGCATGATAAAAGTTAAATTTGGGAAATATGCCGAAATTGGATAGCAACCCCATTTTAACATATTGAATTTTTATAGTAAAATATATTTCACGTCTACAGAATAAATTGAAAATGAAGTGCCCTGTGGCTTCGGCTTGGCGGGAATCTCGGTGGCTCCGGACAGTTGGCAAATATTTATTTACTGAGTGTCTACTATGCACAGACGTTCAGAGTTGTTTGTGGGAATCTCGGTGGCTCCGGACAGTTGGCAAATATTTATTTACTGAGTGTCTACTATGCACAGACGTTCAGAGTTGTGCAATAGCTGAACTGCGAAAGCTCCGTTGTTTGCTGCAAGGACACCTGGAAACCTGGCGCTGATTCTTGACGAGATAAAAGCGAGTGAGCTAACGAATAATCGTTACATTTTTCTGTAGTTCGAACCTTCCCTGGTGGAATCCAGAGCAGACTTGGCTGTTGATGGCTTTGACCTGGGGTAACCCATGAGGCAGCGTGACCTGGCCGCAGGACCTGAAGGTGTAAGAGGCCCCACTGGGAATTGTTTGGGAGCTCGCATGGCGGAGTGAAGATTTCTCGCACCTGTCTTGGTGGTCCACCCGCCAAACCGGGCACGGTGTCCGTAAGTCTCTCGAAAGCCCCATGCTTCCTGGGCGTTTCCTTCCTCCTACAGCAAAACGTCATTCCCTTTTAATGAGGCCTGATGGGAAAACGATCCCTGGCAAGTTGGGAGAGCTTCCAATCGCCCAAAATGCATAATCTGTGCACCCAGCTAAGGACTGAACGGAGGGAAGTTCAGTATTGTGCAAAGGCAGGTGTGGCTCGCCGGCGGACCGGACAGCGCCCTCCCCCCACCTCCCTCTCCCCTCTCTGCGGAGGGGAGGGTCCGTCTTCTCCCACACCCTCGGGTGCCCCCGCGGGCCACCTGCAGCGCGGCGTGAAGGAAGTCCTCTGAGTTCTAGCTGCTCCACTTTCTGTAACAACTGTTTTCTTCTTTCATAACTTGTAGTTTGATAAGAATGTTTAGAAAATTGAAAATGTGCAAAATAGCAAGATAACATAAAAATAACAAAAAAAAGGCCATTCAGAATGGGTCACACAATATTTAAATCATACTATCAACACCTTTTAGCTCTAAAAAAATGGAAGCACATCAATTTTTTGGGTTAAAATATTTGTTTGATCATAACTGGAAATAAATGTAGCAATGGGATATGGGTATTTACAATTTTATGACTGTAGTGGAAATTTCAATTAATATTTAGGAAATCAATATTTATTATTTAAAGAGTCACAGGACTTTGAGTACCTTCCATCTTCTTTGTTTTATTATAAAGAATACTTAATAAATTTTAAATTGAAGATCTAGTTTATATTTTCTAAGTATTGGTATAATACATGTTAGAGTAATGTAAGTGTATATTGCAAAGATAATAATGAAAAGATTGTAAAAATTTTCAGTTCTTTTGGTGTTTATAGTCACCATTCTATGTAAAAAAGTATATAATGCTATTTTTTTATTTTTCCAACATCCAGTCTATATTCAAATTTCCTCAGTTTCTCCCAAGAATGCCTTTTTGTTCCTGTTTCTATTTCTCTCTTTTGTTTCTTTAATTGTCTTTTTAATAAATTTCTACAAATATATCTTACATAGGAGTTTATAGAGTTTATTTAAATTAAGTATTATTAAAAAACTATTGAAATTGATAGGTTATACGGATTGAAACCTCTGTGGTTGATAAACTATTTTTCTCCTGAAAAACAAAAGCGTATGTATTAATTCTGGAATAACGTGGACACAAACCCCAGGACGAAGGGAAAAGCAGATGTTTTCCTCTGGGAACTGCAGCTGACTTTGCGTTCTCACTCCCCTGCATCTCCTGGGTTTCCTTAGTGGCAGGTGACCAGAGAGAAACAGTCCCACACACAGGAGCTGAGGAAAGGCCAGCTCTGACACAGGCACTGACATGAGAAAAGCCCTGTTTACTCCGGGTGCGCATTTCACGGGTACTTTGGGGACTTGCACATGATCTTCCCCACAGAGCATTTAGCATTTCACACTCTTGTGTCAGGAGTCCGCACGGGCCACCACGAGGACGTTTGCCCCCTGGTGATTACCTGGAACCGGAGCTCAAGTCCCACCGAATCGGAATGCATTTGCTCTTAAGAAAAAGGCTTTTTGGCTGATTATTGAAACGTGAACCAGAAATTCCAACAAAGCCAGACAAGTAGATCTACAAATCAATAGTTCAATAAAAATATCTTAAATTCGGATTGTATATCTAAACCAATAGCACTGCATTTGCTTTAAAACCGTAGGAAAAAATACAGTTTTGCCAGTTGCTTGGTTTGTGATATAATGAACCACATGTCTTGCTGAAAATTTGGATGAATTCCAGTCCAGAGGCCACTATGTAAATGGATAGTGACAGCTCATTCTGAGGAAAAAAATGTTATTTTCAAATGATTGATATGAACTCAAAGGGGTGTGAAGAACTGGAGTGTACTTTGCACACAGGAGTTGTGACAGGTTGGCACATCTTTAATTCTGATTTAAAACAAGCCACGACAGTGCTGTTTCCAGCACCATTAAGCTTAGAGACCACATGAAATTATTTGACTTGCTGGAATATTCTGCAAAGCAAAATGTGCCAACATTTCAAAACTAGGACTCTGATTTCTGCATTAGATTGGCATGTTATATACTAAAACTAATTCCAATATTCTCTTCCTTTGATGAGAAGGAAAACATTCATACATTTTAATTCAACTTAATTACATCTTAGAAAATGCCATTCTCCAGTTGTGAAATTCAGAAGTGTGGCAGGTGAGAGGTAACAGAGTCCCTGCCATACAAGTATAACATTAGAAGCTCATCATAAAAACAGGGTCGTTACTCTACTGGATGGCAAATAGAACCAAATGCAATTGTGGTAAACTTCTGCAACTCTGTCCATTTAGATTTCACTGATTTGGCATATATACATTTTCATTTCTTTATTATATTCCCATAACAACGAAAAGTATTTTCCAATGAAAAAGCCTTCAAAGGAGACTATTTATATACTATCAGGCAGGCCTTTTTAAAAAACAATCCTGATTTTTCCAAGTTTCTATCGTCACAAACTATATTCACCTTACTGCACTAGATCTTAGAGGTGACGATTCTAGTAGCTTTAAATTCATAAGAAGCCTGAGGTGGTTGTCTAGTTAGGGGGATGTTTTATGATACCATTTTACTCAAAAGCAGTGTGAGCCCATTTTCCCCAATTCTTGTACGGAAACCGTCACAGACTGCTACACGCCGTGTTAGACAGAGAGAAAAGGGGCCACAGGTCAAACGAGGGCTGTGAGCAAACTTGCGCAAAGGGGCCCATTGCTTTTCAGTGGAAATGACAGCAATCCAAGTTAAATACACTCGAAATCTCACTTAGACCTTTGTGGGCTTATGTATCAGCCCATCAGTAGTTTTAAGCAAGTCTTCATAGGGGCATCCAACCACTTTCTCAAGAAAAAATGCCCTTCGGGTATATTTCTGTCTGGCGTTCGGCTAGTTCACACACACGGAGATGCCATCCTCGTGGGAGAGGTGTCCCCACGGAGCACCATGAATAAACACCAGACGATCCGGGCTGGAAGGCGGCTTCCTCTCCATAAGCTTTAAAACACATGGCATCTTTTTCTGAGTCCCTTTCATTTCATCAAAATAAATCTGACATTCTCAGTTTGGGTCAAATGCCCTCTCATCAACTCAAAATCCTGTCCAAGGGGCGGGTCCCCAGTAACCGGCTCGAGAGTGCTACACTGTGGTTCTCCTACCGAAGGCCTCATGTTTGGAGCCCAACACGCGATGGAGGAGCAACTCCCAGAGTGAGCAAAGCCCTGCCACCAAAGCGGAGGAGCGCAGCAGTAGTTGTTTTGAAAAGGGCCAGGAGATCGCGAAATTATCTCTCTGATGGGCATTTATGATGTTTTCTCCTTTCGTGCTGGAAATGCCCATTTTTAAAAATCTCACAAATATGTTCTTGCAGATTGTCACCTCCAAGGGGACACCGTGAAATGACAAATTGTACCTTGAGGAAGAAAAGAAGCCTATGTATTGAGGAAGAGGTTTTCGCCCGAAATAAAGTAATATGCACTTATTAACATATCAGCATGGAAGGGGCTTGATTTATTTCACTCCTGACATATACGACGGGACAGCCATATATCAAAGCGCAGGTCTGTTTTATTTAACTGGGCGTCTGAAAATCTGGGAGTTTAGAGCAACGGCGTCAGTGGATCCCTTCAATAAAATAACTCATAAATCACCAAAATGTAAAGGCATTTTCAAATGTACTAAATATATGAAGATAAATGTCAAAGCTTACAACTAGACTTTAAAACCAAAGGATGCAAAATATGTAAGTTCAATATTTTTTCAGATGTACATAATATCATATTTCATTATTTTACTTTTTCTATTGCTAGAAGCCATTCGTTTAAAAAATGCACTGACTAATCACATAAATCACATATTCTACAGAGGCCACCGAATTACTCCTTCCACACCTAGACAAATAAAACTAATTTTGTCATCACAGTATAATTCTAATTAAAATACCATCGACCTGAGCTTCTGCTGTTGGGAGCTCAGTACACGTGCAAAAGTCCTGCCCTAATCCAATAATCTTTGTTTTTTATTTTACTGTTCACTAAAAAAGTCTTAAGCAATATAGCCTGAAGTCTGAAGTCCATAAAAAGAAGCCAGGGAATATGACAACGCGAAAAAATCAGCAGAGCCTGTAAAGGCAGAGCTAGAAATGAAAATATTCAACTTGAACTTTAAGAAGCCAACTTGGGAGACTGTGAGTTATACTTGCTTTAGGAAGGCGCATGCTTTGTATCCAGTACACATGCACCAGACGAGTTACGGTTCCATCGACCTCGGGGATGTCTGACGGGAAATATATTCATGGAGATCAGCTGTGCTGAAATTAATCTCGTGTTGATAAAATAAAAGTGATGGTTCTTTCTTTAAAAAAAGACATATATGGGCTTCCTTTGCCTATGGATGGACGGCATTGTGGGCTTCACAAAGTCTCCTTTACTCTTCGTCACAGTGAGTCCACCGTGCAGCGAGGCAGTTTAGCAACCTCCGTTCCTTCTCGTCTCGTTTTCAGAGTCTACAAAGGGCACCTTTGGGTACCCAGTGGCTTTTCACACCCGCTGTGAGAAAATTCTACTTCATCCTTTTAAGCACCTGTAGATGTGAAAACTTCCATTTTATTGCATTTTACCCCAGATTAATCAATATATCTGTTAACAGAATTTTAATTTGTTTTGAAAGATTTCAGAGCAGGACCCTCAGGATTATGGGAGTGAAGCAGAGGGACTTGCAAAACGTATTCTAGGTCTAAGGTCTATTTTTCAAGCAAACTTTTCATTTTAGGGTAACTGAAGATACAGATAAAAATTGCAAAGATACTACAGAGGATTCCCATATAGCCCCGTACTGACAGTCCTCTGTTATTGCCATTTTACAGACTACGGTTTCTTTGTCACAGCTAATGAGCCAGTGTGATATGTCATTATTAACTAAAATGCATAATTTAGTAACAATTCCTTAGTTTTTACCTAACATACTTATTTTTTCTTCTCTGCCAAGATCCTACCCAGCATACCACATTACATGGAGGGGCCATGTTGCTTAAGTTACTCTGGACTGCAAGAGACACTTAGACTTTTCTTGCTTTTCATATCCTTCAGTTTTGAGAACTCCTGGCTTCCATATTTTGTAGAATTTCTTTCAATGGAGGCTATTCTGATCCTTTACGAGCACAGGAGTAACGAGTTTTCGGGAGAAAGGCCACAGGGGTGGAGCGTGATTTTCGTTACATATGGAAAGACGCTCCCTTTCCTTACCAGGAACAATTGAAACGGAAACCGTAACTGCTATAATTTACACCTGCCACAATGATGAAAAGGAAAGAGACAGGCAATATAAATGATGAGGATGAGGCATAATTAGAACACAGGCATTGCAGCTAAGAGGGTAATTTGGTGCAACCAGTTTGAAAAATTATTTGACATAGTCTATTGAATTTGAAGGTTGTAATACAACTTCTGCAAAAGCACATAATGGAAATGTATATGCATTTCCCCCAAAGGCATGTAAAGTGTTTCACAGGAGCTCCATTCATAATGGCATGAACTCGCAACCACCCATATGTTATTCTACAGAAAAGTGGCTGGTTAAATTCTGGCATACAAATCACATGCTCTGTATTGTGTTTTCCCGCATGGTAACCAGTGGCCATAGGAAACTGGTGAAATTTAAACTACATTAAATATTTAGTTTCACAGTTACACTAGCTATATTGTAAGTGCTTAATAGCCACTTATTGATAATGGTTATTGATATAGAACTATTCCAGTACTATAGAAAATTTTATTGGACAGCCCTGGAAACAAAAGAATGAATGATTTGGAGAAAAAAATGCACACACACACACACACACACATACACACATACACAAATCTCAAAATTACAATGTTGAACAAAAGAAGGTAAAACAAAATAGTGTCAGCTATAGATTTCATTTATATTAAGTCTAATAACTAGAAAAACTTATCTAAAGTACTAGAATAGTGGTTATCTTGGAGAACTTGGTGGCTGAAAGAGGCAAATCAAGTATCTGTTGCTTCTCTTTATGTTTTCTTACCTTATCGAAGTCCTAGTTTCATGGATCTGTTCCCTTGGTAAAAGTTCATTCAGAACTATGCATGATTTGTGAACTTCTCTCTGAGGTTTATGGCATCTCCGTGTAATGGGAACCAGTGGACAGAGAAAACAAGTTGTACTAACGAATCACTACACACAGAGCCAAAACAGTAGGGTATGAAAGTATCTCATTGTGCAGAAACAAACAACAAACAGTAACAACAAATCATCTAACTAACTAACACCTGAAATCTGAGTTAGAAATCCACAATTATTGCCCAATAGTCAGCAACCCACGGTGATAAAGATGGTACACATTTTAATTTAATTTTTATTTTTGTAACTGTATTTCTTCCATTGCCATGTATCCCCACTATGCTCTCTTCCACCTACTCCATGCCCCTCCCCCCCACAATCACCAAACTGTTGTCCATTCGTTTTATTGAGGGCAGGTCGCCAGAGCCTTCCACACACATCACACCCACGCCCACCTCTGGCTTTTATAGGTTGGCAGACGCCATGGTCGTCTAATGTAATATTCCCTGCTTAGTAGTTTCAGTCTTCTGTTCAGAGCTGATTCACAGCCTTTCTCTAGCCTCCTTGTAAAAAGCATTCATATCATACCGTCATCTCTTTAATAAGAACAGAAATGTTGACCTAAATTCTGTGTACCCCGAATACAGAGGTCTCATTGATTTTCATGATAAGCCTCCACAGTAGGATTCATAGACAGTAATTGGTAAACATTACTGAATTTATCGCCACTGATAGTCTTATGACATGTAGAATTTAAATGTTTTTTGTCGTTGACACTATTTCAGAAGTCCCCACCCTCCTCTGTTTGCCACCCTCCACCCAGCCCCTGCCCTCCCCACCCCGCTGGCCTTCACCACACTGATGTCTGTGTGTCCTGGACTGCGCCTGTACGCATGGGTGTTCTCTGGCTAGTCTTTCCCGGCCCCCTCCCCCACCCCTCCGCTCTGAGATTCCTCCCTCAGTCTGTTCCGTGTATCCGTGCCTCTGGTCTTGTTCTGTTCGTTAATTTTTGGAATATGTTTTTGGTTACACTTTCCGTGGACATGACTCTGAAACTTCAAGATTTCAAATATCCTGAAAGGTATTCCGTTTCTACTTTGTTTCCGTATTTTCTGTATACATATGTGAAAACGTCATTTATTTATGTAAATTAAAAACCCATTCATTCTCACGATGCATAATAGCTACCTAAGAAAAAATATAAGAAATGAGATTAAGCCAGCATAAGTACAAATAAGTGCACAAAATGAATTTTTGAAAGTCTCAAACAATTATTATGGGGAATTAATACGTATAATATACATATAATGTATATAATGTATATATACATATATGTATACAATACATGCGATGTATATAATGTATATATAAAATGTACACGTGTATATAATGTATGTATACAATTAATGTATAACATTTATAATGTTATATACATATAATATATATCAGTTGTAAATATTTAGCACATACTTTCCATTTCCAAATATGTAACTGACCAAGTCCATTATTTAAAGCATCTCCAGAGAATTAAATGAGTAAACAAAACCAACTATAACAACACTTACTGAACAGAACTAGGAAAGGTTTTGTAGAAAAATCTATTTTTACATGTGGAGATATTAAAATACACGTGAGAGTTTTGACAAAGGGTCAAGGGAGAGGGTACATAGACGCAAGAAAACTATAAATGTGTTTTTTAACTCCAATAAGAAAAGGGTAAAAAATGCAAATTTATATATGTATATATATTTTTTAACAGAAGAGTTAGGCATAGCCAAAAATAACAATGACAGTGACCATCTGGGATTAGCTGATATTGTCAAAAAATGGCACCTAAAGTAACTCTACTCAATTTGTCATCAACTAAAACACTGTTTCTTACTTTGGTAAGGTCTTCTGGGTAAAGAAATGATATCTGTATTTTTCAATTCCAAGTGTATCATCTTAAAAGTTAGATAGTGCACGCTTTTCTCAGCGAGCCTGGTGAGGTCGGTCTCTGAGTTGCCCCCTCTTCTCTTCCACAGTAATGCATCGAGAATGGCATCCGTATCGGAATATCCCAGCATTCCTAACAACCTGGCCAGTCTGATAGCATGGCTCCGTCACATACTGATCTGTAAATCTAGACATGTTTTTCAACCAAGGTTGTCTCCGTTCCCTCATCTGAAAAGTGGGAATAATTATGATCTGCTATTAATGAGTTTTTGTTAAAAACTGCATGAGGAGTTCTAAAGCACTGGGGCATTAACACATACACAATGCAGGGGTCCCCCATCGTTCATGGTTGGGGTTACATCACGGGCATCTAACACCCCAATGACAGTAAATAATAATGATTTCAATCCAGGCAGTTAGACTCCAGAGCATGAAATCTCAGAAAATAAGCTATCCTTTTCTTCTGATAGTTCAATCAGCAACAGTCATCTTTAATATGCATGACGCTGTTCTCCACACATCCAGCCTCTCACGGCAGCGAGTGTGATTATTAATAGAGGATTTGTCCTGAGCAGAGTCTCCAGGCTGCTTTTATAAACACAGCGCATGGCATCGCACTGTTTATTATTGCTTGCCTCTGACGGAATTATAAAGCATGAAATAAATTCCCGTTGTTTGGGTTCCCAATAAAAGTAAATTCTCAGTAGATGTGATTAAAAAAAAAAAAAACAAGAGGGAACACCATATCCTAAATTTTATTTCAGAATAAGCACGGTGGGTAATTTCCTGCTGTGTGGCACATGTAAAACTGAAATCCGTGCAGCGAGCGGAAGGAGGAGCCGGACCTGGTCTTGTGCACGCTGACCTGTCAGCAGGACGTTGGAGAGGCTCGCAGCCTATAAAAAGCCTCACAAACTTATTAACGCATCGAATGCAGTTATTTCAGCCAGAATCCTAATTAGGGAAATGTCATTCTGACTCAGGACAATGATGGCTTTCATTTTAGTGACTCTGTCACTCCTTTATTAGATACTTCAGTGTATGTCAAAAAAGTGATGTAATTGGATATTGCAAGCTATTTGTATTAAGAATAATATTGAATATACAGACACATTAGTGGCAGTCCACATCTGGTAGGACTGTTGGATAATAAAAATAAACTTAAAAAACCTGGGCTTTTCTAAAGCAGTGTAACCCATTCAGAAAACACGGACACTACAGTAATTTAAGTACATTGATTTGATGGCTTGTCCCAGTTGAAATTAAATTAAACATGTGAAAGTTTAGTTTCCACCATATCATATAAATAGCTACATTCACTTTAATTTATGGAGAAATGTAGAAATCCCTTTTGTCCACCCTGTTGATCGGCTCCCAGTGACTAAAAATAAGACAGTTACTTTTCCCGTGTGTTTAGCTTTATGGTTGTAACTGAAGAATCATGCATACTTACATGTCAATATGTTAATATAAATGTATGCAATGTTGAAACTTTAAGCTTTCCAAAACACCACAACGTGGAAAGTATACAAATGCTACAAAAGTTCAGGAAACATGAGTTCATTGTCTTCTCTGGGGAAAAAAATTATGAGAATCTACCATTCATAATGTGGTATATCAGTGATTTGGGATTCCAAAGATAAATAAAAGATACTAATTTTCTTCAGTGAGTTTAGACATGTGTAGAAGTGATAGATTTGTAACTAACCAGCACAGTCAGCCACTGGTTTTGAGCTTTTCAAAAATAATATTTGTGGGACAACTCCCGTTGGGTGTGTTAATGATAATAAAAATCTAATATGTCAAAAAAGTGAGCTAGCCCTGGCTGGTGTAACTCAGTGGATTGAGTGCAAGCTGCGAACCAAGGGGTCACTGGTTCCATTCCCAGTCAGAGCTCACGCCTGGGTTGCCAGCCAGGACTCCAGTGGGGGCCATGTGAGGGGCAACCACACATTGATATTTCCTCTCCCTCTCACTCTGTTCAGGGTCTGATGGGGTTGAAATTAAGATACTGGTGACCTGTGTCCTAATTTGGAGACTGAATCAAGGAGTACGTGCGTTCAGTCACCTTTAAGTTTTGCATGACTCATTTCTTTGTGGTTACATAACTCAGGTCCTTGCTACCTTGCTCTCATTGGCTACAGCCTGCTATCGTCATGTGCTAGCCACTCTTGGGTCCTTGCTACATGGCCCTCTCCACAGTGTGACGACTTGCTCTTCAGACCAGCAGACGGATCTCTATTGCTTGGGGTGCAACTGTAAAAAGTTCACCTAGTTACGTTGGGTCGACAAAGCACCATCTTCCTTCTCACTATCTCAACATCAACCGATTAGGGGCATTAATTACATCTGCAAAATCAGCTACATCCCTGGAATATTTCTCAATATATTCACAGCTGTTATTGGCACCCAAGGGGGTGAGTTTACGGAAAACATGTGCACTAGAGGGTGGCAATGGTGGTATCCATCTAAAATTCTGTCTCCCTCAGCAACTCTGGAAGACAGTTTGTCAGTTAAAATCAGACACAGCATTGCACTCCTGGGCATTGGCCCTAGAGACATTAAAACTTATATTCACACAAATCCTATACATAAATGTTCATACCAATTTTTTAAATCATAACTTGACATAAAAACTCAAAACAATTCGGTGCTACTCTTTAATTAAATTTACCACAAAGGGATAATCTATAGAGAACAGACATAGAAAAATAATAAAGAGTAAACCTCATGAGAAAGGACTCCTAAAAGTAACAGGAAAGTGGAGAGAAAGGTGACACGGTGGCTACAGCAAAACTTTAAGAACACCAGTGTGCCTCCAGCTCAGAAAACAATGGGAGAAAGGTGAGAGATGGAGTTAAAGTCAAGAGTATAAACCAAAGTATGGAATGTCATGGAGACCAAATTAAATCAGTTGGGGAAAACCATGAGGTTAATTATGTACAAGGTCCCAGGAAAATAAAAGTAACCAGGTTTAAAATAGTAACTTTTGACTAATAACTTTAATGAAAATATACTTTGATTCAATACCATGCAACCCATAATTGACACAATGAAATAAATAACCTAGTAAAATTTACTAAACAAAATAGAACCTGTTGTTATATATAATTTTACTTTTTAACATAATCAATAAATCTTAAGTATTTTTATGAAATATCAATTTGCCATATGATAAAATATAGCTGAATAGGCTACATGTTTCATGTTCAACACTAATTGATAACTAAGGCCTTGGCATTTTCATCAATATTTCAGATAATGAATCAGGTGTATGTGAATGGCATGCATGATAATGAAATCAATGCCTCCAGTGACCTTTACAATGCGTGAAGAAAATACGAAAGATGAAGGAAGCAGGAGAAGAGTGGGAAGTAAAAGAGAAGAATATTAAAGTATTCAAGAGCTGAAACAACAGGGTCCAGCTAAAAGAGTCCTTGGTGGAATTTTCAGCTTCAGCGTTATTATGAACATTTTAAATAAATGAGCTTGTCTCATCACTATGCATGTACCTGCGTGCACATGTAACATTTTGACATTTCTTAAATTAGAAGATGCATTGCAATCAGAGTTGGGCAGGAAATCACATGACAGTGTT
The DNA here is from genome assembly GCF_004126475.2 of Phyllostomus discolor. Lineage (NCBI taxonomy): Eukaryota > Metazoa > Chordata > Mammalia > Chiroptera > Phyllostomidae > Phyllostomus > Phyllostomus discolor. Next base: position 90,361,460 of record NC_040913.2, on the reverse strand, counting down.
GCCGTGCCCTATACACGTGGTCCCAGCCTGAAATCCTCTTGTTGACAGTAATAATACAAGGAATACGCCAACATCAGTTGCCAGAAAAGAGGTGTCAGTAGCCTGAAGAATTTCTGAAAAGGATGTAGGAGCACGCTTTAGAAATCCTGTGTAATCAAACTTCTTCCAAACACGGGAGTAAATATTGCGTGGAAAAACCCAGATCTCATAGACACACCAGAATCAATAACTGAATCAAAATATCGAGAGTATGAAAGATTTAGGCATCACTTAATAAAGTTTTTTCACTTGTTTTTTTTTTAAAGGAAGCATGAGGGTCATATATTATAAAAATCTATTTTACTATTAAAATCTTTTTATTAAAATCTATTTTAAAGTAACTCTAAAAAGGTCTTTCAGAAAAAAATAAAGCATAAGGTATGGACACATTGTGCCGTGGTTTGGTTGCCAATGTTTCCGGATTGTTTCTGTAGTGAATTAAACAGGGTGCGTGTTATGCTCTTACAGTGTGGCTGGCTGGGTGAAAATGGCACGGGGCAGGCCCTTACCATGCACAGTGCCAGGAAGAGGATGAAACAAAAAACCTGCAGTGAGTAAATTACACGCTACCTTCCTCTTTTGATGAATGTGTCTTTACTGTCATCCCGAGAGCTCTCTGTCTGCCCCTCCCCTCGCCCCACCCTCCGATCCCCGCCCCGGCAGGTGCAGTCTCTGCTGCACCCACGCCCACAGTCCCGCTGGCTCTCCCGCGCACTGTCCCCCGCGTAGTCTCCACGCTGCTACCTCCACAGTCCCCTCCCAACGGCATTAGACAGGGCCTACGTGGGTGGTCTGACCCATGAAGAAGTGACCGGCTGCCGAGAGGGTAGCGGACCTACTCCTCAGCATCGCCACCTCTGTCTCTATTTTGTGGCTTAGGAGTGGTCTGCAGGGGCCCACGGAGTTCAAGTAACTGTAAGTCCCTGATAGGACACCCCCCACACCCCTGTGGATAAACAGTCTCGCCTGTCTCCCAAATCCTGCCCCCGGTGTACCCCTTGCAAAGACCCTCTGTGGTCTTACCTAACCCGCCCTATTTGGTTTGAATGGGCCGATATGGCCTTAGCCCAGAACCCCCAAATCACTCTAAGCAGAACCCTGATAGAGGCACGTGCCCCAGGCCCTGCTGCCCACACCCTGCCTGAACCCAGCTCTGACCTCCTCCTGCGACCACCCCCCCACCCCAGGCCAGTCCCTCGCTGTGGGTTTGAACTGTGCCTGGCTCCAACAGCTGGCTCCCCAGGGCTGTACACAACAAAAAGGTAATTTAACAAAACTAACAAGGCCCACAAAGAGGCTGGCGCAGGCCCGGGAGCCAAATGCAGGCTGGTTCTGAGCACGTCAGCAACAGGGAGGGTGTGGTTATTGAATTGGATATTCCCCTTGGCCCTGCAGGGAAGAGGATGACGCCCCTAAAAAGAGCCCCAGAGAACCCTGGGGACAAAACAAGTCCCAAACCCTAAGCCTTTCTTGGCCAGGTCAGCGTGTGGCACTGTGAGGTATAACGCTTTAAAATCAAATAGACATAAAAAATGCACCACAAGGTTATCGAGCCATTGGTAAAATGCTGGCGGAAGATCTGAAACTCCTGATATGAACTTACAAGCCATATTTTCCCACTTTTTCCTTCCCTCCTTCTATTAAGGTGACAATTCCCTGGATGTACCATCACATATTTTAACCCATAAGTCCCACTGCACTATTTTTGGAATGAGATCTTCTCAGTGCTTCAGTTCTTCGTGGGAAAACACCTTTTCCAGGGAATCTGCAGTAGCCCCACCCACTAAGGGACCTGGAGGGCACCGCCCAACAACCACAGCCGTTTCAGCCCCACGGCCGATGGACGGAACTCCAATCACAGAACTGCGTTCAAAACCACTGTGTCCAGCTCTCTGCGCATGAAAGACATGTCTCTATAAATCAGAAATAGCACAGCACATATTCCTGTAAATGCAATGCCATAGTGGATGGAAATGCAATGAAGATTTCTAGTCATTGGAAACAATCTTTAAAAAAATATGAATTATGCAGGTTCGATTCCCAGTCAGGGCACATGCCTGGGTTGCAGGCCACGGCCCCCAGCAACCGCACATTGATGTTTCTCTCTCTCTCTCTCTCCCTCCCCTCTCTAAAAAATAAATAAATAAAATCTTTTTAAAAATATGAATTAAAGGGCAATCTCAACGTTAAAATAAAAATTTCGTTAAACATGAAATATTTCTTTGTACAATGCTAAATTAAATATTGTTTAATTTACTTGGTATGTACCCATAAACGATAATATTTAACTCTACCGAGATGGCTCTTCCAGCTTATCTAGCTTCCTGATTACCATGGTCTAAAATGCCTCCCTAATTTCACTATTGTAATTAAAATTATTTGATATGCACCTGTACCTCGGACAATGCTCCTTACATCACATACATTTTTACATTAATATCTGTGTTTTCCCCCATGAATCCCCTTGAATGTTAAATCAAAGAACGCTAAAATGAATTAGAGATAAAAGAAAATGCTCAAGAATGCATGTTCACTCATTGTATCTTATCATTAGCATTACTTTCACTGAATTAAAAGAAACTAATTTAATACTGAAGTACACAAAGAGCTTGTTTGTGATGTTATGTTACTATGTCTCACAGTGCTAATTGGCTGCCTGTTGAGCCAAATAAATGACTGCAGAAAGATCTAAAATGTCTTATTACTGCTCAACTAATGACATTACACAGCCAATACGTATTAGTACACTCATTCTGCTCCGCACTAAGTGTAGTGATGCAATGGAGTATCCGTGAGAGAAGACGACCAGCAAAGCGGTGTCAATACAATGATCTGACTTTCACAGGGCCTTCCCTACCTCCTCGTCACCAACCGGCACCTTCAGAAGATGTTGCTTTGCAGACAACGGGTCAGCACACAGGAGAGCAACTCAAGGAATGGGAATGTGGTTACCATCCCAGTGCCCTAAAAGTAGGCATGTCCTATTCCTTCGTTCTCATGCATTAAAGCACTCATTTTAACAGGATCCCAGTAAGCTGAAAGAGTTAATGAAGCGCCAGGCTGCCCTTAAAATCTCTCATTTGAAACAAAAGTGATACATTAATCGGACCTTTCAGGATTTATTACAAGAGTAGTAAACAGAAGAATGGATCAAAAGACTGTTAGAACTTCACCGTGAGTTTACCGCCCTGTGCTTTTTCCACGGAAGGGGCACTACAGGCTCAGCGTGGCCCTTTTCCACACACAGGTCTTCGGATTTTCAGGAAGACACGGAGATGTTAGCACAACACCAGAATCGGCGTGCAACAGAGATCCTGTAATTAATACCTCTCCCTCCAAATGGCTGAGCAACACGCAAGAGACTTCCGGAGTTAATGGTGGAGAAACCAGTCGATAATTATTTCCAGTTTGACTCCAAGCTGAGAAACAGAAATCGTTGGAATGACAAAATGTAACTGAGAAAAAAAGAAACACTGGAGAGCTGGCTACATAAAAATAAAAGCTTCACCACTAGACCTGAAATTTCTAATGCAGAGGAAAAGAAACTCGCTAACTTTTCTCCTTTTCTTTTGTGGTAGACAGCTCACCACGCGGGCAGACAGTCTGGAGAACAATGCAGACTCCCTTCCCTGCCTCCCAGGAGTGAGAGAAGAGACTGGAATTCGGGAATGATGTCCAGAGGCAATCTGCAAATGTGGGGGGCGGGGTGCACTGCTCAGGTCAAATCATTGAACAAACCACCCAGGCCAGACACTCACCAACCAAAAAACAGCTTTTGGAACGTTTAGCTTGTGGCCAACGCGTTGAATGTGGCCGGGATGGATATGGATTTGCATTTGGAAAGATCAGACAAAATTAACTCAGCAAAAACAGGGAGAAATCCAGTGGAAAGTAGGTTTCCAGACAGGGGAAATATCTCCTTTGAAAAATAGGGAACTGGCAAGTGAATCTAAAAGGTGTACTAATTATGCGGCTCCTTGATTACTGAGAAGAGAGGGAAACCAAGTTATATTAAATAACATTAAAATTGACTTCATACATGGAACATATCTCATGACACTGTGCCAGAGCGGTTACTTATTATTAATTCCCCTGATAGTCTAATAAGCCACATTATTGTATTGTCTGTTCTGCAGGGAAACTGAGATTCAGAAGTTAGTCTCCATAAGAAATACATGTGAAAGGAAATCGAAAGGCCTTCGTTTTTAGGAGCTCTCTCAGCTGCACCTGAAGTCGCTCCTGGCGTTCAATGCTGTGGTCCTGTTCTCCACTTCTCGTCAAATATTTTTTTATCATGCCATTTCACACAAGCCCTTCCTTCTGCCATTGGTGCTCATCACCCCTTTCAGATACTCATGTTCTCATTTTAAAACCTTATTTGTAGTTTGACTTTTGTTTTGGTAGGTCTAGACAATACAGCTCATCATTCCAGGCACATTCTTGATTAGGTCTAGAATTCCCGTTTCCCTGGGATAAACTGTCCCTCACGTTGCAATCGAGTATTGATCCTACAGCGATCATTCCTATTTCCTTCACCAAAGATGGCAAACCCTACCCTGGAAAATCACCCAACGCTGCCCATGGGTATCAAGGAGGAGGCCAGGACTTGGTTACCCTTTACGCAGCTTCCCAGGTGTCGAGTCAGCTTTGTGAGAGCCTACAGGTGACCTCGGGTTTCCGAGTCTCCCACTCCCTCAGTCATCAGAAACACTCGGCTTCTTCTAATCTCAGCTGCGCCGAAACTTTCCTTCATTGCGACCCCCGGGGAAGACGTACTTTGTTTTCTGTTTCTTGTTTTTGTTTTGCTTTGTTTTTCCATCTTCTTAAACATGAGACTATTCCCACTTTTTCTGGATTGGGGCGCTATGAGGTCTGCTTCACTTTAAAGAGAAGGTGCAGCTAGTGGTCCCAATCTCAGTTATGTGCTGCACGTGTGTATCTGCAATTCTGCAGAAAGAGAGGCATGGCGTTGCCTAATTCATCTCGGCGAAAATCTGCGATATGTGTCTAGACATAATACAACATTGTGTGGGTTGATTTAACAAATGCATAAACAAAGAAGGTAATTTAAAAGAAGTATTTCACAACAAAGAACAGGAAGAATCACAGTCTAAATCCATGTACTTATACTCTTTGGTAAAAATGTAAATTTCTTTGTCTAGACGGCAATTACGAATATATATTTTTAAAATATTGAACTTTAATATATTCATTCTTTAAAATTATAGAACCACAGTCTATGGATTATTTTGAAAGCAACGATATTATTGTATACTGCACTGAAGTTTTTGTACAAATTGTTACATCATCAGAGTTAGTGATATTTTTTAAATATTTTATTTAAAAGGAGGTAAGGCTGATCATTACCAAATTTAGTCAGCTTTTCTTGGCTTCCAGTATATGAAGGAGAATTAAATTGTATTACACAAAACCTTCTGAAGAACAACTGGTTTTTTAAAAGTTCTGCTTTGATGTTCCATAAAATTAATTGTAACTAATTCTTCAATTTACATGGGATTTAAAGTTGAGTAGAACTTCCACAGTTTTCCATGAAATGATTTGAAATATCTGAAACAAGATTAAATGCTTTTGTACTGTCTAATTATATTTTTCTTAATGAAAGCAATTATCAATATGCTCAATATGTAACTGATTACATTTCTAAAATACTATATATGTGCAGAATATAACTATTAACTTAGCAAAGATTTTAAAAAGAGGAGAATTTATGAAGTATAGATTTCATATTCCTATTATTGCAATATTTTATTATCAAATATTAGGTGTAAGTTAATGGATTGGGTTTGAATTCTAATTTAAAGATGAAAAGCTAAAATGCAAAATAACCAGTCAATATTTCAAGTGGATGATTAGAAAATAATATATTAAAATGCAAGGCAAAAAAATGACAGGAAAATTCTGAAGAATGAGGTAAAATATATCAGATGTGATCTTATGGTAGCAATTAAACCTACATATGATTAGTCAAGTGATAATTTTTTTAAATAAAGCTTTTGTATACAGAAATTACATGAGGATAATATTGCAATAACATTTACCAATATTAGAATATTGCTAAAAATATAATATTGCTAAAATTTAGCAATATTAGAATGTAATATTGCAGTATATTCAAGCCTACCCTACAAAGTGATTTTACACTTTCATTATTTAATTAAATATATATTTAACTATTAAGCTATTGATTTATTAGTCTTTTGGAAAATTGCATCTTCTAGCATTACTGCAACTTTAAATCCATTTGAAGCAGATTTATTCAGGTAACCTTTAAGAGTTTAAACAACTTAATTTTTAATGTCATTTATATTTAAAAGGTGATCAAAATATTATACTATTAAATATTTAATAATACAGTTACCAAAAATTTTAAGCAATCAAGGTCAGACCCTAGAAACAGAGATCACTACTTCTGGCTCTTGAAACACCAAACAAGTCCTTGGAGATTTACACATTTTTTCATAATTTAATAATGTGGTTTAGCTTGTTGCTAGCTTTGCAAAAATACAACGTCGCGGCACAGATGTGACTGTTAATTAAAAAGTCTCTTGTGAGAGCAAATGGTTTTCTGGGTGATGTTTTGAGCAAGATTATGTCATTTAGAAAAAAATTCTGAGTACACAAAATCCTGAACTTACAAACATTATGTGCCTAAGAGACAGTTATTATTTTTTTTTTGGTTATCACTAACAACTCAGCCTGGTGAAGAGACCTGAACCTAACTTGCACAGGAGTCTGGGTGCTTTCTCTCTCCTTGAAGGGAGCCGTTTTTCTGCCCGTGTCAAGGTTTGTTTTTAGTTCTCACAACACAGCTGTGTACTCACAACAATGCGGTGGTTAAGTGCACAGGTGACGGGCACATTGGTGTCACTATGCCAGTTTCACCTCCGTGAGATTCCAAATGGCTGAAATTTGCCAAAATAAAATGTCACAAATAAATGATGGTGCTTTCCATAAGTTTAAATTTAAGAAAAAAATCAGTGTGCCATTCTAAATAATCAGAAAAAAAATGTATAGTTAAATATGGCCAATTCCACTATTGGTTGCTGCTAAGGTATTTTGTGCATGATATATCATAAGTTGTTTTCCCCAAATTATCGGGTTTTACCAGATTTTTATTTATATGATGTTGAATATTATTTAACACATATTAAAATATATCCATCATACGCATGGGTGTGTAGATGACTGTTAATATATGTGTACATAGGATAATTTAATATAATCTTGGAAAGCATAACAGATTTTGTAATTTTCTGGTTGGCACTTTTTCCCCAGAATATGGAAATTACTTAGGAACAAATCAAACCTAACAAATTGCTTGGCTTTCCTAAGTGAATATGCTGACAGTGACTTTATCTTTTTGCACATATTCACACACACACACACACACACACACATACATAACTATACACAGATATATGAAGTGTTCCTACATACAAGCAGTGTATACTTAACATATATCTTTGCCAACCTACAGAAAAAAATCCAGGAGCAGTGTAAACATACACTTTTATGACTGATTTTTACAAGGCTTCAAATCTATCACTTCTCTAATGAGAAATTTTTTCCTCTTTCCTGAAAATTCTTTCTACAAACCTCAGGAAGCATGCCACAACTCTGGTGTTTAATGTTGAAAAGGAAGGACACTTAGGAAGTAGGAGTCACGACCCACCTTCTTGAGTGAGGATTCTCCTTAAACTCTTTGGAACTCTTCTGCCTGGGACATCTTTCTCCGCTCCCAGTGTTAACTCAGTTGATCGCCTGTTTACATTGCTGTGTGCTCATAGATATTTATTTACTGCTTTGTGTCATAGTCCAAGGTGTCTTTGTTTTGTGGCACTCTGCAGAGTGACTTTCTTCTAAACGGTACCGGATGGAAATGAGAAAAAGACTACAGTGGAGAAGGCCGATAAAAACGAATCCTGCGGGGGGATCAAGGTCAGTACCAAGTGCCCTGCTGATAGTACATACGCTCAATAGAAGGTGATAAGAATGACGGTTTACCTCCATGGTCTTGCTCCCCACACTCACAGCCTTCATCTCCTCTTGTGAAACAATCACACAAATCCCAGGAAATCGTCATTCTACAGAATGCCTGACCGGTCATTTTTGAAATTGCTAAGGTCATCAAATACAGGGGATGTCTGAGAAACGGCCACAGTGGAGAGGGGCCTAAAGGAACGAGAGCACTAAATGTAACACGGTACGGGGTCCCGGAGCAAACCACCGAGGAAATGTAAGTTAGCAATTATGGATCGATATTGGTTTACTAATTATACCTTGCATACCAGCGTTAGATGCACCATCCTGAGAGATAACTGGGTCTGAGGGATATGGGAACTGTGCTTTATGCCTTCCTTGTAACTAAAATGTACAAAATTTATTTTATTTTACTTTTTCCAGCTTTATTGAGATATAACAGTCATATGACTCTGTATTCATTGAAGGTGCACATATGATGATATGAAACACACATTGCAAAATGATTTCCAAAATGATGTTAGTTAAAAACTCAATCAGCTTGAGCTCGGGCCGCGAACCAAAGTGTCGCAAGTTCGATACCCAGTCAGGGTACTTACCTGGGTTGCAGGCCATGACCCCCAGCAACCGCACATTGATGTTTCTCTCTCTCTCTTTCTCCATCCCTTCCCTCTCTAAAAATAAATAAATAAAATCTAAAAAAACTCAATCAACTCATATAATTACATTGCATGTGTGTGTGTATGTGTGTGTGTGTGTGTGTGTGGTGAGAACACTTAAGTTTTACTCGTAGCGATATTCTAGTATATAATACCACACCGTTTAGTATAGCTGTTATGCTGTATATTAGAGCTCCCAGATTTACTCCCCACCTTGCTCGCCTCCCAGCCCTTGGCAACCAGCATTCTACTCTCTAGATTCTAGGAGTTTGGCATTTTTTTTAATTTCACATAAGTAATCACACATGATTTGTCTTTGTCTGCTTTTTTTTCAAGTAGCCTAATGCCCTCAAGTTCCACCCATGTTATCACAAAGAGCAGGCTTTACTTTTTCCTCCAGGATGAAAAATATTCCATTGTGCAAATGTCTCACGTCCTGTCTATCGACCCATCTGTCCGCTGGTCACCATTCCATTTCTTCCACATCATCATTGTCATGAACAAGACCACTGTGAACCTGAGGGTGCAGATGCTATCAGGGACGCTGACCCCCTTTCCTCTGAACATGTGCCCCAAAGTGAGAGGTGGGGCCGGACGGCACTTCTGTTTTGACTCTTTGAGGACTCTCATGCCGTTCTCCACAGTCACTGTACCAATTCACATTCCTCCCAACAGCGCTCAAGGACTCCCTCTTCCCCACGTCTTTGTCAATACTTTACTTGTGACTCCTTCCTCTTTTGTCCACAGCAATGCTAACAGCTGCGGGGGGAGATCTCATTGTGGTTTTGATTTGCATTTCCCTTATGATTAGTGACATTCAACATCCTTTCAGGTATGCGTTGGCCGCTTTTATTTATGTCTTCTTTGGAAAAATATCTCTTCAAGTATTCTGTCCATTTTTTAACAAATTATTTTTTCTCACTGAGTTGTATGAGTTACAATATATTTTGAATATTAAACCCTTACCAGATGGTTTACAAATGTTTTCTTCCACTCTATAGGTTGCCTTTTCATTTTGTTTATTTTTGCTTTTGCTTTGCAGAAGGCTTTTTAGTTTTATGTTGTCTCATTAATTAATTTCTGCTTATGTTGTTTGTATTTCTGGTGTCATATTCAAACTATTGACAAGGCCAATGTCAGGAAATTTTCCCTGCTTTTTACTAAGAATTTTGCAGTTTCAGTTTAAGTCTTTAATTCATTTCAAGTTAGTGTTTGTGAATGGTATAATGCAGAGGTCTAATTAGATTCTTTTGAAAGTGATTACCCAGTTTTCTTAGCAGCATTTATGAAAGAGATTGTACTTTGTATCCATGGCTCCCTTATCAAATATTATTTGAGTTTATTTCTAGGCTCTCAATTTTATACAACTGGTTCAAGTGCCTATTTTTACACCAGTACCATTCTGTTTTGATTACTATAGCTTTGTAATATGTGTTAAAATCAGGGCATGTGATTTGTTCTTTCTCAGGATTGTTTTTGCTTTATGGGATAATTTGTGGCTCAATATAACTTTTAGGGTTTATTTTTGTATTTGTATGAAAACTTACTGGAATTTTGATTGGCAGAAATCAGTGTTTTACTATACACTAACAACAAAATACCTGAAAATGAAATAAAGAAAACTATCTCATTTACAATAGTACCCACGCCAATAAAATACTTAGGAATAAGTTTCAGCAGAGTGGTGAAAAACCTCTATACTGAAAACTGTAAGATTCTGATTAATGTAATTGAAGAAGGCACAAGTAAATGGAAACATAGCTTGAGACGCAGGAAGAAGAAACAGGACAAAATGAAAAGGGGGAAATGACACATATATTAAAAAAACAATTGGTGATCTTTCTAGGGACTGCAAATGCCTCTTTGTTTTGGTAACATGGAACTCGCACGGGAGCGGCGCTTCAGAGGAAAAACAGCTAGAAACCCGAGGGCGGTGCACTGGGTGTGCATTAGGGTCACAGCAGCAGGTCGCTCTCGGCAGGGATGACACTGGGATGGAGCGGAGACTCAAAGGTCAAGGGTGAGAGGGATGCAGGTGTCCTTGTTTGTAGGTGATCCAAGAGTAGGAGATCTTAAAGAATGCCACCCCCCCAAAATCAGAAAAGAACCAAGTAAGTTAGGAATCCCATCGATAGAAGTTTTTAAAAAACGAGTAAAGCACATGAACCAAGGGCTCGAGAAAGACTATGTGGACTTTTTTTTTTCACAAAGTAAATCCTTGCTTGTTTGATAGCACACAGGTAAGCGGCTTTGGCATTTTCCATGTGTGCTAACACTTCTCCCAGTGTGTGCTTTGCGGGCCCTAAAAGTATGTCTTAATTGTATTCTGAGCGTGGTTTCCAAAACCAAGTGGTCTGAAAAGGTGACCAAATATTGAGGTTACAACACTCCACAAATAGAAAAATACCTGGTTGACATACTTAATTAACATAGAAATCTCACGGAGTTTAGGGATTCAGCTGTCCCACTTAATGTAATTAACAGATACATGTTCAATATATTAGTTTTTCTGTCAATTTAGCAGCTGGGTTTGCACAAATAACTAACTTTTCCATGGCTATTTTAACCAAATAACTGCATATTCCATTTCCTTGTAACCGACTGGAAAAAGAGTCAGAAAATCAGCTGAATAGACCCAAATGTGCTTCTTAGTATAAAATGTACATTTAACACTAGAATTAATTAGCAATATATGCAATATGTTAAGACAGAATAGAGAAATAGCATGTTCAGTGTTACATTAAAATAAAGTACAGGATTCCCCCCCAAGCTATGCCATTTCTGTTAACACACACATATGTTTTGGTAGTGATTATATTATAAAGTAGAATTAAAACAGTTTTGTGAAATAGTATATTTTGATAAATTATAATGAAAGTGGAAATAAGTGAAGTAAATGCTTATGTTTATTATTTAAAATGGTAATTTTATTTCTTTGGGACTAAACTCTCAATAAATTGAGAGAAAATTGTTTTTCTATTGGGAGGTTATGATGGAGTCTGTCTTTGGAATGTACTATGTGTGTGTGAGAGAGAGAATACACTAGGTACTTTAATTAGAGCTAATTTTTAATGATAATACTTTCTTAAATCCAAGTGTGGTAGACAGAATAATGATAATTTAGGGATGCCCATGTCTTAATACCCGGCACCTGTGATTACGTTGCCTACCACAGCCAAGAATGGACTTTGCAGTTGTGATGAACTTGAGAATGCTGTGGACATTCCCCTGGGTTGTCTCGGGACGGGGAGGGTCCAGTGCAGTCCCAAGGGTTCTCATGCAAATGGAAGTGGGCAGGTCAGGGTCACGGAGGGGCCAAGATGACTCCAACAGAGGTCCGAGGAGCGAGAGGATGGAACTGTGGAGCGAGGACTCAACAGGGTCTCTAGAAGCTGGAGAAGGCAAAGGAGCAGTTTCCAGGCCCTGCCCCTGTCCTACCACCTAGGGCTTCAGAAGGCGCACACAGCCTAGCCGGCTGCTTTTACATTCCTCACGTCCAGAACCATAACATAATCAAGTTCTGTTGCTTTAAGCCACGAAGTTGGTGCAGTTTTTTATTATAGCAGTAATAAAAATTTAATACAGCAAGTACATTCTAATGCAATCAGCCACACTCAAGTCAGTATGTTGAATGCATTTTTTTCCCCCGTAATTACGGCTGGATCGTGAAAGTTGTTTATCTCACCATTTTAAATAGAGGCAAATTAAGAAAAAACACGTTGATGAAAGCATTTCAGAAAGTGTGGCCAAATTTTCAGGATTCACTGTTACCCTTTTAGATAATTAGCAATTCACATTAATTCTGTGTCTAGTGAAGCAGAGGATGAAGTCTTAGCAGGCAGAATTTGGTAACACGCGTGCCAGCAAGGAAGGGTGACGGGTCCTCCGACATCTTAGAAATGTGTCTTCAGCAGGGATGACAATGGGTGGTACCTCACCAAAGCTCTGTGTTTCTAGGGTGCATCTATTTTTTAGGGAACAGCTGTACCAGAAGCACACAACATGACCAGAGAAATAAGAGCAGATGAACTGGATCCCTTATCTTGTCGAGTTATCATATTAAGCCCTCTACTGCTAACATTTAAACAGTTATCTGGAGAGAAAAATATTTCTATTTAATTTAAGTTATTGTTATTCAGTCTTTCTATAGCAACCAAATCATGGTTCATAATCAATGTGTTTCGATAAGCACACAGACACCACAAAGGAAAAAAGGAGGGGGGGCAGATTATGCAAATGAATAGTGGGGGCAAATGGCAGTGATTGTCCCGAAGCTAATAGTAAAATACCTAGGGTTTTAACAAAATATCGATCCAAATGTTGTACCCAAAATATCAATATCCATTTTAATAAAAATAGCAACTACATGAAAACCATTTAAGAGTACTAAGGCCTCAAAATGTTTACATTTGCTTATTGTTTTCCAGGAAGTGACTGGAGAAGATGTTTTATAAAAATGCTAAAAGTCAAGCATGAAAAGAAAAAAAATAGAAGACCCAGAAAATGACTGTTCAGTGTAGGAAAAAAGCTCCCAGACTCCCCAGCTGCACAAAACATGAAGCTCCGTGACCACAACTGTATGGCTGGTCTAGAACACAACCAAGGCAAACTGCACGTTGAAGAGAGAATGTTCCAGGAGAATGAGTCCAAAAAAAAAATAAATGTAATAAGTGATGATTTACCTGACAGATTACGTGAGCATGTTTAGAGACATTTCACAGAGAGGTCTGGGTTAATCAATCAATGAGAGGCAGGAAGAAAATATACACACACACAACCGTGAAATAATCATTATCTCCAAGAAAAGCAAGAGGTCATCTAAAACAGGAGATGTAACCACAATAAATGGTGGTACTCATTTTTAAAACTATTTATGATCGTCACAATGCAATCACTACACACTGAACCAGAAATTGAGATACGAGAGCATTGGGAAGAGTGTGTGGCGAGGGAAATGGGGAAGAGGACATTACATAAGAAGGCTGCAGTCTCATCTTGCACAGCAGGCTGCCGACCGCCTTACGAAAAGAAAAACCTAGGAATGGTAGTATAAGGTGCAGCAGCAGGAGGTAGAGATTCAGTGAACTCTAAAGGAAGAAACCAGAGTGAGCATCACAGGCTTGCCTCTGAGGAGTGGAAATCCGGGATATGAGGGGCCAGGCACACACTGCTGTCCTTAGTGACACAGCTTAGGGTGCTGTTAGTTTTCTAAACCATATCCATATATAAAAAATAAAATTTAGCCCTGGCTGGCGTAGCTCAGTGGATTGAGCGTGGGCCGGGAACCAAAGTGTCCCAGGTTCGATTCCCAGCCAGGATACATTCCTGGGTTGCAGGCCAGAACCCCCAGCAACCGCACATTGATGTCTGTCTGTCTGTCTGTCTGCCTCTCTCTCTCTCTCCCCCTCCTTTCCCTCTCTAAAAATAAATAAATAAAATCTTAAAAAAATAAATAAAATAAAATTTAAAACAACCATCCTCTTACAATTTTTGCTTTTGGTCCCATAAAATTTCCCAAGGAAAAGAGATGCAGGTCCCCCAGCCATTAGGCAGTTAGTGTATTAGAAAACTGTCCTGTCCAATCGGTTGTATTTGCCTGCAGTACCTGTGGCCAATCCCAGCCTAAAACAGAGCCTCTGGAGATGCGCCGTTTCTGTTTCCGGGGCCCTGGCCCCCGCTGCACACTCCCACTCACCAAACGGGCCCCAGTATTTCAGTAGGAAGAGGGCACTCTGGTGCAGCAGGGTATTAGATGTGACCCAACCTATGCAGCCGGCTTAGTGTATTGTTCAGTCCTTATCCAAAATCCAAATGAATGGTGCCCATTTCACACTGATTTCCTTTGAGGTACAAGACTAGTTTCAAATGCTACGTGGTGATGGAGACCTGACTTGATGGGGACTGGGCTTGGGGCAGTGAGCACACAGAGTGTGCAGATGATGTGTTGTAGCACTGTGCGCCAGAAGCTTGTGTAATTTTGTTAATCAGTGTAGCCCTCATGAATTCAATAAAAAATCTCACTGGTTGGTACATACTATTATATTATTCTTTGCACTTTTTATGTTGGAAATAACATGCAAAAATGAGGATAAGCATAACTATTCAATGAGCTTTCCCATATGCCTGGTACACATTTTCTTAAAAATATAACCCTTCAATAAAATGTATTAAGTAAAAAGACTATTTTTAAAAGGAATGAGAAGAAATGGCAAAGTAGTTATTCTATTTTGAAATAATTTAATACCATCAAGTCATAATCAATAGCTCTATGGAAAAGCCTATACAAATCCTTCTGTAACTTTTAATAAATATTACCTTACTGTGAAATACAATAAAGAAATAATTCATGCCTTTGCTTTTTTAGCCTTTGTTTCTTTCCCTCCACTATTTCTTTCCCCTTTCCTTCTCTTTATAAACTTTTTCTCTTAGGAAATTATTTTCTTTATCCCTCCCAGAAATACTAGATTATGTGCACACTGCTCCCAAACAATAGCCAGAGAAAACCTCATCAAGAGAGTGCATCATGTAATGAGTTTATGTCTGTATCTCTGCTACCAAACGGATCTAAAGTGACATCTCAGGGCCCGTTAATGAGATTGCTTATGTAAGGGAACCTGGTAATGGGATCATACCAAATGCAATTATTTAGAGATAATGTTAACAAAAATTAAATTAATTAATGTTCAATTTGCCCTTCACACAAAAGAATTGTAAAAGAAGCTAACCAGAAACATGCTGCAATAGTAGTGATGAAATATCATATTTTAGGATCAATTTGAGAGAAAGAAACATTTGCAAGCCCATCAACAACGGACTCTCCTTGAGCTTCTGAGACCACATTAGGCGGGTCATTCTTCCCTTCAACAATCACACATACTATTCCATTTTCTAAAGTGCTCTTCCATGGACAATTTGTTTCTCCTTCGGAACTACTAAAAAGTCACTCACGCTTTGCACAAAACATTCTTAGCCTCAGTTTCAGTTGTTCTGATAGTAGCCATCACTCCCTATATATAACAGATGTGGTTTCATTTGCTTGTCTTAACTCCTATATTAATAGAACCCCTTCAGTAATAGAAGTTCTTGTCATAGAGGAATCAGGTGACTTTCTGGGGAAATATTTAGGTAAGCATTCCTTAGATAATTAATCCAAGTGTGCAGAAATCAGTTGAGACATGATGTTAAGAGAATCAAAACTCTTGACTACAGCATTGATTGTGTCACTTATATATGTAAAAATGATAATATCTTTAAAATGTGGACTTAAGCGCTTCTGATTCTCTGCATTGCACCAGAATATTATGTTAATGTTTAGCTACTATGACATTCATTCTGTCTCATGCAAGGATGAGAGGGAAGAAAGACAACAATAAAACTATTTTCTTTATAACATGTCATCAAAATGTGTCAGGAGTATAACATTGTACTTATTCATTCCATAATGTTTAGAGAGACTACTGTGCACCAGGCATCCTAGTTACAGATAGTATAGACAGACAGCATTGCGTAGACAGAATTCCTGTTCTCAAAGGACTTACCTGCATTCATTTCCTGGGAGAGAAAATAAGAGAGCAGGATATTTAAAAATACAATAAGGGGACTTCTGGCCAAGATGGAGGCATAGGCAGATACACTGTGCCTCCTTGCACAACCAAAAGAAGGACAACAACACATTTAAAAACAACCAGAACTACCAGAAAATCGAACTGTATGGAAGTTCGATAACCAAAGAGTTAAATAATAAATACTCACACAGACCTGTAGGAGGGGCAGAGATGAGCAGCTAGGGTAGAGAGGACTCACAACAAGGTGGCAGCTGGAGGACCTGGGCAGGCAAGGTGGTGTCTGATAGAGTGGACGGTCCCTCATTTTCCTGCAGGTAAAATGGGAGGAACAACTGGAGACCTAGACAAACCATGCAACCCATGGTTTCAGCGAGGGGAAATAAAGCCTCAAAACCTCTGCCTGAAAAACCTTGTGGGGGTTGCAGCAGTGGGAAAAATTCCCAGCCTCATAGGAGAGTTCACTGGAGACACCCAAAGGGTCCTAGAACATGCACAAATCCACCTACGTGGGAATCAGCACCAGAATGGCCCAATTTGCTTGTGGGTGGTGATGGAAGTGACCACAATGCAGAAACATGGGTGGTCCCACCCTGGCAAATACCTAAGGCTCTGCCCCTTACTACATAACAGCAGTGCCAAGCCAAAAAAGTAATGACCCAAATGAAAGAACAGATCAAAGCTCCAGAAAAAAATACAACTAAGCAATGAAGAGATAGCCAACCTATCAGATGTACAGTTCAAAACACTGGTAATCAGGATGCTCATAGAAATGGTTGAGTATGGTTGCAAAATAGAGAAAAAAGTGAAGGTGATGAAAAGTGAAATAAAGGAAAATGTACAGGGAACTAACCATGATGAGAAGGAAACTGGGACTCAAATTAATGGTTTGTACTACAAGAAAGAAATAAACATTCCACCAGAACAGAATGAAGAAATAGGAATTCAAAACATGAGGAGAGGCTTAAGAACCTCCAGAAGAACTTTAAACAATCCAACATCCGAATCATAGGGGTGCCAGGAGGATAAGAAGAAGAGCAAAACATTGAAAACTTATCTGAAAAAATAATGGAGAACTTCCCCAATCTGGCAAAGGAAATAGACTTCCAGGAAGTCCAGGAAGCTCAGAGAGTCCCAAAGAAGTTGGACCCAAGGAAGTACACACCAAGGCAAATTGTAATTACATTACCCAAGATTAAAGATGCAAGAATTTTAAAAGCAGCAAGAGAAAAGGAGACAGTTACCTACCAAAGAGCTCCCATAATACTCTCAGCTGATTTCTCAAAAGAAACCTTACAGGTAAGAAAGGGCTGGAAAGAAGTATTCCAAGTCATGAAAGGCAAGGGCTTACATTCAAGATTACTCTATCCAGCAAAGCTGTCATTTAGAATGGAAGGGCAGATAAAGTGCTTCCCAGATAAGGTCAAGTTTAAGGAGTTCATCATCACCAAGTCCTTATTATATGAAATGCTAAAGGGACTTGTCTAAGAAAAAGAAGAAGATCAAAAATATGAACATTAAAATGACAACAAACTCACAACTATCAACAATCGAACCTAAAAAAAAAAAAAAACAAAAATAAAAAAGAACTAAGCAAACAACTAGAACAGGAACAGATTCACAGAAATAGAGATCACAGGGAGGGTTATCAGCGGGCAGGGGTAGTGGGGCAAAGGTTACAGTGAATAAGGAGTCTAAATGGTAGGCACAAAATAGACGGGGGGTGGTTAAGAACAGTATAAGGAGTGTAGAAGCCAAAGAACTTACATGTACGACCCATGGACAAGAACTAAGGGGGGATGGGGAATGGTGCGGGAGGGGGTGTGCAGGACAAGTGGAATAAAAGGGGGAGATGGGATAACTGTATAGCAGAATCCATAAAATAAATTAAAAAAATAAAAATACAATAATAAAGTAAGCCAACATCTACAAGATATTTTCAGGTACAGAGCAGGGCTTTGAATAAACAATGCAGTAAAGAGTCATGACAAAAACCATATGCACTCAGTTATTAAAGTAACTGTGCCTGAGAAAATTAATTTCAGTTGAAACCTGAATGGCGACTAGGAAGGAAGCATTTTAAAATCTGGAGTCCAAACAAGGAAAGAAGAAATGTAAGACATTGTGACAGAGACAGCTAGTTTCCTCTAGTATTCTTTCCCCCCTTCCTTTTAATGAATAAAACCTCTTCTCCTAAGTTTAAGCAGGATACATAGTCCCACAGCTACCAACTACACTTCCCAAGCTTTTAGGGCTGGCCCTGGGACACGAGCAACCAAAGGACTATGAACGGATATAGGTCAGGCCGCTTAGAGAAGGAGCGAGCTTTTGTAGAATTCCACCTATGGTGCCAATGACGAGCTTCTGCAATGCAAACATAGACGGATACTTAGGAACTTATCAGATCACCACGTTGGATGGTTCCTTTGCTTACCCCGATCTGTTACATGAGAGAGAAATTTATTTCTACTTGGTGTACATTATTGAGTTTTCTTTCTATTGGCTCTGTAAGTTTGGCCTGAATGACCTGATATTGGTTCTACGCAGGAATGACCTTGGCATACAGATGGCAATGGTAGAAAGCCAGTGTTCATGAAATAGCCTGGAAAAGGGTGACAGAAAATGACTGCTGAGAACTAGGCAGTGACCAACGGAAGGATGGCCTGGGAAATCATTTCCTTTTAATTACATTCAGTGGAACATTTTTGGAGGAAAGTGATTTAATCTGGCTTCCTTTTTAAAAAGACAGCTGTAATTGTAAATAAAATAGATTTTAATGGGTCAAATGGAAGCGGAAACACAGTAATAAAGATATTTAAATTATTCAGCTGAAAGTCTGATAGAGGTGGAATCAATGGAAAGTTGAAAAAGCGTTCAGTTATATGTTTAATGTCTGTCATCCCAAGTAATAATATTCAACTATGAAGTCAACATCTAATTAAAAAGCATATTAAAAACTGGATACAGAGTGATGAATTCTAACTGTAAATAACACATAGCAAGTGATTACAACAGGCATAAATCCCTGTCCATGCAGGGCTTTCATCCGAGGTGGAAGAATCAGCCTAACGCTCACAATTACTCTTTCCAGTGCGATCGGACAAAAGATAGTTTTGGCAGATCGACATAACACAGTTAGATAATCACCTTGCTGCATAAATCCATTCTGACCATTTCAATGAACTCTCTTAGCCCCCTCTCCTATGCCAAGATAGCAAAATATCATTTGAAGTGGATTTGTCTTCATGAACACAGTGGTTCCTTGTCTTGTTGTCAAAATTCTCCGTAGCAGATTTCTCAAAATAGAAAACAATGCATTAAGCTTGCTTAGTATTCATTTGTTATATCTATGTGGAGTTTAAAAGAGAAAACACTCATATACAATGTCCACAGAAAACAAGTCTACCTTTCAGCTACCTTGAGGAATAAAATTATTATGAACTGAATAAAGAATTCTGCAGGGTGATACATTCCGCTCAGTTTAAATTATTCATTGCACATCCTAGCACTTCTTCCCTCATGTATGCTACTTTATTGTTTTAAACTAGTTGATTTATAAAAATGTCATCAACATAGTACAAATTAACGATTCCAGCAAAACACATTTGCAATACCTTAGGTATCTGACAGGCAATTAAAAAAAAAGTTGTATTGATTTGTCTAAAATGTTAAATGACATAATAGCCATACAGTAACGTATTGAATAATTGAAGCAAATCAATGTTTTTTGAATTTTGTAGGAGTACAAACTGTCTTGGGTGCTAAGGTAAATCAATGTAATAAAATAAAAATGAAGCGGTTTATAATGATGAATGTATGGGTTGATAGTAACCAGAGGTAGAATCTCATTTAGCCATTGTAACAAACAACTTCCAGGCATCTTTTGTACACTATTCCCATCAGATAACATGGGATTATATTGTCAATTGATTTTAGCACTTAAATAGCTTTTCATTTGCAAGATACCTAGCCTCAGTATAAACCAACCCTTTCCCACAGTGTCATTAGTTAAGGCTTGATTTAGGGTGATAATACATATTTACTACCATTAGAGCTATTTTGTATGTTTTCTGTGGTTTGTAAATAATGCTATATTTTATGAGAAAATGAGAAATGTTCATTTGTTGTGTTCCTGTGTATTTGCGAGATTTAAGATTTAACATTTTTATGCTCTTACTGATCTTTTTTTACTCTCATTTCTAATGGTAAATCCAATGAAAAATATTTAACTATTTAACTTCATTTCTTGTAGCTAGGTCTGTATTTTTTTAGTTACCTATTTTGTTTAGAAAATAACTATGTGTGTGTGCATATATATATACATATATATGATATTTTCTTACATAATGTCTTTTGTGGTTTACAAAATTTTAAGACCTAATGAAATCTTTGGACCCATTGCACAGGGGGAAAAACAGAAATATATACATAAACACAATGTTGTACATAATTTAAGAGAATTCAGATTTACCCTGGATTCTTTTCATATTCAAACACAAAGGATAAAAATTAAAACAATGAAAAGAGCCAATGAAATTAGTAGTGCTGAAAACTTTAAGTGCTGCTGTATTGTAACTTGACTTAAAATTATGAACATAGGAAATTGCTAAAAATATTTTACCCATAAAACTTATCCTTTCTGTAAAAATTCAGAAGATGACCCCACCGAAAAAGCACAAAACACTAGAACATCACCAGGAAAAGGCAGGTGGAGAAGAGAGAACATCATCCCTGAACTGGGGGATGAACAGTGGAAACAAACCTGACCCCACGTCACAGAAAAGGAGCATTCTGGAATCTTGCTGGCAAAACATGGTGGCCTGGGCATGGCCCCCGTAGCCAAACTGCCTGGGGTTGGATCAATGATTTTATATTGTCACCTTCATAAATTGTTTGGACTCTGATATTGTACACTTGTGCAAATAGGGGATAATAGCGGGGTTTATTTCAGAGGTTTATCTCATGTGGGGATAGAGTGGTTAACACCAAGATGTTGACAAGAATTTCTGAAAGTGTGTATGTGTGTGTGTGTGTGTGTGTGTGTGTATGAGGTTGCTACTAAATTCCTGCAGAGCCCTCAGTTTTCTGGCAACCCTCTTGCAGCGGGAGAGGCTCTGAACTAAAATGCAGCAAATCTTGGGAGCAGGGGAAAGCCACGGGGCGGGGCTTTCGTTTGCAGGGGCCGCTGGGATCCTCTTACTCTCTGCTCCCGCCCCTTCCACTTAGGAAACTGAACAGCGAGCCAAGGAAACGCCCGCCTGAGGGCAGGCGCTCAGAGTGGGGCCCCGCGGACAGGAGTCTGGAAAGGCCCCCAGACAGGAGACCCGGGACGCTGACAGGAATGAGAACTGTCCGTGCCCCGAAGCCACGTGCACCCCTGCTTACTCACTGCCCTGCGGGCGGAGCGCGGTGAGCGTACACAGCACTCACACCACAGACCAGGGGAGATCTCGGAGTTCAAAATAGGGGGCATGGAGCCAAGAATCAGCAACACGTTAAGAAAATATAATCCCATACCTAGAAAAGACTAAGTTCAATAAACAGGAAATAATTTTCAAAATCACAAAAGATAATATGGAAAACATGTATGAAACATTGAATGAATGTAAAATGAATATAAAAACTACATTCACAGTGATAGGAGAGGGCAGTGCATCCATAAGATAACATGCTAGGTATAATTTTTATTTTAAATTTTTTATTGTGGGAAAAATACAAAAGCCTCATAACAGACTGAATAGCAGAATGAAAAGAGAATAAGAGACATTTAATGAGCATGCAAATGAAATGGGACAGTTCTCCCAGGGAAAAAGCTAAGTTCACAGAGGTAGAAACTGTAAAATAAGAGTTAATATATACAGAAAAATGTAACTTCCAGAAGATATGAAACAGAATGCAACGGTAAGAAGTTAAAAAACAAGAAAAGGTTACACCTATTTAAAAATATGCAGAAAAAAATTTAAATGTTGACTAAATATTTCTAATTATATAACTATAATATTTTTAGGAAAAATACAACCACAATAATAAATAAAATATTAATATAACTTAAACTTCCAAACCTGACTTCACCCATTAATTCCAGACTCATGAAACCAACTTTCAAATCAATATCTCCTTTTGTACAACTAAAAAAAATCTCAAATACAGTGTGTTTAAAAAATGACTTTTTCCCACACAAACACAACTTTTCCATCAGCCTCTTCCATTTCAGTAAACAGGAATTCAACTGCCAGTTGCTAGTCCAAGGATTTTATATTTTCTGTGACTCTTCTGTCTTCAAATGTACATTTATTCCAACAACAGCCGATTTGTCTCTCATTTCAAAATATATGCAAATTACCAATAACTCTATCACCTTCGCCTTTTTCTAAGCTTCCATCTTTGCTCACCTGTTTATTAATCTGACCAGTCTCTACAAAATCCCAAATAAGCCATTCAAAACTTAAGTCAGATAAAATCATTCCTGAGCTCTAAACTCTCGAAATACTCATTTCCCTGAAGCAAATTCAAGTCTCTCTCTTGTCTATTGGTTTCTATCTGATTTAGCCTTTAGCTACTTTTCTGATCTAACCTCAATTATCTTGATCCTACAGGGCCTCTTTGTCATTTTTTTTAACGTATCTTGCACCCGGAGCTGTTTTTCAGAATCTTTGCACTTGCTTTTCCCTCTGCCCAGCATCTCCTTTGCTCAGCTCCTGGCTTAGCCCGGCAGAGACCACTAGGGGGGCCCAGAAATCTACGCTCCTTCCCTTCCAGCACGCACAGCCACGCCCCTGTCCACCGTCCCCAGTACGACTGAACTGACCTTGTTATGCCCTCTCATCCCGCGTGAATAGGTCGTCTCAGCAAGCCCACGCCTCTCGTTTTACCAGGCACATGACCTCAATGTCACGCATTCCATTTTCCAACCCCTGCCAACCAGAATTAAAGATCCTTTCCCTCAAGACTCCGCCCCCCAAAGCCCTACTCTACCCACAGGTGCTTCAAATCTGCCTGCATTTTCACTTCCCCTCCCCATTCGGTGCCCTCTTGCCTGCAGTCAGCTTAAATCCCATGGACAATCAAAATGATGTTTCACTTAATTCCTTCACTTACTTGTCTTTTTCTCACTGCTCAAAATTACGTGGCAAAAACACAATTTTTTTTAATTGAACGCAACTCTCTTATATCTATTTCTGCATCCGTGCATCTCATCAGCCTCGCTTATGCTGATACAAATGTCGTGACTCTTACGTCACCGAAAATCATAGTTCCCAGGGTCCTTTATCTCCCACTCTCCTACATGGTTCCTTTACAACGGTGTTCTCCTCAAACCTCCAACTCTCCCCCCTCCCCCTAGTTTCAGAGGATGTCCTGATGTGCTCTTTGCTGGCATAATTTTTATATTAGGAAAGATGTTCTCCAGACTCCCACCACCACAGTTCAGGGTGGGACCTGCACCCAACTCTTTGTCTTCCCAACTGTTACTAAATGAACTGCCAAAGTTATCATGCCACACCAGTCCCTCCATTTATTTTCTAGATCCAATTCTCTTTATTGCGTTAACAGATTTCTGCTCTTTCTGACTGTTTTTACTTTTTTTTTTTTTTTTTTTTTTTGCTGTGGCACCATAGCACAAGTTTTTAAAATGCAGCCCCCTAAGGCAGGTCTGCTATGCATGAATTTCCTTCACTTATCAGGTATTAAGTCTTAGAAATTTTCCAAAATCTCTCTATATGTCGGTGTTCTCATCGCTAAAGTAAGTTTTAAAAATGGAACCTCATTTATAGTGGGAGGTTCTAAACATAGAACTTGTGTCCCAGGATGGACTGGTTTCATCGTACATGGAGACAATTTACCGCGTGTACTTGGTAACCAGCACAGTGTCTGGCACAACATAAAGCATCACGCTTATCTCCCCTTCGATAGTTTTCAATCATTTTCAGTCTCTACAATCAATGTTTAGATGAGGAGCTTCGCCACAGCGGAGATCCAGAAGGTTCTGGCAGACGCAGACCCCAACTTCATGGGGAAACCTGGAGCCTTTGGCCACCGCTGGAGAGAAGAGGGAGGGTGAGCTGAGGGACCGCCTTGTCAGGGCCGGGAGGTCTCCGGCCTGGGGGTCCCCGCTCCTGGGTGGATGGACGCCCCTGCTGGGGAGGGCGGCGGGGCACAGGACTGGAGAACTAGACGGTGGCCAGATGGAGGGGACTCCGGAGTCCCTGAGCAGTGCCCAGCCACCCTCCTGCCTGTCCGTCCATCCGTCTGTCCGACTCCATTAGATTTCTTGTTCTTTCTTCCCTCTTTACCTCGACTCATTTTCATACTAAATTGCTTTAAAAAAATAAAGACTGAAGTTCCCCTTAAGAATACAAAGCCCTGGCTGGTGTAGCTCAGTGGATTGAGCTCGGGCTGTGAACCCAAGTGTCGCAGGTTTGATTCCCAGTCGGGGCACATGCCTGGGTTGCAGGCCACGGCCCCCAGCAACCGCACATTGATGTTTCTCTCTCTCTCTCTTTCTCCCTCCCTTCCCTCTCTAAAAATAAATGAATAAAATCTTAAAAAAGAATACAAAGAAAAGCACGTGGTTTAACGGCCCCACAGACAGCCCTTCCCACGCCCCACGTGCAGCAGGTGCCCGGGAACCAGCCCACTCACCTGGAGATGACAGAGATGCGGCTCCAGGTGCCCTGCGGGCGTGGCTCCCGCCGGCGGAGACAGAGCCACAGGCCGTTGGAATAATCAGAGTAGAGAAGGCCCTTGGGAAGGAGAAATGGGAGCGCGTGTCAGTCCACGGGCAAAGCGCAGTGCATCGAGACCGAAGGGCGCTCTGTCGTGAAGGCCCCAGCCGGAAGGACCGCGGTAGGACCCGCCGTGTGCCACCCTGAGACCAGGAGGGACACCGACACCGAAGGAAAAGACATAGTTCTTTATTCATACCCCGAATTAGTTCCCGAGATACATGTATATGTAAACACCGTATATCAGTATTAAATGCATTAATGATCCAAATTTTATTTTACATGAAATAGCAGCTTGCTGCAGTCCTAATTAGAATTAAACTCTAATCCAAATTAGAATTTTAAACCTTCACAACTCTTTCTAACATTTTCCTTCCTGTGTTTTGGTTTGAATTAAACTCCTGCCTTTAGGCTTAGAAGTGTATCATCTGCTTAATTCATCCAAATACTGTTCCGACAGCACCGGTCATCGGTAACCTCAATTTTTAAGACAAAACCATTGATCACGCTTCCATTCACTTTGTTTTGTGTTCAGTGTGTGTGACAATATATCGATCACCATCATTACTCTTTCATGGAAATTTTAATAAAGTTTAGACAAATGAGCAGCTTCAAAAACATTTTAATCTCCCATTTATTCCCTTTAAGGCTGTGTCTAATTTTGTAACTGGCACTATGACACAGCAATGAGTCTTACTCCAAGCCTGCTGTTAAAATATTACTTTTGCAGTAAATTCCCTTTGGAATGATGTGCCAAGAAATATGTTCCTAAATTTCTTGTTCTATGATGGGAAAATTACACCATTTCAAAATGTTTAGCTACACACAAAAAAGGTGAAAAATTAATTTTAAAGAATTGTCATTATATTGAAAAATCAGAATACCTTCAATATCAATCCAAAGTTCGTACATTTTGATTATCATTATAGGTTTTCAAACCTCATGCAAAATTAGATTATGAACTCTAAGGATGTGTGTGTGTGTGTGTTTGGGTTTTAAATTTTGGGCTTTTTAGGTAAAACTCGTACTCTTGGAGAACAGAAAATGTTTTAAAACATGACTGTAGCCCTGGCTGGTGTAGCTCAGTGGATTGAGCGCGGGCTGGGAACCAAAGTGTCCCAGGTTTGATTCCCAGTCAGGGCACATGCCTGGGTTGCAGCTATAACCCCCAGCAACTGCACATTGATGTTTCTCTCTCTCTCTCTGTCTCCCTCTCTTCCCTCTCTAAAAATAATAAATAAATAAAATCTTAAAAACAAATCAAAACACTGCTTAAAAAAAAACATGACTGTGATTGACACAGTCACCTCTTGGAGGTTATGTGGCAAAGGCACTGCCATGAGAGGGCATGAAGCTGTTGGGGGTAGAAATTTGAGTGCCTCCAAATTATAAGTGTTTCATGAGAAATTGCATTTATTTATTGATTTATTGATTTATGGAGAGGGGAAAGGAAGGGGAAAGAGAGAAGCATCAATGTGTGGTTGCCTCTCACATACCCCCAGTTGGGGAACTGGCCCATGACCTAGGCAGGTGCCCTGACTGGGAATCGGACCAGCGACCCTTTGGTTTGCAGGCCCGTGCTCAATCCACTGAGCCTCACCAGCCAGGCATAAGAAATATTTTTAAATAACATTAGCTATCTTGGGAGCAAAAAGTGATAGGTGATTTTTTTTCAGAGGAGAGAAAAGAAGCTAGTTTTTTTTAAAGAAAGGACATGTGTGTGTCCATTTTACCTGTGTGATAATTTGTGTGCGAGCTATTGATGCAGAGATCACATCACACTTGACAAAGATAACTAAGAGGGTTGTAGGTGCAAAAAAAAAAAAAAACCCGCATAAAGCAGAGCAACTGAAGGCCAGATTCATTCACACCGGGCGGGGGTCCCTTGTTAGAAATGGAAAAGCTGAGCCCCGGCACAGACCTACAGAATCAGAGTGTTTGTAGGTGGGGGACCATCAAATACACAACTAGTGATGTGTGCACACTTTGTCCTTGTGCAGGGTTCGATGATGGGTGTTGCCCCACCCTATCTAACGGGGGATGGTGCCTCTTAGTTTCATACGCAGTTACTAAGTGAATGATCTTGCATCATGTGAGGCTAATGTAATCTCTCACTATAATTCTATGGCAGGGAAGATTGCAAGATACAGTTTTGTGTTGGGGAAAAAAAACATGGCCGATTCAAGGGGAACATTACAAAGTATTAGCTACCAGAGCTTATAGTGGGTGCTAGTTACCACCACAAAGACTTTCTCTCTGTTAGCTAAATTAACCCCAAAGCCACTATAACAGACTCCCAATTTTCAGATGGGGAAACTGAGGCATGGAGAGAGTGAGAAGCTTGTCCACGGTCATAGTAAGGTGGGCGGCTTTAAACTGAGGCGGTCTGTCTGCGGAGTCTGTTTGTAATATTAATCAGCACACTATGGTGGAAAGAACGAGTGTGGCTTTTATACCCAGTCTAGGACTGTGGTGTGTAAGCCTGGGTGTGTCACAACACCCTCTGAGACCCTGGCACCAGCGGCAGACCCTCTCCCCAGAGAAGCACGCAGGTGCAAGGGCAGGTGCACATCTGCCTACAGGTGCCGTGTCTCAGGTCCCCTGGGGCCCATCATCGGGTCATTAAGTCCCAGCGTGTCCTTTCGAACGTGGTGCTTGTTTGGGAACAGGCTGTGTCTGACATAAAACCTTTATTTCTTCCTTTCTCAGCTTCCAGTTTGGGGTTATATTTACGTCATCATTCCAAACCCATACACTCTCATGTACAGGGCAGTTTATACCTTCTGCATAATACACTCTCCGCAGAGTAGGAAGGTTCAGTTAGAAGTAAGCAGCTGACAAAGAGGTTTCTTTTTTCAGAGCCAGAAAACCGAAGTACTCCTCGTCCTGTTCCCCCTGCTCACCTCCCTCTAATGCGACATCTCCTTCCCTTCCATCTCCATCACCCCCACTGGCTGCTTTGCCACTACGCTGGCTCAGCTCTTCACCCCTTTCTGCCCGGACACCTGCCCATTCATCAGACCTCCTTTCTGTCGGCAACAACCCCTCCCACTCCAGCTCTCCCTGCCGCCTGGTGAGCTCTGTACAATGGTCAGAGCACTCTCCCTGCTTCTGGGTTTTGGGAGGACTCCACAGTGTGCAGGGCAATAGGAACCTTGGCGGCCACTTTAGCCCGCGTGCCAGGAGCCCAATCCCAGCGCTCATGCTTAAGTGGCCCTGTGGCCTTGGACATGGCCCTTAGCCTCTCTGGGCATAGGTCTCCTCGGTTTTATAATGTGTATAATCGCAGCACTTTCCAATCACAGTTGTTGAGAGGAATAAATAAATAATATTTTAAGTGCCTAAAACAGCACCTAGGGGCCAGGAAGCCTATGCTCCCATTAGCTCTTTTACAGATTCGCAGTCCGGAAAGGAACGGCCACACCGCACGAGGACCCACAGGGCCGCTGTCACACAAGGAGGGTGCTAGAGAGTTGAGGACAATATCACACACAGACACGGAGGAGAACCTGCCGATACATTATCTACAGCCACTTAAGGGACGGCCTAGAAAAATAGGGAAAGACCTCTCTTCTGTTTCCCAGGAGACAGTGGGGTGTTGTCACTTCATCCTGCATGTACCTCGGAATGCACACACCACCAAAAGATCCACTTGTTTAAAGCACCAGACGAAACTATTTAGTAACTTAAGAACACATAGCCAATGTATGCTATTTAGAACAAAAAATAGGAAAACTCCCTTATGTTTTCTACGAATTTTTAAAATTGGTACATTTAATTTTTAAAAGTTTGGAGAATGCATGACAAAACTAGAAATACCATTAATACCACTGTACATTGCCGACCAGTTTTAAATCAGTATTGTGAATTTAGGTCCTATTTGATAATTAAGCTTCCAACATCCAACTTCTTTAAAAATCACAATGACTTTCCTTCCAGGGATGAGAGGCAGGCCAGATCTTTCTTCTGGGTTGTTTTGTGGCTGTTCTTTTAACCCTCTCCTCCTCCCACTTTGCAAGCCTGGGTTCTAATCTCTTCAGTCTTGAAAAGGAGCGAAGAGCAGCAGATTAAAGCCTGCAATACACAGGTTCTGTGTTTCCTAGGCAGGGAATATTTGACAGCATATTCCGCCCTAAGGGTCTTTTTTATTCTCAATGTGAGAATCATGAAATAGAGTTTTAGAAATGTTCTATAAAATCTGCATCTTGGTCTGGACTTGCAGAATTTCTGACCTGCTGTATCTCAGCACCTCAGTGACAGCTTCCACATAAAAGTCTTATGACATCAGCACAGGTTTCTTTCCTTAATCTGATCAAGACTCTTCTGGGCCTTGTCAATTAAAGGATAATTATATTTTGTTTTTTTCATCTGTGTTCTAAATTTGCTAGGTTTGGTGTGTGCATTTCCTTTTATGGAAAACAGAAACACAACGGGACTAAAGAACTTTCTCCTGTGGAATTATGTTGCCCTATAGATGATGGCTTTCAAAATCATTTATTTACCCACGACTCCTCTGTTGAGATCAAAGATCTAGTTTTATTTCATTTCATTTCCAAAGGGAAATAATACTTGGGCCCACAGTTCAAATTTATTTCATTAGACAATGTATTCAAGAGAGGAATATAGAAGGAGATTAGAGAAACTAAAATAAACTCTTCGTGAATTAATTATTAACTAGCTCATTTATTTTAGAGATTCTGGACACAGTCGACACATTTACCCACCCCCTCCCACCTCCTTGGGTCAGATGCATCTCTGCCTCCCAGACGCTCTGCAGGTCACGTGAGTGTAGTGGGCGGGGCTTCTCTCCCAGTGGGGTGTGTTCTGAGCCTGGCATCGGGACACCCCAGGGGTTTCATGGGAAGCAAAAGCCTTGCAATGTATTAACTTGAAGTTTTTAATTTGAAATGTGTTAGTGTTAACTATTTAAGAAATGCAGCCCACTTACTAGGATTATTTCTTAAAAATCTACTCAGTCACAGTTAAAAATAACAGTGCGTTGTTACTCGGATTTTCTCTATATTCTTTGTTACTTGTACCTCTCTGAAAGACCTGACTCAATGGCCTCATTCATGACAGCAGAATCTGGGTAGTATTACATGTTCTAAATGTGCGTTCATTCATTAGAAGTGGCAATAATGATATGTATTCCTCATGCTAGTTAATTCCATTTCGATATTATAATATATGTAGTTATGTCCATAACTATTATAATATGTTATTTAAGATTACTTAATATGTATATTTACATGACCATTTGCATCTAATTTCAAGCATAATTCCAAGATCCCTTCTTTGGAAATATGACTGTTTTTTAAGAGAAACCTAAATATCATAAAAAGAACACTCTGTACAGATATTAAAGTAGACTGTCTCAGATTATGCTTGTTACTGGTTTTATTTTTATTTGATTCTATATCTTTCCTTAAGTTACATTAGAAAAATGAGTAGAGTTTAATGTACAAATATAAAGCAATGTCTAATAAGCAAACTATTTCCTTCATTTTCATACCACCAAGAAAGAAAAATTTTCCCAGTTACATTTTGACATGCTAGCCACTGTAAGACTCAACCTAATTTCACAGATGTTAAAAATGAAAACGTGAAGTTAATACATTTATAGCATTTTGTAGTATCTAATCATTATTAAATAATGACAGTTACAGGTAATTTTTATGAGTTGGTTAATGGAAATATTAGCATTTCCAAAGTATAAAATATATTTTAAAACCTCAGAAAGTAAAGAAAAACATATTCTGTTAAATTTATGAAATTATTTGATATGAGGTATTCGGAAATAATGGTACTCAGAAATCCTATACGGCATGATATTTTATGTTATTAAACTTCTATCCTTTACTTTAGCAAGTGTTGAAAATTAGAGAAGGTTAGAGAGTAACTATCCTAAATTAGGTTAAACAGTCGTTGAGTTTATACCCATCATGTTCTCTTAAGACCTCTAAGCTGTTAACAGTTGGCTCGAATATAGAAAGAACCGCTAATGTCTTCCCAGCCACTATAATTCAGGAAGATACCTCTGGCCTTACATCTTAACACTTCTTCTTCCACTGGGAATAAAATGTGTAAGGACATTTAGAGTAAGGAGTTATAATTTATGTTAAATCGAATAATTTCTATACCACTTGTCTTAAGGACTTGCTCTGTTTCTTCCTATAGCTCTTAGTACTACTATCTGACAAAAATTTAGAATTATATAAAAGATCTAGACCATTGTATATTCCATTAGTAAGGCTTTCCACATTTAGTGTTCCACATTTACATTCAGGTAAATGAAATTAAGGAAATAGTGAAAATATAGCCTTTCCTCCAGCCATTCTTAAAAAAACAGTTATTTATAAGAGCTAAGATTTGGAAACAGCCCAAGTGTCCATCTGTAGATGAGCAGATAAAAACTGTAGTACATTTACAAAATAGAATACTACTCATCTGTAAAAAAGAAGGAATTCTCATCCTTTACAATAGTATGGATAAACGTGGAGAGCATTATGCTAAGTAAAATAAGCCAGTCAGAGAAAGACAAATGCCATATGATTTCACTTATATGTGGAATCTATTGAACAAAATGAACTAACAGGCAAAAAGAAAAAAGCAAAATACTGTCAGATTCATAGATAAAGAGCAAGCTAACAGTTGTTGGCTTGATGGAGGAGGTGGAGGGATTGAACAAAAAAGAAATAAAAATGAGAAAAAAAAACATGGACACAGACAACAGTGTGGTAATCACCATGGGGAAAGGAGAGTGGAGGCAGTTGGAGGAGGGTATATGGGGATAAACGGTGATGGGCAGAGACTTGACTTGGGGTGGTGAACTCACAGTACAGTGTGCAGATAATGTGTTGTAGAACCATTCACCTGAAACCTGCATAATTTTGTTCACCAGTGTCACCCCCCAAAATTTGATAAAAACAAAAAGGAAGAAGGCTATAACATGGACATATCAATTAGAAAATACTGAATACCAGTATATATTTCTCAAAGATATTTAAGAAAATCATTGCTAGGAATAACAAATAGACTACTCAAGGGCAAAAATTGTAGTTAATGGCAAGAGAAGAAAGTACAAAATCAATTAACCAGTAAATATATAATATTCCAATTAGTTCTATGTGGAAGAATAAAGTAGGTTAAGAAAATGGCAAGAAACAGCAGCACTGAAAAAATTTAGAAATTAGTTCTCCTAACAAAAGACTGGAAAAAACAAATATATTGGCATGGAAACATATTAGAGATATTCTAAGTAAATGTTAATAGAAAAAAACATAAAAATGAAAAGACAGTTCTCAAAATAGGAGAATATAGTTACAAATTGTATACCTGCCAAGTGATTTGTATCTAGAATATAAAAAGAGTACTCAATACTCAACAATAAAAGACAAATAATCATAACCCACATAAATATGGACAAGCACTAACTCAAAAAGATGTATGTGATGAGTAAACAGATTTATAAAATTAGTGTTCTGGAAGATAAGAAAGAAGAAAACACCCAATCAAAACAGCAGAAATAAAAAAGAGGATAGTGTAAGGAGTTTCTGGGACAACCTCAAGCAAACCAACATTCACATCATAGCAAAGTCAGAAGGAGAAACAAGGGAGCAAGCAATTAAAAACTTATTTGAATAAATAATGACAACTTCCCCAACCTGGTGAAGGAAATTGACATACAAGTCTAGAAAGCACAGAGAATCCCAAACAAGATAAACCCAAAGAGGCCCACACTAAGACACACCATAACTAAATTGCAAAAGTTTAAAGACAGAGAGAATCTTAAAAGCAGCAAGAGAAAATCAGTCAGTTAACTACAAGAGTGCTTCCCATAAGATTGTCAGCTGATTTCTCAAGAGAAACATTTCAGACAAGAAGGAATTGATCCAGAATACAAAGTGATATAAAGCAAGGGCCTGAAATTAAGATCACTGTATCCAGAAAAAGCAATCATTTAGTATCAAGAGACAGATAAAGAACTCCCAGACAAAACATACAAACACTCACACAGCAAAATAAAAGAGAAAAAAAAAACTAAAGGAATTCATCAACCTCAAACCAGTATGATAAGAAATGTTAAAGGATCATTTTAAGAAGAAATAATATGAATAATAAAATGGCAATAAATAAATATCTATCAATAATTCTTTGAATGCAAATGACTTAAATGCTTTAATCAAAAGACATAAGGTTGGCTGAATGGATAACAAAACAAGTCCTTTTACAAACATTATCTAAAGAGGCTCACTTCAAATTGAAAAACACACACAGATTGAAAGTAAAGGGAAAAATACATCCCAGACAAAACTGACTTCCAAACAAACTCTATAACAAAAGACAAAGAAGGACCCAGAAATTCCACTTCTAGGTATTTATCCAAAGTAACCCAAAATACTAAATCAGAAAGACATGTATATTAATGGCAGCAATGATTTTTAATTAAATGTATTGGGTTGATACTGGTTAATAAAATTATATAAGTTTCAAGTGTGCAATTCTATGATACATTACTTGTATATTTCATTGTGTGCCTAATACCCAAAATCAAATCTTCTTCCATTACCATATGTTTTGACCCCCTTTACCCTGTACTACCCCCACACCTTTCTATCTCATAACTGCCATACTGTTGTCTGTGTCTATGATTTTTGTTTTTGCTTTTCTTGTTCACTTATTTGTGGCTTTCAGTTTTGTATCCCACATGTGGGTGAAATCATATAGTTCTTGACTTTTTCTGGCTTTTATCGCTTAGCATAATATTTTCGAGATCCATCCACATTGTCTCATCTTACTGCACCTCACTGCCCAACCCTTGTAGTAAGGTTGTTTGATCTATTTGTAATGAAGGTGAATTATTTTTCATGTTCTGAATCCATCCTGTATTTATCTGGCCTCTTAATGTTTTGTATCAGTTGCGTAGGTCATGGTTTACACTTTGTGCTATCAAATTCAATGAGTTTTGACAAATGATTCATGTCTTGTATTCACCGTGCTAGTGTCATAGATAGTAATTTCAGCACCCTAAAAATAGTGCCCTGTGCTGTACTTACTCACCCCGCCCACCTTTCTGAGCTGGCAAGCACTGGTTTGCTTACCATCACTGTAGTGTTGAATTTTCCAGAATGTCATACCGAGTGGGGCAAAAGTAGGTTTACCATTGTGAGTAGTCAAGACAGAGTTTCTTCTTGCATTATTATTTATTAATTATTGTATGACCTTCCATACAAACATCTGTAAACTTACTCTTGCTCCACCCTGAAAATTATATATATATATATATACATATATAAAAATCATGCAATATATATATATATTTTTCAGACTGCCCTCTTTCAGTTAGCAATATGCATTTGAGATTCACTCAAGTGTTTATTTGCCTTGATAGCTATTTTTAAATTTTTTTTTAATAGAGACACTTATTTTTTTTTAAGATTTTATTTATTTATTTTTAGAGAGGGGAGGGAAGGGAGGGAGGGAGGGAGGGAGGGAGAGAGAGAGAGAGAGAGAAACATCAATGTGCGGTTGCTGGGGCTTATGGCCTGCAACCCAGGAATGTACCCTGGCTGGGAATCAAACCTGGGACACTTTGGTTCCCAGCCCGCGCTCAATCCACTGAGCTACGCCAGCCAGGGCGCTATTTTTAAATTTTTATGATTTCATTTCAGTCCATTGTAGAGATGTATCAGTTTATTTACCTCATTGACTTATTATGGGATATCTTGTCTTTTTTTTTTTCAGTATTTACCTATTACAGATAGAGCCCAAAACTCTGCAGGGAGGTTTATATTTTCACAACTGTCAACTGTCTTCCCAAGTGGCTGCATCATTTTGATTTCCCACCAGCATTTGACATTGTCATTCCCCCTCTAATCTAGCCACTCAAATGGGTACATTGAAGGGTGTCAATGTAGTTTTAACTTCCTATTTCCTAGCATGGAATAGCTTTCCATATGATCGTTTCCCATTTGTGTATCTTCTTTGGTGCAGAATCTGTTCAGGACTCTTTTCTGTTTCTGTTGTTTTATTTTGTTTTTAAGTGTCTTTTTTTCCCTCACTGCTGACTTTGAAGAGTTTTTGGCATATTTTAGCAGATACATACTTCTACAAGTTGAATTTATTTATGTTTACTATGTGAATTTATGACATTAATCTCAATTACTTTATGTTACTGTGTTTTCACACTATTCCAATTTAGTATTGCAGGTTTTAAATAATTAAATCATTTGCGCAACAGTTACATTTAACAAATGAAACCAATACCATGGCCATTGTGGGAACATGTCAGCAGGTATTAAATGGAATGTAAATGTTATTTTCTGAGTGTTATTTTCTGGGTACTATGATAACTTTCCTTTTCAGATTAGGGACAAGAATGCATTCTCTTATACTTTTTTTGTAACATTTTTTGTAATGACAGAACACCTGAGGATACCTGCTGGTTAACTAGGATATTAAGAAATAAGTACATATACTTTGCTATAACACTGGTGTTAAGTAACGTTTTCATATAAGTGCATGTAATTAGGATGAAAATCCCAACAGTTACATTATTGCAGAAAAAATGAACTTCTGTCTCTAGGATAGCATACTATGATAATTATAACAAGTCATTACTTAGATAGATAGATAGATACGTGTATATATGCACACACATGGGACATATATAAATTGGCCTTCAAGTTAAAATTTCTTTTTACCAATGTTCAGAGGAATAATTTTATTGAAATTAATATTTAAATTATTACTCAGAGAAAGAGAGAAAGGTAAAATATTAAGTAGCCTCTTTTTTAGTAACTGCCTAAATATTTACTTAGTCATGTAATTAATAACAATTAGTATCACCAT
The DNA here is from genome assembly GCF_004126475.2 of Phyllostomus discolor. NCBI lineage: Eukaryota > Metazoa > Chordata > Mammalia > Chiroptera > Phyllostomidae > Phyllostomus > Phyllostomus discolor. The sequence continues at coordinate 90,325,625 of NC_040913.2, read as the reverse complement.
ACATTTCAGTAGCAGGTAACAAAGGTCCCATTTGGTTCCAAATGATTTGCAGGTGAAAGCGCAAACTTGCTAACAGAAACCTGTTCTTAGCTGACTCCTAGTAATTTATTGGTTGGAAAATTTGATTTTCAAAACCCTTGACCTTGCTGATAATGGATGCTGAGAAGAGCTGAGGTCATGTGGTGACTTCTGCATGTATTACACACCCGTCTGCTTCCCCATCTGGCAGCGGACACAGAGCGAGACGTGCCTTCTCCTCACGACACCCCGACTGTTAGCTCCCCGCCGAGAGCCCCGGCGCAAGCTTCATTGGGTAATTACATCAGGCAGAAAACAACCCACCCACATGTTCAAGAATAATCACTAGTTCAATTAACTAACCAGAGGCAGGTGATATTTCAGTGTCCGTGAGTAGACATGATTTCAATTTCTGCGGCACGTCTGTGAAAATATTTAGATAACAGATGTTCTTGAGACTGTGAAAGTAAAAATAAGTATGATGTGTATGACAAAATAAGTAAACTTTATTGCCCTGGTGGGGTGGCTCAGGTGGTTGGAGCATCGTCTGGTACACCGAAAGGTTGGGAGTTTGATTCCTAGGTTGTGGGTTTGCATATGGGAGACAACCAATCCCTGTCTCTCTTTCACTCTTTCTCTCTCTCTCTCTCTCCTCCTTCCTCTCCCTCTCAAATCCTTGAGCATATTTTAAAATTATTTTAAAGAAGTAGTCACTGTTTTTTTAAAGATTTATTTATTTATTTTTAGAGAGAAGGGATGGGAGGGAGAAAGGGAGAGAGACATCAATGTGTGGTTGCCTCTCGTGCGCCCCCTACTGGGGACCTGGCCCGCAACCCAGGCATGTGCCCTGACTGGGGATCAAACTGGCGACCTTCGAAAGCTGGCACCAGTCCACTGAGTTACAGCAGCCAGGGCTGCTGATTTTTCACATTTCAATTAAAATATATCAAAAACAATCTGCAAGAAATGATACTCTATGTTTAAGTTACATGCATATGTGATATTAGATGTCTGTATGTACCTATAGATGTAAAATTCCTATAGAAAAGGAGACATTGTGTCTGTTTTCTTTTTTGGAAAAAATAAACTTATATGGACACAACAGAAATGACATATTTTACAGCTAAATAGAATTTAAATCAAGGCAGGCTTTTTATTTTTTTTTGTACATTTTTACATTCTGGATGAATGTACCCGGCGGACATCGCGTGGATGATCCCCCGGCACGTTCCGATGAGGCGGGTTAAAATGCCCATGCATCAAATTACCGTCCCTGCGCCTCCACGGCACCGGGGTCTGTTCTTCCCTACGCACACTCAGAGAAAAGGGAGTTTGCAAAGCTCCGGTCATGGGAAGTACCTCTTTTTTTTTTTTTTTTTTGCCATGGAGGAAAAGGACATTTCCACCCTCAAGTTTCCAAAATCACGGAAATCTCTATCAGTTACTATTTCTGTAAAAAGAAATCACATATTTTGGAAATGTGAAAAATAAATAGTCTAAAATAAACATTGTAAAATACATATTATAAACTAGAAGTGTTTTATATGGTTCTAGAAAATACATTAATATAAAGAAATGCTATAATTTTTAAAAATACAAGGACCAGAATATTCTATTTTGAGGAAAGAGACTCAGGATTCTGGTTTAACTTCTTTATTTTTCAGGCAAGAAAAACAAACTAAAATGATCCAAAATTGATTAACTTTTAACAAACTGGAAATAGAAAACAATACAATTATACAATAGGCTTTGTGAAGGAAACATCTCCCTAGTCTTGAATTAAATTCTCTCAGCCTTTAAGATGTTTCCCTATATAAATAATTCACTTAAGGTTACATACCTTCTTCCACAATTATAGAACTGTGTTCTAACCTGAATATACACTAACCTAGGATTTGAGAATGTTAGCAGGTGCACTGACTTCAATACATTTTATTTTCTTGAGTAAAAGAGAAAGAACGTGGAGAATGATGTGTTATTCTGTAGCTAGGAGAAATTATTCTATCCATTTAGAAATATGTCCAGCCCATTTCTTGCACATTAACAAAGTTAAAACACCATTTTGTCAACCCTTTTCTACATGTGCCCTAGATACTGTCTCTGTTTTTTTTTTTCCAGGTGAATTTATTAGTTTAATTTTTAATTTATTGAATCACTTTCCTCGCAGTGTCTCAGGTATGTGAGCAAGCACAGTTCTCCACGGAGGGCTAAATCAAAGAGGTTATTGCTTAGAAGATTATCATGACCAGTCAAGGCAGTTTTAGCCTCAAGTACATTTTTACAGGTCATCGGCTCCTGCCTACAACAATCTCTCCCAAGTTTAATTCCAGGCAAGATAAAGGGAGGGAGAGGCAAGAGCATTCCTTCCCATTTATAATCAGGCCTTAATTGATCTCAGCAGGCTTCCTAATTGCAGAGGTTACTCCAGGTAGGTCATCTGTTTCCTCACCTGCGGAATCGTGCTCACATCACCGGCGCGGAGGTGTCACACCGAGGCGGCAGAAACCCTCTTCTCTGTGTGTAGTGGCGGGGAGAAGGGCTGTAGCGTGTTCCCAAAATAACGTGCTCGGCTTTGCGTGCAAAGCCACGAAAGAAGACGGAATGTGAGTTAGATCCAGATGCAATGCCTCGGTGGCTGTTGGTTTGTCTGCATAGCCCTGGGATAGACATCGCCTGCCCCCGGAGCTCCAGCAGAGGGGAATCCCACCCCGAGGCAAGCGCAGGGGAAAGGGAACGTAGTTCCCAAAGGGAAACTTGCAGAGTCGTTGCAAGAAGGCAGAAGTATAGGTCTTGACTAAGTTTTACAGCTCAGCTGTTCGACCCGTATGTATGATACTCTTAATTCGGCAATCTTGAAAGTGCCAGTGACTAATGCAACACATCTATTCCCAAATTGCTTCCTTGTCCAGGTCAGGAATTTCTAAACAAGTTTCATGAATTTATGTCAGATTCAGAGGTAGCTCCTCAAGGCTCAGAAAAAAAAATCTACCACCCAACTACAGTGTGTTTTAGGATAACTACAATTTAGGAAATCACATTTTAAAGAAGGAATGAGTGTGTGGTCCTGGAATGCTCATTTGTCTTTCAGCATCAGCGGTATCTTTCAACCAAGGAAGAGCCAAGACTCTGAGGCCTGCGGACGGAATACTTTCCTTACACAGCCGGTTCCTTCCTTTGGGAGGCTTTCCCCTGCCCACTGCTGCCTGCGACTTCCATCAGACACACGTTGGTGACTCTTTTTGCTCAGAGTACCGGGCTCAAGTACTCAGCTTTGCTTCCCTGTGGGTTTGGAGGCTTGGACATTTGCACTCGTGATTGAGAAATTAAAAGTCCTTTATTTCTAGGCTTACAGTTTGTAAGAAATAACACACCCTAAAACACTTCCCTTTCTCTGGCAGTTTTAAAACACCCTGGGACAGTGATTAATGCCAAAAAGGCTACACCCCGGAGGGGAAGTTCTGTCACTTAACAACTCATCAATAATTTGATCATTTCCTTTGCTCTCAGTTCAATGGCTTCCATCTTGGAATCTGACTCGGGGTCAACGCAAATAATTGACTGGAGAGCCAAAGGCAGATTGACTCTGTTGCTCTTGCAGATTCGTGGGAAGTGGTGATTCTTTAATGAATACAGCGGAAAGAATTCCATTATCTTAATTTTGCCTCACTTTCCTGTACTTACCCATTCTTTCGAATCTTCAGGATTGAGTTGTAGTAGTCTTTTGCTATTGGTCTTATGCAGAAAGGGCCCCTTCATAAAGTCTTGAGTTTTAGTTTTAATTTTTTTTTGCATTTAACGTTCAAATGGAATAGATTTTTGGAACATTCTTTTTTACGGAACATGTCTATGGGCTGCAAGAAGTAACACATATACTTGGGTTTCTTGAGATCCTTCTGCCAAATTTCCTAAAGGTCTAACCCGATTAAATGGTTGATCTAATTTCAAGATGAAACTGAAGTTAAGATACTATTTTGCTCATGAATAAAGATTGAAAACTTCCCAGCCAAAAAGAGGGAGACCCAACCTGCCTCATTTTCACACTTTAGTCCGTCAATCCCCCATGTCAGGCCCTCTCACTTTCACCAACATTCTTTCAGGATTCTCTATTAATGATCACCTTTCAGCTGTGAGTCAATAAAATTGTAATTCAAACCAATTTAAGCAGAAGAAGAAGGAGCTATTTAGATGGAAAGGCGAAGGCAAAGGCTCACTTTAGGCAAAGTGGAACCTAAGCTCAGGGACGCTGTGTCTCTCTCTCTCCCTGGTGGCTACAATTTCTTTGAATTGTGTCCATGTTCCAACTGCTTCCCCCACATCCCAAGATTTGCTCTCCCAGTGAAGTGCTCATTATTTTCTTCAGAGCAGCAGGTTATAGTAACGACACAGGTCCTGGATGATACCTCTGGGGATGGAAGGGAACTAACAGACCCCACCCAGATCATTAGGGACTGTGAACAGAGGCCTGTGCTGGGTTTGCATGATTGGTAAGGAAGCACCTATTTACACTTTCTTCTAAATGGATTCTCTTTCCGCAGAGGCTGCGAAGCTAAATCTTATTTTTCACAAACTCGCTAAATGTCCGGAAGCAGATAATCTGTTGCCAATTATTCGCACTTGAGGGACGCTTGACAAGAGGCAGTCAGGCAGAAGTGATCTCCTGCTGCTCCCACCCACACCCCAGCCTTTTGGGATTCAAGAGCAGGAGCGAATGAATGAAAAGAGCAGTTGTGGTGGCTGAACTTCGAGTTTCAGTGTCTACTCATTAGGAGCCAGGAAGCAGCTAGAATGCTCAGGGCTGCTGAGTAGGTCTGACTCAGGAGACAATACTGTATGTATTCCAAATGCTTATCACCTGACCCCAGTACGTGGGGGTGGAGATTTTTATTTAATTCTCTTGTTCAGAACTGAATGACTACACAGTCATTTAGAACTTAGTAGATGATGGTGCACCATGGCAAATTTGATTAAATATTTGTAAAAATCTATGACTCTAAATGCAATTGGATTTCCAAATATTGGACCACATTAACACAGATTCTTGCACTTCATAGGAAGCAATTAAGCAATTACTTTGTCGGGGGGGGCTTTTATTTTTGTCTCTATCAGAGAGAAAGAGAAAGAGAGAGAGAACAATAAAAACATTCTTGCAGGGAGATCAGGAAATGTTCAGCTGGGCTCTATGAACTCTCTAGCACTGGAGCAATTCCTTCTACTGAGGTCCTGACCCCATTCTGGACTACTTCACAGATTCCACAGCGCTGCTGGATTTTGCAACCGGGGATAAAACATTCAAGGCAAGAGAACCGGATGGATCTTAGGTGCTTGATTAGAGAAATACATTCTAGAGGGTAAGAGATATATCTTATGAAATTACAGGCTCATGCAAAATTGGAGACATTTGGAGAAGCCAGTCGCCTATATGATTTTTCCCCTCCAAACTGATAATCAGAGTGACGTGTCTTTCATATTCTGCCACTAAGGGGTGAGATCCCAGAATGCTTCAGTAAGGTAAGTACAAAGCCTAACTCAATGAGTGAGAAATCTTTTCATTTTAGAGGCAAAAAATAATCTGCATATAACTGTTCTCCTCAATGCCATTACCAAGTGAAACATTTACTCTAATATTTTAGGGGAACTCAAAGCAAGAGGGGGTTCTTCAGCATTTTCTGTTCGTGTCTGCATTTCTTATTTCCCAGCAGAGGCAATAAGGCTAGAATAGGTGTTGCAGGTGCAATAGAGATAGAAGAATGTGTTAAGCTTTTTTTTCCCTTAACATAATCAAACATAGATCCCCAGAAAGCTGGTGCTAACTCACGTTCCCTTTGACAAATAACTATTTCCTTCCCACTAGACCATGAAAGAAGCTGAATGCGGGAGAGTGGGACCCAGAGTTATTTCGCCTGTCACTGCGCACTGAAGTACTTCATGATGAAGTAGGGATGGTATGGAAGACATGGAGTCTGAAATACCCCTGGAGGCGCACATGAGCTGCAGGGAGTCACGCCTCGTGCCCCCAGTGCAATTCCCCCTGATGCTCTCGCTTGTCTCTTTAAATCCCTTCAGCTGACGCCAGGGACTTCATGGGGAGTGCCCAGGCGAACCGGATCAGGAAGATAGGGTTTCACCCTGATTTTCACGTGGTTCCAATGATGCACAAGCCAGGGGAAAGCCAATGGCTGCCCATGCAATCTACATAGAATAGATTCTGCCCGGAAGACAAATCTTCCCGTTGCACGGAGTACCTTGGGCTTCCTCACCCGGGGAGAGAAAACTTCAGAGTTCTGTAAGTACACTGACTCCTTGGTGGTAACTCACAGTTTGACCAATCAATCAGAAATTTGGAAAGATCAGGTTTAGAAGTCTGGTGAACAGGAGCCCTGGGCAGACCAGGGTTGGCTCATTGACATGAGGCAGAAACCTGAGAATGTTTGTGTCACGTGCGAATTCTGATCCGACAGAACCTGCCACCAGAGGGGACTCAAGAATGAAGTGGATAAAAGGGACCCATTTTGTGAATGTCAGCCATAGTCCTCTGGTCAACCGCCATCCGGGTCCATAGGGTCATACACTAAGTAACCAGTGTGGCAGGTATGAAGGTGAGACGTTATGCAAAAATGTGCAGTTTTCAATCTAAAATGTACCCATTTCCCTTTAATTCCATACCACATCTGCTACCATCAGAGTTGAAGTTGATCCCCAAAACAACATCTTTCTAGGGTTCCTCCTCATCAGTGATCTAAAGCCAGTTCCATTACACTAAACCCTTTTCATTATGCAGTTGCTAGTACCTGTTCCTGACTAAAACTGTCACCTTCTAGACACAGATCTGCTTCCCCGCGCTCCCTGCTTTCGCCAAGAATAAAATCCCAGGGCTAACAGAAGTCTGTATGGATTTCTATAATACCCCGTGTAATATCATTTATGAGCAAGGGAGTCTTGCTCCATTAAAAGAACACAATATACATATCTTATATCATACAAATATACATTTGAAAGCTACATGACCCTATTAACCAATGTCACCCAAGTCTATTTAATAAAAAAAAATTAAAAGAACTGAAATAGTGGCTAATGTGTTTCATCACAACTCATAACCCTGAAATGATTGGCCATAGAGAATAATGGGATGGACCACTGAACAGAATCATGGCACCTGTTGGAAGATGCCACCCCGTGGCCTTTGAGCCCTGTCCCTCTGAGGCAGAATATATTCTGAACTCACATACACTTCTGGGTCTCCCATAGCTCCCCATTTTTCTGCTAACCAAGGTCGGGATGTATGAGCACCGCATCTAAGGATAGCTAATTACACTCAGAAAATGATTGTCTGCATCCCCTGTAATTAGATTTTGCTAGTGTGGAGTTCTTAGTACCCACGGAATAAATATTTCCATCAGAAGATTTAATAATGGTTCAATTGAGCCGGAAGTTAAAAATGCCACCTGGCTATTTTATATTCCTCGTGCTTCTGAATTAACATTCCAAACTACAGCTACTTTGGAGTAGTTGGCCTTTATTATCAAGAGAAATAGGTAACTCCTACAAAATGGATACAGAGAGAATTAAAATAACCAACATGAAATCCTGCATAAGAAACTTTAACAATGGTTTAGCATCAGTAGAAATGAAGGTTTGGGTCATCACAACAGATTTAGATTCTTAAACAACTCAGGTACTGGCTAAGGTCAAAAGAAAAATGGACTATATAGGAGGGAAAGAAACCTCTCATAGCTAATCATTATCTAGTGTCTAGTTGAAACAAACAAAAATCTATTTACATACTTATATTTTCTTTCTAGTGTTGTGATTCGTGTATTTAATTTTCTTCCCTTTACATTTTATAAATGGTACATTGAGTTGATTTTCATTATAACTCATTCTTTGGATTATAGCAAGTTTACTGGAGCTTTTGACTTTCCGATAAGAAAATGAATCTTACCCAAAGATGGATACAATAATGGATGTTATTGAGGCTCCCTTTTCAGGCACAAAGTTGCATAAGGTAGAAGAATATTCTGTTGTTGTTCTCATTTTATTTGTATTATTTAAAACATGCAGGTGAATTAGTGTGCATTGGATATTGATTTACCAAAAGGGCATTTCCCAGAGAATTGTGACAGGGAATTGATCAGTGTGACAGGAAGTTTGCATTCGGTCCCTGTGCACACACGGACTTCTGTGTCTGGAGGTGAGAGTGGCTAAAAGTTCTACTGCTAGACGTCCCTGTCGCTAGACTTCCCAATGAAAATAAGATTCTGTCATTTATATGCTCAAGACTGAGATTTATAGGATGAATGCTGGGTGGGAGAAAGATATCCCTCTGCCTTGTTGGTTTGGTTTTCTGAAAGAGAGGTTCTGCACACACACACTCTCTCTGTGTCTCTGTCTCTCTGTCTCTCTCTCTCACTGAGCACTCATTGTTTAGCCACCAGCTTAGTTTAAGTTGATGGCAGTCGTGGTCCAGGTGATGTTCTGATGCCTGTGTCCCAGCTACAGCCCGTGCGCTTGGGCTCAGCTGCATCAGTGGGCCCTCCTGCCTCCAGTTCCTGCAGCCCTTCCAGCGATTTTACAAGCGCTGGTTCTCCTGCATAAACCACACTTCTGAGTCAAGTATCACCAGCGTTTTTATTTTCTTTCATTATACCCTACATGCTACAAGAATGTTTTTCCTCATAGAAAAGTTGAGGTGTTACAGCCTCAAGAAAAAGAGAGGAATGGATAATGGACAAGAAAGACAATTCAGAAATGAAGTATTTCCATTATCGCAGTACCTAAAGGTGGTATAATGTCTTATTAGTAAGAAAAACTCACATTTAAATTTTCCAGCACCTTCTGTGAGAAGGCAACAAAAAATCACTTCAGAACCCCCTTCCATACGTCCCAGGTAAGTAACACCTGGTTACCTTTAGTAACAAGTCGGCAATCATTGACTTGGGTAACTTTTCAACAGGAGAGGCTATGTATGCCTTAAAAATGAGTGCAGCTCTTTACACTGCTTGGGGTGACCGTCTTTCCCCAGGGAATGGATGAGTGCGCCCACACTCAGGACCAGGAGTGTCTTGGGAATACGAGCTATTGACCTCTGACCCTTCCAATGGAAAGTTTAACTGCATGTGGACTTTCTAGATGGATTAAACAACCCCGCTCAAAAGGACATGTGCTAATTCGCTCCCAGACAGAGCTTAAAGTAACAATGGGGAAAGTCAGGACGGGTGTCCCGGGCTGCGATCTGGCCGGTCAGTGGTCGGTTTGAGGGACAGGGCTCTGGCTGGAGACGAATGGCAGGTATCCTACAAATTGGGTAAGTTAATTTTTGATCATTTAAAATTTAAATGTTAAGATGGAAGTGCCTTTACCTCTCCTTCAATGAGAATTACATGGGCCCTGAGGGATCATAATGCCCTCAGGTTGGGTAAGGTCCCAGGCACCCATATTCAGGAAGTGACTTCCCCACGGAGACTTCACAGTAGCACTTATGGTGACAACATGGGGAATATCCTTCCAAACTGTTTGTGGCTCTTGGGTCTCACTCCCAGGATGTGAGATAGTCCTCTCTTGACTCCAGTGGCAGATGGAGAAATGGAGGCAGAGGGGAATGACCAACTTGCCTGTGGCCATAATCATAACTGGAGGGAGAAGTAGGCAGAACAACCCGGTTTCCTGCTTCACATCTCTACGACCTCTCTGCTGGCCCCTTAACTTAAGGGCCCAGAAGTTTTTGGTCTGACAGCTCTGACAGCCCTTGCTTTGACCCTTAGTCATTGCATGACCTTGGGCACAATCTTTAATTTCTCCAAGCCTCAAAGTCTTGCAAGGCTAAATAAATGAATGAAGTTAATTGTCCATTTTTCCTTTAATAGAATCCATTAGCTTCCTGTCAAGATAGTCTCTTTATCATCTCAATACACATCACAAGCACCCCGCTTCTGAACAAACCTTCCTGCTGCAAGTCTCACAGAGAATGCGCTTCCTTTTTATCACTCCCAATACTGAAATGTTCTGCTCGTTTATGCTTAAGTTCAACACTATGTGTCAGGCATCAACCATGTGTCCTGTGCATTACTAGATGTGGGAGGTGCATTAGGAAGCATAGCCACAGACTCACCCTGCTTTCAGAGAATTCATCGTCTGGTCAGGGAAGGAGGTTAACACATGCCAGTGTTGCCCACAACCCCCAGAGCAGCTCTTTGAAGACAGCTGAGTCATTTCAGAACACTGGCCGTGTTGCCTTATTCCGCAGTGTGATTGTTGCTGTTTAATGTGCATGGCTCCGGTGGCCTGAAACTGACGTGGTAACTGACGCAGAGTGGGTACTTTTCAAGGGGGTGTGGATGGCTTCGCACGATGGGGGACTTTGTACGATGTTGCTTTTAGTTTATAACTAATACATTTTTTTCTATTAAAGATAATGAAAATAGAGGCTTTTAAAATATTGAAAAGCAAATTAAAAAAAAAAGCAAACCAAAATAAGGCAAATCAAAACAAAAAATGAATGAATTAGATCCACATTTTCATATGAATTTTAAATGTTGATAATATTTATAATAATTTTTCTCTCCCAATAATTATATGCTTTTAAAGTTTTTTTTTTTTTTTTTTTTTACAAATCACTGCCTACGCACCTCACCAAGAGATTCATGTTATGTCTTAGGTTGCTGTCTTTGCAAATTTAATTTTTATTACACAGGAATAGTTGAAATTAATAAAAATAATTACAACATTGTTTTGCATTTGAATTTATATATCCATATGGTATATGTTAAATTTCAAATTTATGTCTAGTGATTATAATTTATAAATGAATAGAAGAATCAACAGGTTTGTTTATACTTAGTGATATGTCAGCAACTTCCTTATTAACTTTTTTTAATATAAAATTAATTTCATCTCCACTTAGGAAGAAAACATCTGTTCTGAAATGTGCTTCCCTTGCCAGCCCAGTGTACATATAGTTTTTTTATCTAAAAGGGACAGACAACTTACTTTGAAAAGACAGACCTTTCAAGTTTGAAAAACAAATCCAGAAGTGTTTGAAATGACTGTTTCATCTCCATCAGTATATATGAAAGTAGCCAAAAAGGACACAAATAAAAATTAGCCACTGATTTCACTGTGTTCCCACCTACACTGCGGAATGGGCAAGAGAGTTTTCATTTATTCTCTATCCTGTAATCGATAGACTACCATTCTGTCTCAAACACAGGATATGAGCAGAAGAATTTGACTTCGTCCAATATGTAACATACACTAACAGTAACGTACCCCTCACTCAGTAAGTGTCCCTGGGCTTCCCTTCAATGGGCTGACACCAGTTAATGAAATTGTATAGGTATCTGGTGCACAACTCTATAACACATCATCTGTACGCTGTATTGTGCGTTTGCCACCCCAAGTCAAGTCTCCTTCCATCACCATTTATCCCCCCTTCACCCTCTCCTACCTCCCTACCCCTTCCCCTCTAGTAATCACCACACTGTTGTCTGCCAGCGAGGTTTTTTCTTAATCCCTTCACCCTTTTTGCCCAGCCCCCCAACGCCTCCCTTCTGACAGCTGTCAGTCTGTTTCCTGTCTATGAATCTGCCTCTGTTTTGTTGGTTAGTTTATCTTCTCCTCATCTCACCAGAATTCTCAGCACCTACCCCGAGATGGGAGCACCGTTGGAAACAGTGACACAGCCCCCAAACTGGTGCCACTGTGAATTTAAGTTGCCAGTCTCACCCGAGCCCTTGAGACCATTTCCCCTACGTCCACTTCCCCAGTCTCTGCAGAGCCTGTTGCAGAACAGCCTCTGCTCCCTTCGAAACCCCCGATTCACCCCTCGTGCTGACAGCCCTGGCTTCTCTGATGAGAGCAAGTGAGCCGTCACCTGAGAGCTCCCCGGGCTGGCAGAAGTACGGTCACCACTCACGTTGCCCTTCTGATCCACAGGCAACTCTGCCTTTCGTACCGTCTTCTTCTACTTAAATATCCCCCACCCCCTTTCTCCCTTCCAAGTGTCTTCTGTTTCTGAGCTGCCTCCTCTCCTTACTCTCTTCAGCCCCTTTCTCTCTGAGGGCTCCTTGGTTCTCTGACGGATACTTGGAAAAGATACACTTGTTAGTTGGTGCAATCCCCAAGCTGGGCCCGTGGCCTCCAGAGGAAGGCGTGTCATTGTGAGGATGGCCGAGGGGAAGCTTCTGCAATGGCACCTTTTCACCCGAGAAGATGCATAATACATGATATAAATCAATACCAATATGTTACCCTGGGTAGGGAGCAGATGGATGCCACACTTCAGGTTCTGAGAGGTGGTAAGCACGTGGCCACTCAGGCCCCCTGGAGCCATTACACACGGCCCCGGGAAGGACAATAGGCCTCCGCAGCTGTGGGGTCAAGATGTGGTGTCCTCGCTGGGGCTGACTACCTCCTTCTCAGGTACGTGGGGAATGGTTATGGCTTTGGCAAATTTACTCTTGCGTAGTCTGACCAGGAGAGAGAATCAGAAGCACATCCCATTCACCGAGCATGAATAAACATGCACGTTTATAGTTCTTGGCTGGGGCTGTATTAGCTCTCCCCTTCTCTGTCATAATAGAGTCCAAAGAGATATGGCCCATCTGGGCACCCTGCTGAGCGCCACATTAATACACTCCAGCAAAGGCATCATGCTAATTGGACCAGATGATCAAGAAGTATCTATCACATCAGATGGACTGTTAAGAGCGTGCTCTTCAGAGGGTGAAAAATAAAACTCAGGGCATTTCAGAAGCCTTTCCTATCAGCAAATATTGCAGGAGTCCGATGGTCAGGAGAATAAACATGCCCGAGTAAAGGCCAAAGATTGCATTGCTCTTGCATTTATTAACATAGAGAAGGAAGTATAACCCCTGGTATTCTTTTTCAGGTTATGGAAGTTGAACACCCCACGCCTTGGAATACTTTTTTGACCCATGCACCCGAAACAAAAGGCCACCCCCAACTTTTGCCATGGGGCCCAGCATGAGTCCCTGCAGATGCAGGCTGACGAGCTCACCTGGCACCCGTACCACCTGACCCGGCAGGCACTATGAGATTCAAGGAAGCGCTCGTGGAGGAGCTGTAGTGCGGGATTCACAGCCAGCACCGAGAGAGGACACACACCCCTGGTGGTCCGGAGTGGTCCGGAGCAAGGCGATGCCCTGTGCAAGGGGGTTAGACCTCTTTGCAAAGTAGCTCTGGAATCACACAGGGCTCAAACACAGTCCGTGTCTGATCGCGAGGCACGGATTCATCAGGCGCCCAGAAGTACTGACTGTGCGTGAGAACTGCAAACCCCCCCAGTGTGCGCGTCCCATGCAAACGTCTTCACTGAGAACCCGACCCCACTTCAGCGTGGCTCCCAGCGGCCTGGGGCGGCATCGCTCGCACAGCCCCGCCTCCTTCGGGGTTTCTGTCTGGAGAAGCTTGGGGTGGAAAAGAAGTTACTGTTGGTTCTAGCCAAGACCTCATTTCCTTTTCTTACTAAGAAGCGCTTACAATCGTCAACCCTCTCTCTGCCCTTTGAGCTGGATGTTTATCTCCCACAACGCAGGAGTGCATTTCTGCAGACCTGAAATGGCATTAGGAACAAGGCCTCTGTCCCCCAGTCTCGGTGGCAGATGAAGCCCCTAACTTTGATCATTGCTGCCCAGCCACCACGGCCGACCTGATCCCAGGAACACGGCCATGCTTTGTGATTTCTCCATGAATCTCCGTTCCTAATCCGGGCTCCCTCTTCCCCCCTTTACAATGTCTGATCCCCTCAGCACAGATCTGAGTGGACCTTAATCTCTTCCCCTACCATCAGCAGTTATAGAACAAAATCTGTTTGCACTGTGCTACCTGAGGTCTGGCTTGATTTATCTTTGCCACTCAGCTGAATTCCAGCGGATCCACCCATTTGTCAAGTGGGTAGAATTAGGTCAATACATCATAAAGTGGAAGAAGTGTATTCAAGACCAAGCACAAGGTTGGCCAGGGATAGACCATGCCACACGGAGATGCGCCACAGAGACCCCATGCAGGAACGCTGGCTGTCTAGCTGCTGAGTGCCGTGGACAGCCCGCTGTGAACTGCGTCAACTGTACAGAAAGAATCACTTTTCTGAGATAGCCCACACAAATGACTAACCAAGCAAGGGTGTAAAAACCCCTCCAGTTTAGCCCAGCGATGGGTCATTTTAGCTTAGGGCTTCCTGGATCTGGGTGAAGATGTAGTCAGTATTGTGTCTTAGCTCCGCTTCCACTGGTCCCCAGCTCTGCTGCCCCGCCCTTCCTTCCATAGGGGTTAGTACCCAGGACACCCCCAAATAAAGATCCTGAGTCTTCTTCTCAATGCCTGCCCCTTGGAAAACCCCACCTGTGACACATGCCTCATAGTCCAGCGCTTTAAAGTGTTTGTTGTTATCACTTCTATTTACTCCGCTCAAAGTCTCTCTTAACTCCCTGTGAGGTTTCTTCCAAATTTACCACTCTGTTAAAAACTTCTCCCAGAAAGTCATTCATGACTTTTTTATGATTGCTAGCTGAGACGCCTCAGACCTTTCATAGACCTTTAAAGAGTATCCAGAACAGTTAACTCATTCTTCCTCTTTGAATGCATGAATGGCAGACGTGACAGAACGCTGACTTCACTGCTTTGGTTTTCCTTCTGCCCTTCCTCTGTCTTTTTTTTTTTTTTTAAGGAAGATGTCTTGTATTCTTTCATTTTGGTAAGCCTTAGTGTACTTTAATATTACTTCTACACACTCTTCTCATCTCAGTTATACATCTGACCTCAAGGATTGCATTAATTCCCAAGCATTCAAGGAGCAATTCTATGCAGACGACGACCCGCTCCATAGCGCCTCCCTTAAAACAGCTCTCTCTGTCTGCACTTGGGTATCTCGCAAGCAGTGCGGCTCAGCACGGCCACAGCAGAATCTGCCGTGTTCTCCCTCACACCAGCTGTTTCTCTCTTTACCGTTGCCAATTATACACAAGGTGGTCCTTGCCCCCCAGCTGTCCCAGCCAGAAAACGATGTCCACACTGGTACCCCTCTGTGACTGCACAGTGCCCCTACACTCATCACCAGTGTTGCCATCGCCCCCTTCACATACCCCTTACTGAAAATTTAAAAAAAAAAAACACCCACAAATGCCTCTTTTTCCATTTCTTCTTTCTAGTCCAGTAAACAATCGTCTCTCACTAACAGACATCTTTGTTGTTGAGCCTTGGCTGCCTTGCTGCATTCAGCAAACTGCAATCTCTGTGATTCTTCTAAAATGAAAACGAGGAAGTGCTACGGCATGCTTCAGGCTGGGCATGGACCTCGGGCAGCGTTGATGGCAGAAGCGTGTCCTGATTGGCTTGCGGGGCCCTTCCGGAGCTCCCCCTGGACTGCAGACCAGCCCCTATCTTTCCCCACTTACATCCTCCGCCTTGGCCACGTTCAAACTCATTAGGGTTTTGGTTGTCTGAATAGGATGCTTTCTCTCACTACCAGCTCTTGCCAGCTGCAGTTCACTCTTCCTGGAAACTTCCCTTAGATCCAAACTGAATCCAAAATGAAAATGCGATTCATTCATCCGTTTAGAATTACTCCAGTTGGTTCCACTTCTGAGATGCCTTTCCTGACCAAATGCTGATTTTCTTGACAAGATTCTCATCACGACCGGCTATCACAGTGCTCACCACGTTTTCTTGATATTTCTTGTTTGTTTCTCCTTTGTATCAGATGAAGACGGCCACGCCATCTGACTCGGTGTTCACAGCATACTCTCCAGCGGGCAAACCGTGTTTGCTGCGCTCGTGAATTGACTGTACATGTATCATTTCCTTCCCATTTTGGCTCTGACACCTCTCAATCCAGGTGGCCCTCACCACTCTACATCAGGTCTTTTCCTTTAATCAGACCTTTAAAAACCGTAATGTTTTAAACATATCAACGGGTAATATTGGTGGCATTATCTTTCCAATGCAGGTCAAGATAATAGCCAGAAAGTCCTCGGGGCTGACCCCACAGGTCTGTGATTCCTAATGCTGGGATAGTGGCTGGGGAACTAGCTATGTGCTCATTAAAGATGAGCACAAAAAAACATTGTGGAATGAGCATCTTAATTTTCTCTATGCATACTCCTGTTTAGTAGATCCAGACGAAATCTGTTATTCTGTTAGTCGTACACATTTTTGTCATTTCTCCAGGTGAGTAAGAATGGCTCAGACTTCATATGGAATCAAGATGTTAGGAGAGGTGGGGGTTCTGTCCTTATTAAATAAGACGTGATCCTCTAGTTAGAGTGACTTCTTACTTTACCATTTGTTAGAAGATGGTAGTGTCTACCCCAGAGCTTCCTCAGAGCCCCGGCACAGCACTGGCCTACGGTAGAGCCAGCTCCACGGTGGCCTCCAGTGTCTCTGTCAGCCACCCCGCCCAGTGACCTGGGTCATCGGAGGAGACACACTCCTCGGAAGGTGCCCGATGTGCTGACCGAGTGAGCTGTGCAGAGGCCTCTCTGTCGTGTGCACTTGTTGTTAACGTGACATATTGATTTAGCTCATCAGATCCGCTTCATGCATGAGGTTTCATTGCCGGTCTGCAGGGACTTTGTTTTCCTTTAAATACACTCCTGTCGGGGCCTTGTTTCCTTATGAATACAGAATTTTGGGATGCAAACCAGAAAGTGTTGTGTGCTGCTCTATATTAATCATTTTTCACATGTTTATTGACAAGAAAAACATTTCACAGCTTGACTGGGGTAGTTAAAAATAGGCTCGGGCTAATAGCACTCAATATTGAAATAAATAATGTGATGGAGTCTTCCTTAATGAAGTGCAAGAGACTCAAGGTGGCCAGAGAGAGTTTAGCAAAGCCACTTAGAAGACGTGATGTTACCACGGATTATCATGAAGTCTCCACTTGAAGTGCTGCACGCAGGTTCTGTGTCCACATGCGTGTGTTTGACAGTATGTGACTTTGAATGGGGTTTCCTCTTGAGTGGCACGTTACCCCATGGGCAATTGTTGTGAACGACCCATCATGCAGATCATTAAAGCACCGAAAATGGCACATAGCTTACCTTTTGTCAGTGGACTTCATTTTGGAGAAATTGTGGGACAGAAGGAAAACAATCTTTCCCATGGTACCACTCTCATCTTCTTACTCGGAAGTTCCCGATTGCCAGCTTCTAGCTGTGTTTCTCTCATGAAGGAAGAAATCAGAAAATATAAGAAGGTGTTTTGCCCTGGCTGGTGTAGCTCAGTGGATTGAGCTCGGTCTGCGAACCAAACCATCACAGGTTTGATTCCTAGTCAGGGCACATGCCTGGGTTGCAGGCCACGGCCCCCAGCAACCACACGTTGATGTTTCTCTCTCTCTTTCTCCCTCCCTTCCCTCTCTAAAAATAAATAAATAAATAAAATCTTAAAAAAAAAAGAAGGTGTCAAAGATAATTTCCAAAGCACAATCAGAGAGAAAGCATTCAGTGTTCACTGGGTTTGCCCTCTTCTCCTTCGCGATGTCTTCCCTCACTTGCTTTATATTTCAGTTTGAATTTTGGTAATGAGGAACGTTAATAACAAAAAAAGAGAACACATTACTTTCATACATTGGATAGAGTAAGAGACTAAAACTAAGATTTATGAGGTACCCGCTCTATTTAAGGCGATACATTTCCTGACGCATGTAAAAATACTTCATTACCTTCCCACAAAACCTTATGAAACAGGTCAGATTATGTTCCTCTTACGGATGAGATCAATAAATCCTAAAAAAATTACAAGATTTGCTCAAGGTGTCTCATCTAGTAAGGGGCAAACCCCAGACAGACGTCAGAACTGTCTGATGCCATTGTGTTAAAAAACGTGTCTTATGCAAACTTTCTTTCCTTATCACTTGAGCACACCACTAAAAGAATAATTAGGTGTGATATGATATCTTGCATTTGTACAATGACAATATCTTAAAAAAACACTTTCCCATAATTGGCTCCCAGAAATAATGTCGGGAGGGGTTTTGGCATTTTTCCTGATGAGGGCATTGGACAAACTATCTTTGTCAGGGACTCCCTGAAGTTAGGCCCTGCTGAAGGTTGGCCTTCCTCGCTTTGTTTCCAAACCAAGCCATTTCCTCTACACCATTCCACTCTGAGACTGTATTGAAACCCGTCTTTTCTTTTTTTTTTTAAAGATTTTAATTAATTAATTATTTTTTAGAGAGGGAGGGGGGAGAGAGAGAGAGAGAGGCATCAATGTGTGGTTGCTGGGGGTCATGGCCTGCAACCTAGGCATGTGCCCTGACTGGGAATCGAACCTGCGATGCCTGGTTCGCAGCCCGAGCTCAATCCACTGAGCTATGCCAGCCAGGGCAAAGCTCGTCTTTCCATTGCAAAACACTCAGCCTTTCCTTGGCATCACATCCTCTATGTGCTAAGCTTTTCCCAGTTTGGAATATGAAAGTTCTGGGTAGGAGGGACTTGCCACAGAGGGCATATTTATTTATACCTCAACACGTTTTAAAATGTGCAGTCACTTCTGGACGCCGCATGTTTTAGTTGCTTCTGGAATGCACTCTTGCTTTAGTCACAGCTTTGACTTGACTGAAACATTCCTTGCCCAGTATCAGACGTTGAAAGACAATTCAAATTACTTATCATGGCAATGACTTGTAAAAGAAAATTATAGTTTAAATCATGTATTTAAAAAGTAGACCTTTTAAGAATCATTAGTTTTTATGGGCAGTTTTAATTATTTTGATCTCACTTTTCAGCCCAGAAATCCTTTGCAACTGCCAAGTTAAACCTTCAGGAAATAAATGAAATATCATTATACATTTATATTGCGTGAAAATTAATGATATCACCAACACTTATGACCCAATTTCTTTTGAGGTGTTAACCCATTGTAATGTCTTAATTTGAAATAAAAGGCTTTTTAAACATTTGCTTTGAGGCATACAATTACAGTGGGGTTTTTCCCATGTGCTCTATATATTTATGTGTGGCACCCGTCATGCAAATTAGTATTTTATACTCATAAACAAACATTTTTATTTTACTCCCACCTCGATTCAAGTTTTCTACTTCATTTAGAGTATCTTCAATTTCTTTTTCTTTTCTGGTAAGAACTTTTGAAATCGAATTTTAAAGCAATCGTCAAATATACAATACAATACTCCTAAGTATAGACACCAGGCTGTACATTACATCGCAGAACACATTTCTCTTACAACTGAAATGCTCCTTTCGACCCCCTTTACTGACTCCCTGAACCCCTCATCTCCCTCCTCCGGCAACCACAGACCTGTTTCCTGTTTCTGTGCACTTGTCTTACATGTAAGATTCCACAACTGAGATGACACACTAGTATTTCACTCAGCACAATGTCCTCGGGTTCACTCACGTATCACTATCACGTAGCAGGCTTTCTCCGCTTCCACAGTTTAATGCTATCCCGTGCATATACACCATTCTTTCTTTACCCATCCGTCAGTGGGCGCTTGCTTAGGTGGCTTTCTTGTCGGGAATGTTTTAAATAATGTTGCACTGAACATAAATGTGCAGGTATCCCTTTGAGATAATGACTTCGTTGCCTTCACACACACACGTGCACACACACACACATATCTGGAAGAAGGAATTCTGGATCACATGGTAGTTCTGCTTTTAATTCTTTGAGAAATCTCCATACTGTTTCCCACCGTGGTTATGCCATCTTCGTTCCCACCAACGGTGCACGGGGTTCCCTTTTCCCCACATCCTCACTGGCGCTTGTCATTTCTTGTCTTTTTGTTAAAAACCATTCCAACAGGTGTATGGCGATATCTCATTGGGGTTTTGATTTGCTTTTCCTTGGTGACTAGTGATGTTGCATAACTTTTTATATACCCGTTGGCCATTTAAATAGCATTGTGGAAAAATTTTTATTCCGATCCTTTACCTATTTTTTAAATTGGATCGCTTGTTTATTTTTCTATTGAGCTGTACGAGTGCCTTATATATTTAGGGCATTAACCTCTTATCAGACACTCGGTTTGCAAATGTTTTCTCCCTTTCTGTAGGTTGCCTTTTCATTTTGTTTCAATGAGCAGGTGAATAAGCAATATCATCTGCACGATGAACACATTGCCTCCAACCCAGAGTAAGGACATGCCCAGCCGCACTGTGGAGACACTGTGAGGAATTGCACTTATTATTATTTACTGCCTTTGAATGACTGCTATGAAACAGTCTGCCCTTTTATTTTTTCTGGTTTTTCATCACCATCTCAAAATTGGTATTATTACACCCTCTCACATAGGAGAGACAGAAACTGAAATGTAGCAAAAATCTTGACTTAGATTGCACATCACAACTGTGTGTGATCAGGGGTTCATTTCGGGGCTGGTTTGGCTCAAAAGTTGATCCTTTTACTCTATATCATGATTCCTGGAAAAATAATGAAGTTGTCATAGTTGAACTTATTGTGGCATTTTCTACCTTTTTAGGAGGTTTTTTCACGGTCCCCTGAGCCAGAATTGGGTTCAAGAAAGAAATGTGCCTTAGCATTAAGCTTCAAAAATATAATGTGTGGGTTTATTTTAAAAACAATAAAAATCTGTGAGAGAACAATGAATGGTTAATATATTACAGTTTTCAACACATAATTGAATGGGTTTGGAGTTGGACTTCTCAGCATTTAAGTTGCCTATTTAACGTGTCAATTTTTAAAAAGGTATTTTATTTCCATCAAATAGTGTCCACGCATATGTTGTTCAGTATTGGAATTTTCATTATGAGCTACTTGTTGGTATTTGGGGACACGGATCCCCCAGTCTGCCTGGTGCATTTCGTCTCTGTGCCACTGTCTCCAACCCAGCTGTGTTACCTGAGCAGCAGCAGGGCCGGCACTCCCACAGCCACGTGACCGCGGCATGGCAGTGGCTGGTCACGTTCCGGGACTTAGGAAGAATTGAAAATGTTGCGTAACTTTTCTGTTGTTCTTTAACATTATTTTTGGTTTCGTTTTTACTGCAATGATTGGCTTTGGTTTTTAATCTCCAAGGGCCTGTGCAGGGTCCATTTTCAGAGAATCTAGTTTCTCGTTTCTTCCTACGCTCACGAACCTCCTGCTGTTACTCTCACACCCCGAACCCTACGCTTCACTAAACGTCCATCAGAAGCCGAAGTTGTGGAGAATGGATTAATGTGACACCTCTGAACAAAATAGCAAAAGCATTCCAATATTTGATCTCTCTGCAATGTTTGAAATACCTCCCTTGCTTAAATGCATTCTGGAACCCACCGCCTGAAACCTGGAGGAGGCGGAATAATAGCATCCAAAACGCACTGTATATCCGGGGTCTAGGACTTTGCGGTTGTTCATGGCAGAGCGTCCTTCGCTGATGTGATTAAGGGCCTTGAGATGAGGCGATCGTCCCGACTTGTGCTCCCATGTACAGTGTGCACCCATGTTTTTGGCTCAAACTTTCAGGGAAAAAAAAATCTTTCGTTTTAATGCAATTTTTATTCATTTCTATGTAAAAACAAGATTGATTATCATATTCCAGGGTACTTATTTTGCATATGGATATTGTTATTGCTAACACTTTTAGTGCATAAGCATAAATAAAATAATGAAAAACATTTACATAGGTACAAAATTAGTACTACCCCGGCATAACGCGCATCCTTATTTTTCCTCCAAAAAATTTGGGCAAAAAGTGCGCATTATATATGGCAAAATACGGTATGTGGAGGGCCTAAGCACGTGCATCCTCAAAAAAAAAAAACGGAGACCTTTCCCAGCTGTAGACCATCCGTGCTAGGCCTCCACCAAGCCAGAGACACGTGATGTGGCCAGATTTGAAGGCGGAAGGGGAGGCGCACAGGCCAGGTACGGCAGGGGACCTGGAGAAGGCAGAAACAGCCGGGAAGCAGATTTCCTCCTGGGGCGAGTGGAAAGGAATACAGCCACGCCAAAACCTTGGTTTTGGCCCAGTATGGCCCATTTTGGACTTCTAACCTACAGAACTGGAGGAAAATAAATGTAAAGTATTAAGGCACCGAGTGTGTTGATCCCTTGCAAGCACGACACTTTTATACACCCTAGTCACTCATTTCTTGAATTTCCTACACTGTTCAGTTGTATTATAACCTTCCTAGTTCAAGGAGGTGGACCCTTTGCTGCTGTTCCTCTGTGTTCCTCTTCCAGAAAAATCACAGGCAACCAACCGTTTCTAGCACCCAAATACAACTGGTCTTGGCCATTTTCACTGTTACTGAAGTGCTCCAGCGCCTCACGATTCTCTGCTTAAAGTGCTGAAGTAAAAGCACGTGACAACGTTCTCCAGGGAATGAAATTACTGCCCTTTAAACCGAATGTCTCCCGTCCGTGATGTGCAAAGAGGTGTGCCTCTCGTGTGTGCCGCACGTGGAGTGGTGTCTCACCGTGGGCTCTATTCTCCAAGGGAAGGAAAAGAGTTGGGCCAGTAGCGGGCAACCTCACAGGTGATGGAGTTCAGGTTTCAAGATATCTCGCCGATTAGGGTTGGCAGGTGGGAGTGATTAGACACAGGTGCGCACTGGCAGAATCACCCATAATTTTGTTACTATTGCTTATTTCTTATCGTTACTCTTTCTTCCTTATAGATGGATGAGCGCTCACCCAAACAACATTCCTGTTTCATTACTCTCCTCCAGACACTGCCTCTGTGCGAACCCGGCACCGCGGTTCTAATTGCACCGTTGCACGCTAGATTTAAGCAAGGCTATGCAGAATGTCACAGGGAACTCTGAAAAAATTAAAATGTTCATAATTTTTATGAATAATTGCCTAATTTGCACATTCTGGGGCTTAATTTGAATGCCGTACTGATTATGCAAGCCTTTGAATAATTCACGTGTAGACCTGCCCCATTACCCTGACAATCGGGGGAGGCCGCTGGTCCCCGAAAGCTGTCGTGTGACGTTACAGACTCGGACTGGGGGTGTAAGGGTCTAGCAACCATTTGCAGGAAGAAATGGAAATGAAGAGGAGCGCCTGCAGAAAATTAATTGACAAATTTCTGTTTCGGGTGACCTTTGTGAAAACATACACACCGACACCTTTGCCATAGCACCTTCCCACTGATCTTCTTCTGTCCAGTGACCTGAAGAACACTATAAATACAGATGTAAAAGGCTTCATCTAGCAGAATCAAGATGAAAAAGCCTGACAGCGATAATTTGACTATATGAAATATAATCATACTTTTCATTCGCGAATAGAAGCCTTACATGCTACTTGAACTTTTGCGAAGAGCCAATCTTACTGTAAGGCTTTGCTGAGAAAGATTGTCAAAGCGAGACCAATGAATTCGTATGCAGATCCAAAGACATCCAGATGTCTGTCTGTTCCCACCCCCGAAGTACCCTCCTGCTTTCCTTTGGGCTTTCCCACTCATCTTCCCGTCTCCTAGATGCACCTGCGTCTTAGTAGCGCAGGGACACGCTTGCTCCATTAACCACCTCCATCCCGCCACAAAAATGTAACTCACTTCTACGTTGCACTGAGATCTTTCACTGGTACCATCATCCAGATCAGCAGTGAAGGGTGGAAGCTGTTCGGTTAGATACCGGGGGCTGAATCAGTGGGGGTGTTGGCAATACTAGTTCCTATGTGTCTGTTTAGCTGAGAAATTAGTGAGAAAGTGTATATTAAAAACTATCAGTCTACACGGCATGCACTAAGAGATAAAGTGATGTATTATTTTCTTTATTAATGTTTCCCTGCGTTGCCTTTCAGCTCTAGTTTGTATCGTATGTTCCAGATCTCATCTATTTTGTATGTGGAAGTTGCCTTAAGGAGTGGCAGCCTCTTCTTTCTTAGCAGGTCTGGATTCTCACTGACCATCGTATTTACCTGGGCACTTTCTAAAAATAGAAAGTCTCGGCTTTCCTCTCCACCCAGGGCCTCTCCAATTCTGATTTAGTTTGTCCTGGATGAGGACTCTACATTTTTAAAAAGGCTCACAGTTGAGTTTCATGAACCAACTTATTCGGAACCCATTGTTCTAAGTCACAATTATGCAACCTGGGCTTCAGGGAGCCCAAACAGCCTGCATGTGTTTGCAGAACCTTGAGGTTCACATTTTTAAATTTCCTAGGAAAAAGTTTATCAAGTTCCCTCTCTCAAAACATGAAAACAATATTCTAAATTCACTCTTTTCACCTAGAGTCAGGCAAAGAGAGAGCCACACATCCCGAATGTATGACTTTGACATGCTGTATGAATTGTGGCTACTAAATGTCGACTTGGAGGGGGTTATAGTTTATGAATCATGAGAAGTAATTGATTTTAATTTTGTGAAAGGGAAACGATTTTAGTTTTAGCAGCACTAAATTTAAAGGTTGATATAATATTTCTTTATTTTACTATGTGGATCTATAACAAATGCATCTTTCATTATTCATATATGTATACTTAAAACATTAAATATAAATTTTTGAAAGTGGAAAATACTATATATAATTTAAAGTACACTGCGCCAACATCTTAGATAAATAATTAATAACATCACGCTTTCTATATTTGTTTCTATTATTCGGGAGTTTTCTTTCTTTGTGAATTTCTGCAGGAAAACATGAAGAGTTCTAGTGGGGTTCCAAGCTCCGGGCTGCGGAGCAAGTGGGACTTAATCTTGAAAGTCCAAGCAGTTTCTATAGAAACCTAGGCTTAGTATGTTGACAGTAGCTGAAAAACTAACTTTTTGTCTGTATACTTTTCTTACAAAGTACTAGGCAGGCATTATTTCATGAGCAGAAATAGGTGACAGGATTGCATGTTTATCTGGGGGGGAGCTGAAAGAAGGAGACAATAGAGGATTCATACCTAATCTCAGAGACAGCAAGAGGTCAGGTTATAAACTTTGGTGATGTTGGCCACCTCTGGGCCAAAGACACATCATCTCAGAGCACTGGCACTTAAGCCTGCATCATCTCTGGTCCCTGTGGCTCTAGCCTCATCAACTGTAGACCCTCCGAAACTGTCCTTCTTGGACTGTAGTCTTCTTCAACGTCGACTCCATAAAAGTCTACTGTACCTATTGAGTATGTTCTACATACATTACCATGTTATGATCTCTTTTGTCTTATCATAAATAGACCAACGTCAATGAGAGACACAAAGAAATGGAGACAGAGAAGGCACTACAGAAACAGAAGGGAAGGGCCCCAAAGATATTGGGAAGATGGAGACAGACAGAGAGAGAGAGAGAGAGAGAGAGAGAGAGAGCGTGCGCACATGCGCATGATGGGGGAAAGAGAAAGTCATCTCAGCAAGCAAGAAAGATGCAGAAAAGTCGAGAAGATAGTGAGAAAATTAAAGGAGAAAGCAAGGTAGAAACAGTATCTGCATTCCACAGGGACTACCATCAAAAAGCAGGAAAGGACAGCTGCTACAATTTTGCTGGCATCTAGCCACGCTCGTGTAAATATTTTTGAGGAAAGAAGGATACGGAATAAATGTCATGACTCTAATCATACGAATGCCATTATTTCATGTGCATCTATGGCTGGGAGCAAGTCTCTTCTTCATTTTATTTGAGAATTTGGCTTATAATGTGCAGTGATCCATCATCTGTAAGAGAAATGTGCGGAAAGATAAATTGTACAGTACTCTGACAAATCTTATTACAGCAACATATAGAAGAGGAAAAATTAACAGCTAATCCATTATAAATGTCAAAGCCACAGTGCCACTTTCTTCATAACTATTGTATTTCCATTTCTTTCTCATTAATTCTCAGTCCTTATGAATCAGTTTTCATTGGTTGGTCAGTCATGTACATCCAGGAACTCCTAATGAAATATGTACCTACTGCCATTAATTTAAGAGTATTATTGCAAAAAGTCAGTAAAATTTTTGTTTCTTTCTGAGAAAATAGACGAATACATACAATTAATTGCATTGGTCTTTTACGTTAGAGTAGGGGTGGGAAACCAATTTTCTTTTTAATTCCAGATTATGTGAATTGTCAGAACTAGAAAAGACAGTTACAATATATTTACTAAATACTTTAAGGAGATAGATTGTTAGACAATGACCTAAGGCAGTCTACTTACAGAAGATGCTTATTAATTATATCTCTTGTCTCTTTCTATACACTTGTTTTCTTCCCCAATTTTTAGGATCTGTTGATAAATCGCTTACATCCTATATGTGCAAGGATATGACAGAAGAAGGAAGACTCAATCACAATTTCTGCAAGTATCGCACATTAAAGAGAGTTGTAAATATTTTGCTGCTCCTCCCACTGAGAATGTAATTTTACTTCTATTCAATTTTATTCTATTTAACTTTTAGTTTTTATTCGATTCAAGGCTGGCCTCGGTGACTGGCATGCCTGGTAGAAAAGGGCAGAGGTTCTGCTGTTCCGGGTTAGGGACTGGCTTTTACGAGGACGCGTGGCATCTTCACTCCCTCCCAAGAGCCGTGAATGAGTACGTAGGAGGGGGAACTTATCTTCTGGAGGGCAGGCCCCTTGCAGTACAGGCTTCCCCCACTAGGGGGGTGTTCCATGCATCTGTATCAGTGCACCAGCTGGCGTTGTGGTGAGAGGCTGCGTTCGGTTTCACTGAATTTTTTTTTTAAGACTCCACATGTTGCTTATTCATGATGGGTGGTTTATGAGCACACTTGCCAACACCCCACTGAGTGTTCAGCAGTTTCTGACCCAAAGGTTGTGACCCCCGTGCCCCACCCTCCCTATTCACCTGACCTCACACCGAGTGGCTTCTCCCCTATCAGATGAAAAAAGTCCTCCAAGGGAAACATCTTGCCAATGTGGAAGAGGTGAGACAAGAAACAGCAGAAGCACTAGAAGGCATCAAAATCATCGAGTTCAAAAACTGTTTTGAGCAGCAGGAAAAACGTCTCAATAGATATATGGCATCAGATAGAGAGTACTTGGAAGACAACTGAAATGTAAACATATATGAATGAACACACAAGCTTTTATAAATAAATCCCAGGGTCTTGGGGTCCCCGTTATAAGGCCCACTACCCTGAGGCCGTCATTCCATGAGGAAGTGCAAACTACACAGATACTCCACGTGACACCCCCCCCCCGCTGGCAGCGCCCCATCTGAGGCAGGTCTTGCAACCACCCTCCCAGAGGGCACAGAGAGGGGCGTGGAGCCACCCTGGACCACCCAGACCAGGTGGTCATCCAGCTGAATGTCACCAAAGAGTCTCTGTTCACCCCCCTTGGAACAGGAGCTGTGCCCAGCAGTGCTTGGCTCAAACAGGCGAAGTACAAAGTTGTAAGATATACGAAACATCTTCCCCCTGGCAGGCATAGCTCAGTGGATTGAGCCCGGGCTGCAAACCAAAGTGTCCCAGGTTCTATTCCCAGCCAGGGTACATGCCTGGGTTGCAGGCCATAATCCCCCGCAACCGTACATTGATGTTTCTCTCTCTCTCTCCCTCCCTTCCCTCTCTAAAAATAAATAAATAAAAATCTTAAAAAAAAAAGAAACATCTTCTTTAAGCTCCAGTGTTTTTTATGGCAGTTGTTATAGTGGGTTGGATATATGGAGATTACACCCAAGAAGTTTTTCTTTTCCTGTTTCCTGCCCCTGCTGGAGTGGTTAAAGGAGATTATGTGAAGGTTATGGAGATCGAGCCGGGCTAAAGGCATCCACCGACTCAAGTGTGATGAATCGATTTAGGCTTTTGTACTCCTACAGCATAAGCTAGTTTGAGTTTGTTTTTAGTATTTATGACTTTAATGAATATGGCTTGCAAACCATCCTGATAAGCAGTGGAAACTTCAAATTTGCTAACAGTCCTTTAGTAGCTGGAACTTCCGATGTCCATAGTTTATAAATACATCAATCAAAAGAACACATTTAGGGATATTTTGCTGCCAAAAGTAACTTGGAAATTGTATGGAATATCCAAGTCCTTCAAGAAGATAAAAAGGCTGCTGGAAAGCAAGCCTGCAGACTGTGCCTCTCCTGGCCGTCCTATAATTTCACTGTCCTCATTTAGTCCTTGATGGGTCATTTCCAGCTCCTTTGGTGACATTTCCTCATTTTCCCTTCCATTGTCACGTCTTAATGTTCTATTCTTGTTCGGGCTCTGTAGAGATTGTTTCCTCCTCGTGATTTCTCTACTTCTCTCCTCTATGTGGCCGCGTGGCTTTTACAGCTCAATTCCCAACCCCCCATCAGTGGTTCTACCTTCTCCTACCCACTTTCAACAAGCTGCTTACTGCAGTTTTTAGCAATTCCTATCACTTGCCTCACGGATTACCTAAAAACAAGCACATTTTACTATAATGTCTCTTTCATGTCTGTCTCTCACCTCTGCTACTTTTCAGTTGGTAGGAAGGCCAGACTAATATTTTATAGCACAAATGCTCTTTTGGTTTTCCTGCCCAAGTGAGATTCCTAGAGTGTGTGGAGTATGGAGGCCAAATATGTTTGATTATGGTTAAGAAATGAGAATCCAAACTTGTCCATGGACAGTCAGGATGATGAGAGAGATTTAAAGGAGACTCAACATGTAGATTTGATAGAATGGAGTGACCTCATAAATAGTGAATAGTGAGGGCTTGAGCCAAAACAGCATCAAAGCAGGTGCTTAGTTCTGACCTAGGCTGTGTGGACAGTCCTGTTATTTTCCAAAGTTGGGACGATGAGGCTAGGGCCAGGCATTAGAAAGGAAATAGTGTGTAGGTATAGTCCCATCCCTGTGTCGCCATCCAAGGTTAGAAAATAGTCCTAGAAAAGGCTAAGTAGAAGAGGAAAGGGAAGGATCAAATGGAAGTAACTTGGATTGTACATGGATTTATTCCTATGACCTCCCATCTCTGTGACAATCTCATCATTGTATTCATTAGTAAACTGAGTCTCGAAAAGGAAGAAATCCCTTTAAATTAGTTCAGCTCGCACAAGCCAAAGATTGGAAAGCCAGGAAGCAAACCCATTTAACCTAGAAAATGTTGTTTTAAAATCACACCTGGTTGTAACCTAGGTAGGTTGACATGACTCGCAAAAGTGGGACCTCAGTTATCGTTGACCCATGCGGAAGGAATCCTGGTATAAAATCATGCAGGGGTTGCTTAGGGATCCTGAATCACGTCTCTCACACGACTTTCTTTTTTACAGTTTCTGCTAAATTTTTATACAATCCAACCCCTCAAAAGTATGTTTCAAGAGCAAAAGAGAGGCCTGGTGTTGTATGCACTTCAGTTTGAAATTTGCTTGTGTCCTATAGTGAAAATGTCTTCACTTACAAATGAGAATAATTAGAAAAAAAACCCCACTTACACTCTCATGTAAGAACTTACTAATAAAATGACTGAAAACGCACCTCAAATGATTTTTACATTGGTGTTGTGTTTAAAGGATAGCTTTAAATCACCACATTAAGATCACAAAATATATTTTATATCTGAAAAAACATGTCAGACTACAAGGTTGAACCTCATAATTTAAAAATAACAAAACAGGATATTCTGTGTGCTCCTTTTGGCTGAATACGAATGAATTTAGATTAGTTAGGCTCCTGTCATGAATCCTGTTAAGAGGTTTTATAATGTACTATTAAGAAAGAATTGTTCGTTTCAATTTGTCTAGGCTTAAATACAATACAAGAAGATAAACATTAAATTATAGCTGGAGATTTCTCTTTCAGAGACGTTTTATTTTTTCAATTTATATGTAAATTTACATCTAAAGTAGAATGCATCTATAAACAAAAACAGGAAAGGTTTAGTATGAACTTGAAACATAACTTTAGACAGAGTGATATCCATATCTCAAGTAAAGACAAAATACTTGAAATAGGACTTCAGGATCTTATAAAAGTGTGACATGGATAACAGTAAACAATGTGTAAATGGGTAAGCAAAAATAATTTGTCATCTCCTTTTACATAATTTATTATTTAAAGTTCACATTACAATGTGCCTGAATATTATATTCAAGAGCAATATAGGTCTGATTCTGGAAACCTAATAATATAAATTTTTGATACCTTACTCTAGTTGTTACATGAATATTTTTTCCAGACATCACTCTGTTTTATTTCAGTCTAAAATTTGGTGTTTCTGCATCCAAGCCACGCAGTCTGGTGGCTGTTTCCCTCCATCTTCCCTTGTCCACTCCCATGGACCTTTTGCCTTAATGATCGAAGGTATTTTGGAACTTTTCAGATTTATTTTATTATTATTTTTTAATTTTTATAATGGTAGAATGGACTTAGATTACTATCAGGACATTTAGAGTTTTCAGAGAATTTGTCTGACACCAACTGGAATGTTAAGAGGTGACGGTAAAAATAAATAAGTGAATAAACTTCTAGTAAGCACAATATACAACATGAGAAATAAAGGAAGAACTTTTAGGAAAGAATAAAAATCTCCAGAATCTAAGTCACATCCAGATCATGAAACCTCCGATTCAGTTGTAGGAAAATCACTGCATTCTGCTATATCAAAGATATTTTCTTTTTCTTTTAATTCAGCTAGGTAGTAATTGATACACGTGCGTGTGTGTGCGCACACACACATACACACACACTCATTTTGGAGATTGGGTAAATTCTCCTATGGGGCATCAGACTCTCCAGCTCCCCCAGGAGCTCTGCCCTGCTGGGCAGCCCAAGTAAAGGACTCAGACCAGTCCTGGATAGGCCTTCAGTCTCCACTCCTAATTCAAGAATGTATCAGATCTGCCTTTCTCCCTCCCTCCCTCCCTCGCCCCTTCCCTTCCTTTCTTCCTTCCTTCCTCTCTTTTCTCCTCTTTCTCTCTCTCTTTCATCTTCTAAGTTTCTCTCCTTATTGCATTATCTTTCGGAGTACTGGTCAGACCAGATTAGTGGAGTCCACCTGAACTTGTGATATTTTACTTAATTCTCTCCAAGTTTTTGTTTTCAGTGTTTGTTTTTGTCACATAATGGGCACTGATATATCAGAAATTTAATAGGGGGCATAGGGGTTCCCCTATGAATAGGGGTCCCAATGGGCCTTTTTATTAGAGACATTATTTAGGAAAACTCCCTTAACTGAAATAAAGAAGACATTGAGATTAAAGAAATCCTAGCATGTCCAGCTGTGGCCACACCATCATGGACTCATAGCAGGAAGGGCTGGAAAATGCTACAGGCTTATATTTAAAAAAAAAAAGAAAAAGAAAAAAAAAAAGAAAAAAATAAACCACAGGGCTCTCCATGATCTGGACTTTGCCTTTTCATCCAAATAATTTCATTCCCTGACATCTTGATAGAATCCTGTATCTAATTAATGTCTGGCCTGCTGTTGTTGCTCAGAAAATTATCTGAATGAGTTGATTTTGCTAGTAAAGAGGAAAAAAAGTGGGTAGCATTAAACTAAAACTTGAAACTCAGCACTTTTAATCACTTCTAAGCATTTCTAAGAACAAAGAAATGCATGCTATCACCCAGCTACATGCCAGTTTTGCAAAGCATTACCAAGTGAAAACAAAAATGAAGACAGAATTGAATATAAACTCACCGGGACCCAATGCCCCCATGCACTTCCAATTCTGTCCTATTTTCCCATCTCCACGGTTCCCAACACACTCTGGCGACTCACCATCCGACCCCAGAAATGGGATCCCGTGTGTCCTGTTCAGAATTTCATCTTGTTTAAGCTGTATTCTTTACTTAATTTCACTTCTTCACCCGCCAGCAGCTGAAAAAGTAGAGGATTACAGCCAGAAGCACCTTCTCCAAGAGGAAAAGGAGAGTTTCTAACAATTTGTCCCCGCGGAACGTTCCCATAGAATAATATAGGAACTATGTCCAAATGCACTCCCCCTTGGCGGTGAGGAGGTTGCAGGGGCTGGCGCAGGTGGCTGCGGCTCACTGGCGCAAGGGGGACAGCGAGAGACGGACAGCTGAGTGAGAAGGCATGTTCTCCTACCATTGTTTCTTGCGAGAACGAAGCAGCACAGCAAACCTGGGTTTGCTTCCGCACCAAATATTCTCCCGGGGGTGATGTGAGGTCTGATCAACAAACAAGACCTCTTTATTGGGAGATTTAAAGGAAAGATTCCAACCCAAACAAGCCACGTTGCTGGGAGTCAGAACTGGCACTCTGGACCTCAGGGGAGTCTGTCCGCCCGCCCTTTCTGAATTTCACTGTGGCGTTTGCTCCCTGAGGTCAACATTTCACCAGGGTCATTTCTTGTCGGGCCATTCTGTGGTCTCCTGATAACTGTGTTACAGTTCCTTGTGAAGGAGACTTGTGTTTACATGTCTGAATATAACAAACAATTAATATTAATCTTACACAATTTAATCCTGGTGGAGCTGGGTACCACACAGGATTACTTGATAGTAGCCATGACAATGCCGACAGTGTCTGAGGGGAAGGAAAAACTTTATACAGGTAGTTGTTTGTACATGCACTTAATACATTTCTGTTAAGTTCCCGTCGTGTGCCAGGGACTGCTGTGGTAGGCACTGGAGATGTGGTATGAACAAAACAGGCAGAATCCCCTGACCTCTTGGTGCTCCACTTCTCCTTTGGAAAGAGAGACGACCAACACAATACATAAATAAACTATACATAGGTGAGCTGATCATAGAGTGTTTGAATAGTAACAAAGCAGAGGAGGGGGCAGAATTGCACTAAGGTCATAATTGTAATTCAAGGTCTTTTTATTTGCTTGCTTGTCTCTCCGAAGCAAATGTCTTTTATCACCATGTAAAGAATATATGTACTTTCCTAAAGTGCTAAAAAGGTTAATGAGGCCTGGAGAAGCTCCTATGAATTACTGATGTGTTCAAGGCAAAGATAAACGTTACTCACCAGTTCTGTGGGCATGTCTGTGTGTGTGTGTCTTTCTGTGAGAGGGGATGATGTGTGAGCCTCAGGTATGCAGTGTTCTTTGGGTGGAAAAAATAAAATTCAATCGGTTCAATTTATCCCTAGTTATTTTTCTTTTTTTAAAGATTTTATTTATTTATTTTTAGAGTGGGAAGGGAGGGAGAGAGAGTGAGAGGGAGAGAGAGAGGGAGAAACATCAATGTGTGGTTGCTGGGGGTTATGGCCTGAAACCCAGGCATGTACCCTGACTGGGAATCGAACCTGGGACACTTTGGTTCGCAGCCCGTGCTCAATCCACTGAGCTATGCCAGCCAGGGCTGTCCCTTGTTATTTTTCAATGTGGAGTCACTCACTCGTGATGCCAGCATTACAATATGACAGATAAGAACCACCTCCTTACAGCATCATTTTTCTGTCCCAACAAAAGACAACCGTTAGCTCCACCTCTTCTAGTGGAAGATGGAGTATATTTCCTGCGGGGTGTGCTGGTCTGTGCCGTGGAAACGTTCTCACACATACAATTACTGAACATTGATACTTTGTTTACAAAACAGAATTTTAAACATCAGGTCAACAGGATGTGAAGAGTTTGAGGAGCAGCCTGGAGTGGAAGGACTTCAAGTCCTGTGTGCGCTGAACCATCTCTCTCTCTCCTTCGAGAGCAATAAAGAACCACGCTGCAAAAACTGCAGTAGTGCCTATAAATGTGAGTTAATTAGGCATCAATAAAAGTAGGAAGTCCCAGAAGCACTGAGCCTTAAGGGCTGGACTTGAACCTGGCCGTAGATACAGATTCAGTAGGAACGAAACTCCGTCCTAAAACCGTGTAAGGGGGAGCGAGCATTAACAGAGACAGAATGGGAATTACCAGATAAACAAAGAAAATTGCTATGAATTTTAAATGTCTTAATTGTCTAGTTCCATAATCTTGAGTTATTACTTTATCCTTCTCATTTTCTCTGTTTTTAACCAAACTTTTCAAAAACACTTTTATGAGCCCAGGTCTACTTGAATTAATAAGCTTAGCTGGAGATTTGTCATGGATTTAGCTTATGTGGACTTTTCTGCACTCGTTTTAAGAGCACAGACTTAGGATCATATTCTCCAAAATTGCTCAGCATACCTTGATTGTTTTCTCTTTGTATTTAGTCCTTAGCCTCACTTCACTCATTTTAGGGACAAGGACAGTTTATGTCCAGTGGCAGTATATGTATTGTTCTATACCTCTTGAGTGAACGTATCCTCATTTAATTCAGAGGAATGGATTATTTTTACAAACAAAGAACCAGAGTTCTACACAGATAGGTAAAAACAAGGTGAGAGCAGTAACGCAGAAGACCAGGTGGCAAACTCATTTTCACCAGGGGCCACATCAGCCTTGCGGCTGCCTTCAAAGGGCCAAATGGAATGTTAGGACTGTGTAAGGAGCAAGGTTAAGGATCCTTGCTCCTTAACCAGGGGCAAGGATCTTGGTGCTGCCGCCAGGTAGAAACAAGGTGCTGGGCAGGTAAAACAAGGTGGAGGGCCGGGTTCAGTCCTCAGGCCTTGCGTTTGCCACCTGTGCGGTAGACCTACAAATGTTTAAGAGAGCTATGAAAAAAAGGACTGGAATTGTGCTACATGAGAAAATGACTCCTATTTGAATTCAAAGCCTTTATCCCATAACCTGCACACTTGTTCTTCTCAGATGGAAGCACCCTTTCTCCAGGGTTATCATCAGAGTGGCCTACCCTCCGCCCCAGCTTTCCCGAAGGCCGGCTCTTCTGAATCAACACCAGTCAGCATTGCCCTTTCTCCCGTTCTAGTTGGCAAGGACCCTGGCTTATCTGAGCCTTCCAATGCAACTGTTCAGGGCTCTCCCTACAGAGCCAGAAGCTCTGCAGACACCTGAGCTGCACATCAGTTACTTCCTTCAACGTACGGGAAAACCCAGCATCGAAAAAGGGGGATGGCTCTTCAGAATCCCAGACCCGGCACCATTTTGGGGTGAAAAGAAAGCCAGTCGGTCTTGCATCCTGGGTCTCTTAAGGAGAAAGGCCGGGGGCGCATGTTGTGAGATTACTATGTATTAAAACCAAGCAAGTCTGTCACGTGCTTAAGTTCCGTGGCCCTAAATTCTAGCAGCAATGGAACGTTGTCAAACTGTTAGGTCCTCATAGGACTCTGCCCTGCACAGTGTTCTGACAGCAAGATAGGAATCAGTGTTAAGAGGGCCATGGAAAATCCTTCTGCTGTCCTGCGAAAGCTCACTCCTTGTCAGCGATGACATGCGGCTGCTGAAGGTTTCTCGCTCCCCGTGATCTCCAGACGGGACAGGGAGTCCGCTCCGGGCCAGCTTCAAGGGCTCAGGTGAGGCTGTGGGGGCGTGTGGACGCAGCTCTGCAGCGTGGCCGGCTCAGAGGCTGTTGTTCTCAGGGGAGACCTCCTTCTGTCAGATGTCACCCTATCACGGCCCACTCCACTGAGCTTCCAGTTGCACAGAAACGCAAAAGGAAAGTGGGTTAGCCCTGACTGGCATAGCTCAGTGGATTGAGCGCGGGCTGCGAACCAAAGTGTCGCAGGTTCGATTCCCAGTCAGGGCACATGCCTGGGTTGCAGCAACCGCACATGGATGTTTCTCTCTCTCTCCCTTTCTCCCTCCCTTCCCTCTCTAAAAATAAATGAATAAAATCTTTAAAAAAAAAAAGAAAAAAGAAAGTGGGTTAACAAAATGTGTCGAGGAAGTTCCACTCCTTCTGAGAAGTGACTAACCGTATAGTGATCTCTATGTTGGCGTGGAAAGGTATATACACATGGGCAGATATAGGTATAGAAATAGGTGACATAGAAATAGGTATAGGTAGATGTATGGATGTAGATGACACAGGTATGCGTACAGATATAGACATAGGGATGGGCACGGAAAACCCCTGTGACCGTGTGAGTTTGTGTTGGGTGGGGAAGGGACACGTGTGTGTGTGCCTGCTTGGGGACGACGGGCATGGAAACGTGGGTAGACACCCCACACTTTATTTTCAAAAGAGATTTAGTCTGAGATTAACATGACAATAAAGATTACAAATACGAAAAGGGAAAATCCATGTCAAGGTTAAAAAGTGGCATATTGTGGCTTAGAATGACATTTTTTAGGTCATTATATCCAATTATTTCCCCACCATACCTTCTACTTCTTGACTGCAAAGGTAGCATGTTTACTGGTTGCTTTATTATTGTCATAACAAAAATTACGAAAATTAGTAAAAATGTTAGATAATATTGTACCTCACAATTTTAGTCATGAAATCTAGGAATATGTTCATAACCAATTTAAATGAAAAATGCTATCATAATCTTCATAATAAATTGCCATTTCCTTTTTATCATTCAATTGTGATAAGCCAAGGAATCACATTTTCTTCCTAATTTAATGAGGACATATTTTATTTAGATTAGTATATTATTTAAATGTGCAAACTGCAAATTGACAACATCTGGTACTGGAATGCAAAACACTATGGTACTGACTGAAAGATAAAGGTTAGAGAATTTGACACAGGTTCTTATGCATTATAAAAATAACAATAATTAGGTCAAAGCTGCAACTGACTGCATTTTGAAGCCCTTTGAACTTTGAAATGAGAAGATCTGTAGTACCTTTCTAATTTTATGCAGAAGTAACACAGAAGTGGAAAATAGAAATATGATGTACTTAAAAATGAAAATGGCTGCATGTTTCAATACTTTGTATATTTATAATCATTAAATGAAATATTTAAGTGGTCATTGCATTTAACATATTACTATCATGCTGCAAATCTGTGATATTGTATTAAAAACTTCACTGCAAACTAAGACATTTGTTCATTGAATGAAGGTCAAACTTAAGAACATAAGTTATTTGAAACAGATAATTTATGTGACATTAGGCAATAACACCAACACACAAATATACTGTACATACATAACTAGAACTTTTTATAAAGCAGTAATTTATCTATAGGTATCTAATCATTTATACCAACATTTTCAAAATAGGACAAAATTAGTTTTAAAAGGTTAATTCAAAATAAAGCCATGATAAATAATGAAATGTACTCAGTAATTGATATTCTGTATGTTGGTGAGAAAAAGTTCAAAATGCATGTTTTTTATTTAGCACATTATAAATATGATTACATTTGTTGCCAAGAGATAAAAAGTATACTTAACATTTTTTATCTACTTCAAGTGAATGAAAAAAAAACTGTGAAGCTGACAACTGCGACAAAAATAGAAAATCATTAAGCTAATGTAGAAAAATCAAGTTTTGTGTCCTCAGTGCAAATTCATTAATCTTTTCAAGAATACCCTGAAAGAATGCATAATGGTGTTTGTATCTCTGAACTGTTTTTAAAAATGCATCCCTAAAAGCTTTACAAACAGCATGGAAATTCATCTCAAGAACAATCGATGAGACGATGAACCCAGAATTTCATAAAGTCTTGAAATATTGTTAGTGGTATTAGGTCTGTGGGTCACTTGGAAGGTGACATAGTCTAATACTTAGAACAGTGCACCGGAAATCATGAATTTTATTCCCAATTTCTATCTGTGAAATACCCTCCAACAACCTTTTTCACCTTTGTTTCTACACAGGGAGAAAGGGAAGCTAATATTCACTTTTTATCAGGCAAATTTTTTTTCCCAGAAACTCATGCTTTACTCTTTAAAAAAAAGTTTTGAAGTCTTAGGGGCAAGAGATGTGTCATTTATAACCATAAAATATTATTTCAAAACTGAACTATAAATCTTCACTTGTTGTGCATTTCAAAATTATTCTCAAAAGAAAAGAGTTTTATGCAGCAAATTTTCCCTTGGTTAAAATGTCATGAACTTGGCCAAAGATTTAGTGTTTAAGGAAAAGGACCTCTATTAGAATAAATTTTCAAAACTGAAACTTTCTGAATGTCTCTAGGCATTTGAAATAATATAAAAATGTCAGTGCCCCAGTGTCGTGAATTTTCAGCCCAGTACAAAGACAGGCTGTGATACAGAGGACGCCAGGAGGGGAGAGGTCAATTCCCATGAGCTCTGCATGTTCCTCTCTCCTCCTGACTTCGTCCCACATTATTCACAGCGAGCACAGGTTCCCAGCAAGGAGCGCAATTAAGTCTGAAAACACAGATCACAGCAGACACTGAAGGTGCAGGTACAGGCAGGAAGGCAGAAAGTGGGAGGGAACTAGGGGTACGTTCCCACACTGTGCTTAGGCTCCGGCAAATTCAAGACCACTACAGATTTTTTAAAGGAATTACAATTATTTTTGATTGAAGAAACTGAAGGAATCGTGATTTAGTAAATTATTGAGAATCATGGAGATCATGATAAGGTTGTTACTCACTAGCAGGTCACCTGATTCTCAATCATTTTTATTTTGAAGCATCAACTAGGAAAAAGATCATTTGTAGGTAGGAATGTTCGAGTTAACATAATTATCAGAAATGAAACATTTTATTCAACATGAAAAATTATTTATATGCCTAATATATATATATGCATTTTATTTTATATACATGCATATACAAAATAATTCAGTGGCATTAAGTGTGAGTGTGTGTGTGTGTGTGTGTATATCTCCTTTCTTCACTTACTACAGTTCCAGAGTTCTTGGACAAAAGCTGCTGCCCCCTGTGCTCCTGAAGTACAACTGCTCCCCTGCCCCCTTGACAATGACCTCCGCTCACTACAAGCACACGCTGCTTCACTATCTGCCTGGGTGACATTCTCTCTAGCTGCCTGAAACAGATGGAATAAAAATGCAACCTGGCCAAAGAGAAAACTCTACAGAGACATGAGCTAAGCCCAACAACATGAATTTGAAATATATTTAATGTAAACATAAAAATTCTATGAGGAATCTATATGCTATTTGTCTGGGAGGCATTGCTTTTTTGGGGGGAGGAGGACAATTAGTTCTGTATGTGTTAATCAAATAACCACGTTGAAGGGCAAGGGATCTGTCTGTTGCACAGCAATGTAAACATACTTAATGCCGCTGAATTAAGACGGTAAATTTAATTCTACTTCTAACCTCAGTAATATTCTTTTAAAAATTAAACAAATAGTAATGTTGCTACAATAATTTACTTTAAGAATTCTCCTTTTGTGTAGGTAAAAGTGTTATACCTACACCTTTAAAAAATTAAATTAAATTTTAAAAAGTTTACATTAATTTTTTAATTTAAAAAATCACATCTCAAAATATTAACATTAAGTTTTTGGAGGCTTCCAAATATCATTTCCTATTATATTCTGAG
Organism: Phyllostomus discolor; assembly: GCF_004126475.2. Lineage (NCBI taxonomy): Eukaryota > Metazoa > Chordata > Mammalia > Chiroptera > Phyllostomidae > Phyllostomus > Phyllostomus discolor. The sequence continues at coordinate 90,286,538 of NC_040913.2, read as the reverse complement.
CACAGTATAATATATATTATAATAAAGAATAACTATAAAAATACGTGAACAACTTTAAAAAACAATATCAGTAAAAACATATGCCCTACATTTGTATGCTAACATATTGTACAAATCCATTACTGTATTTCATGGGATGGTTATAAAATGTAAACAGGATCCATACATGGTACATTGTTGTAGAATTGTGACATCAAATTTATATGTGACCTTTTCACAGTTAAGCATTTCAGGTTTTCTCCATCTTTAGACAGCAACACAGTGAAATAACCTGAGGGAGGATTTTCCAGGTAAGGAATTTTACAATGCCCATGAATATGAAACCTATACTTACTGCCCGTTCTCCTGGCTGACAGATTGAACAGAGAAGAATTATTTACATTCAGCCAAAGCTCCAGTTCCAGATGCTGAAATACATTGTCAAACCTTGATTAAACTTAGTTTTTTTATATGATGACAATATCTTTTACTAATTCGATATTTCCTCATAGTCACAAATAGGTTTTAATTCTACCTTTTATTTAATGTGTGCCCCAATTTTTATAGGTACAAAAGATATAGAAAGGAGATGCTTTGGGTCAAACATCCTGGTGACTGTAGAAAACTTGAATGAAAAGAGACCCTGAAGCTCACCTAGTTCGGTACCCAATTTTCTCTTTTAGAAGAACCACGCCATGGAGTGATGGCTCCCAGTCACACAGTGGTGTCCTAGGTAACAGCCAAATCAAAATTACTCTGATCAAAAGTGTTCTGACCCCCAGACCAGTGTTCTTCCTCACAGTGTAACTCATTTGAGGCAGGTGTTGCTATTAAAAACAGCATTAAAATAGTTTTCAGATTTCAAGGAAATTTTTTTAAAAAGATGCCCTTACTTTGATCCTGCCATGATAAAACACTTTTTAAAATAATCTTGGAAAACATAGGTTATTTTTTAAGTAAATATACACACACACACACACACACACACACACACAACTGAATAGGGATTATTGGAGCCATAAAGAAGTATTTAATTGCCCTTTTAAATTAATAAAATGTGCAGGGCAGAAAGAGAATGTTTGCCGTTGTCTTTCAATACTGCTTCCACATTTCTGGAGTGTCACTACATCCCGCAGTGCAGTGACTTTCAGGCCTCAGCCATCACGAGGTCTAATTCCATGTCCCAGCCTCAAATACGGCAAAAAGTCTCATACAATTTCTCATTCTGTCTGTGATGGGTGCAATTAATCTTTATTTTCCAAAGTCACGATGCCTCCAAACTGGGTGAGAAAGAGAGCAAAAGGTTGCTGTAGAAGCAGAGGAAAATTCTGCTGTGTCTCTTTACTGCAATAATACTGATTTATCGATACAGACATATACACTTCAGGGCAAGGGATATTCAAATGAATACACAATCTCACTTTCTAATGATAAGCCGGCCAATGCATAAAGACAATAACATTTATGCTCCTAATAACAGAGCTTCAAAGTACAGGAAGCAAAATATTCTGGAGCTGCAAGTGGAAGGAACAAATCCACGGTTCTACTTGGAGATTTTAATATAACTTTCTATAAAATTGATGGAGTAAACAGAAGATCATCACAGTTATAATAAACAACACTACTTAATCTAAACTAATGACATTTATAGACCACTCAAATTAGCAACAGTAGATTACAGGTTTTTTTTCAAGTGCATAGACATAGGAAGCTCTTATGAAGATGAATCATACTGTGGGCAACAAAATCAGTTTCTATAAATTTAAAATGGTTCAAGTCAGGCAAAGTATATTCTTTGACCATAAGGAAATAAATTGAATATCAGTAACAGAAAGAGATCTGGAGAACTCCCAAATGCATGAAAACTAAATAGATACAAATAGAAAGAAGCAATAGAACAGGAAATTAGAAAGTCTTGAGTTTAATGAAAATGAAAAGCAATGTATTGGAATCTGTGGGATGCAGCTAAAGCAGTACTTTAAAATCTATGGTACCAAACACCTTAATAGAATAGAAAGGAAGGTGCAAAATCAATGTTCTCAGGTTATATCCCTTTAGAGAATATCCATTAAATGGATACAATTCTACATATTCTGAAAGAGAAAATTAGACTAGGCAGAAATCACCAGTATCAGAAATGATAGAGATAGCATAACTATAGATACTACAGGTATATAGAAGATGATAAAATAATAATATAATTTTATTCATATAAATTTGATAGGTTAGATGTAATACACAAAATACTGAAAAGACAAATATGCCAAATTGCAATAAAAAATAAACAGATAGCCTGGACAGCCCTTTGTTTATCAAAGACATTGGGTTTGTTGTTCAAAATCCCTTTATAAGAAAAACTACAAAGATAGATGGCCTCAAAGGTGGATTCTACCAAATATTTAAGGAAATATTCTACACTATACATTCTACTCTAACATTCAGTAAATTGAAGTGAGTGAAATATTTCTCAATGTATTCTTTGGGGCCAGGAATACCATGTATGAAAAATAAATAAGGACATAAAAGGAAAGAAAGCTACAAACTAATATCCCTCATTAAAATAGATGCAAAATTATTCTCAAATTGGTTTATAGAGTTAACAAAATTTCAACAGGTTTTTTAAAAGAAATGGACCTGGCTGGTGTAGCTCAGTGGATTGAGCGCGAGCTGGGAACCAAAGTGTCCCAGGTTCGATTCCCAGCCAGGGTACATTCCTGGGTTGCAGGCCAGAACCCCCAGCAACCGCACATTGATGTCTCTCTCTCTCTCTCTCTCTCTCTCTCTCTCTCTCTCTCCCTTCCCTCTCTAAAAAAAAAATAAAATAAAATCTAAAAAAAAAGAAATAAACAAAAAAAGAAATGGACAAATTGCTTCTAAGATTCATACAAAAAATGCAAATTTGTTAGAATAGCCAAAGCAACTTTGAAACAGAAGAAGTTGAAGAGTTAAAGCAATAGTAATCAAAATAGTGTGTGATTGGCAAACAACAACAATAAAATGTGTATATACAAATATATTAATGGAGCAGAATAGACAGTCTAAAACTATACTCACATGCATGTAGACGTAATTTTTGGACAAAAGTACAAAGGCACTTAAATAAAGAATGGGTATGGTCTCCTGGCCAAGATGGAGGTGGCGGTAGATACACTGTGCCCCCTTGCACAGCCAAAAGGAGGACAACGACAAATTAGAAAAACAAACACCAAAAACTAGAGCTGCCAGAAAACTGAACTGTATGGAAGTCTGACAACCAGGGAGTTAAAGGAGACACACTCACCCAGACTGGTAGGAGAGGCGGAGATGGGCAGCAGGGCGGAGAGGACTTGCAGCAAGGTGGCAGCTGGCAGGGCGGGCGGTCCCATATTTGAGTGCAGATGAACTTGGAGGAGCAACTGGGGAGCCAGACAGAACCCAGGGTTCTTCTGGGGAAATAAAGCCTCAAAACCTCTGACTGAAAACACCTGTTGGTGTTGTGGCAGCGGGAGAAACTCCCAGCCTCACAAGAGAGTTTGTTGGAGAGACCCACAGGATTCTAGAATGTACACAAGCCCACCCAGCTGGGAATTGGCACCAGAAGGGCCCAGTTTGCTTGTGGGTAGTGGGGTAAGTGACTGAAAGCCGGCAGAGAGCTGAGCGAGCACCATTTTTCCCTCTTGGACCCCTCCTCCATGGACAGCGTCACAATGCAGCGACGTGGGTTGCCCCGCCTAGGGAACACCTAAAGCTCAGCCCCCTTACAATGTTACAGGTGCACCAGAGGGGGAAAAAAAGCCATGGCACAAAAAAAGAACAGATCAAAGCTCCAGAAAAAGTATAACTAAGCAATGAAGAGATAGCCAACCTATCAGATGCGTAGTTGAAAACACTGGTAATCTGGATACTCAAAGAAATGGCTGTGTATGGCCACAAAATTGAGGAAACAGTGAAGTCTATGAAAAGTGAAGTAAAGGGAACCAACAGTGACAGGAAGGAAATGGGGACTCAGATCAATGGTTTGGAGCAGAAGGAAGAAGTAAATAGTCAACCAGAACAGAATGAAGAAATAGGAATTCAAAAAAATAAGGAGAGGCTTAGGAAACTCCAGGACAACTTAAAACATTCCAACCTCTGAATCATAGGGGTGCCAGAAGGAGAAAAGGAAGAGCAAGAAATTGAAAATTTATTTGAAAAAAATAATGAAGGAGAACTTCCCCAATCTGGCAAAGGAAATAGGCTTCCAGGAAGTGCAGAGAATCCCAAAGAAGTTGGACTCAAGGAAGCACACACCAAGGCACATCATAATTACATTACCCAAGGTTAAAGATAAGGAGAGAATCTTAAAAGCAGCAATAGAAAAGGAGACAGTTACCTACCAAGGAGCTCCCATAAGGATATCAGTTGATTTCTCAAAAAAAAAAACCCAAAAAAACAAAACCAACTTGCAGGCAAAAAGGGGATGGAAAGAAGTATTCCAAGTCATGAAAGGCAAGGGCCTACATCTAAGATTACTCTATCCAGCAAAGCTATCATTTAGAATGGAAGAGCAGATAAAGTGCTTCCCAGATAAGGTCAAGTTTAAGGAGTCCATCATCAGCAAGCTCTTATTTTATGAAATGTTAAAGGGACTTATCTAAGAAAAAGAAGATGATCAAAAATATGGATGATAAAATGACAACAAACTCAAACCTCTCAACAATGGAACCTAAAAACAAAAACAAAAACAAACAAACTAAGCAAACAAGTGGAACAGGAACAGATTCACAGAAATAGAGATCACAGGGAGGGTTATCAGCTGAGAGGGGGAGGGGAAAATGTGGGAAAAGGTACAGGGAATAAGAAGCCTACGTCATAGGTAGAAAATAGACTGGGGGAGGTTAAGAATAGTATGGAAAATGGAGTAGCCAAAGAACTTATATGTACCATGCATGGACATGAACTAAGGTGGGGGAATCACAGGGGGGTGGATTAGAGGGTGAAGGGGAATAAAGGGGAGAAAAAAATGGGACAATTGTAACAGCATAATCAATAAAATATGTTTTAAAAAAGAATGGATATGGTTTTCCATAGTTTTTACTGGAACAACTGAATATCCATAGGGAAAAAATGAATGTGTTGATTTTTTATGTTATAAAAAACACCTTATGCTATATGAAAGTTAACTCAAAATGTTTTTTTAAATCAAAAGTTAAAACCTAAAATTCTAAATTCCTACACAAAACATAAGATATGGAATTGCAACCTTGGTCTGACAAATATTAAATGTAACACTAAAAGGATGATACAGAAAAGCAGCAGATTAATACATTTAACTTCATCAACTTAAAAATGCGTGTTCTTAAAAACCATTGTTAAGAGACAGGAAAGAGTAGCCACATAGTTGGAATCCCATAGAATTCTCAATTATAACTACAAAAAGAAGAAAAAGAGAGTCATACAAAAATTAGAAGAGAAGGAACAAGAGCAACAAATCGAAAACAGCAAGGTGCATGGTAGACATTGGCCCAACTAGATCAGTGATCACTTCAAACCTCAATGGTCTATATATTCTCCAAATAAAAAACAGAGATTATCAGAATAGGCCAAACAGCATCACCCAACTATATGCTGTCTGCAAAAAGCCCACTTTTGATATGACACATGTACATTAAAAATAAGTGAAACGAACAAAATATATATATATACCATCTGAACACTAATCAAAAGAAAGCAGGAGGGGTGATGTTAATTTCAGGCATCACAGACTTCCTTTCACACCAAAGAAAGCGATCAGGGATAAAGAAGGAAATTATGTAATGATAAAGGGTTTAATCCTCCCATACGACATAACAATCCTTACCAACAGTGCCAAACTTTATGGAGCAAAAACTAATACAATTGCAAAAAGAAATAGTTGAATTCGCTATCAGTGTTGAAGACTTCAACACCTCCATCAGCAATGGACAGATGCAGCAGGCAGAGACTAAGTAAGGGTATAATTGAACTGAAAACACCATCCATCAACTGCATAAATTGACATCTGTAGACTTCATTAAACAGCAGCATAATATAGTACATTCTTCTCAAGCTCACATGAAACATTCACCAGAACAGAACACATTCTCAGCCATCAAGTGTAGGAAACGCGAACTAATTTGCAGCCACGGAAAGCATATTAATGTTTGCATGAGACCAGAGGAGTCGTTGAGGGAGTGATGGATATGTTCATTATCTCTATCAGCGTGATGTTTCCACGGGTAGGTGCATTTGTCAAAACACATCGCATTTGTCACTTTAAATATGTGCAGTTGATTTTAAGCCAATTATTTTTCAATAAATTGTTTTAAAATTTTCTATATTCTTCCAAAATTATTGTAATACTTATAAAAAGAGAAAAATACCTGAACAATGTTTTGAAATTCACAACCTAAATTATCTAGCTTGTTAGAATACAGAATAAGATAAGCAATTTTTAATTATTTTATTTTATTATTGTTGTTCAAGTATGGTTGGCTACATTCCTCCACCACCACTCTCCCCCACCCCACTGGCCGCCACATCCCACCCTCGTTCCTACCCGCCTTTGGCTTTGTCCAAGGGTCCTTTATACATGTTCCTCGATGACCCTTCCCCTTGTTTTTTATTTGCACCCATTTTTAAATACCTAAATTAAAAGAAAGCAGTCTCTTCAATGCAAAATATTATTTGTTGTTAAGACAAAATCAGGTTCAGTATATTAAATACACTGCAAAAAAGAGAAAGATTCTTTATTTCAGGTTTTTAAAATTTGATCTGTAACATATAATGCTTGTTTTATTGTGTTCTTTGTACTATAGCATAATGGTTATGAAAAAAGATCTTTAGACAATCTGAATACAGATCTCAAACCAACCACTAAATCTAATGTGTTCCCTTATCTTTAAATACAGCAGTGACTATATTTATGTACTTTTTCTGAGTACATAATTTGACACACATAATTTAGTTTCTGATATATAGTAGTTGTTCAGAAAAGTTACTCAACCTTACTGATATTAGAAAATTATATTATCTGATTTTTGTTTATTGAAATTTCATTCCTTAGATGATTAATTAAAATAATTTTTTCATATTCTGCTAATCTTCTATAATGTCTTGTACTTATTTTGAAAATCAGGTACACATTTTTGAGAATGTGATTTAAATGTTAAAAACTAACTTAGAATAATTTTCAATGAATTAATTGTTAAGATCTGTCATTGAACATTTCCTATATTAGGGTAAAAATGTCACTTGTGACCAGACACATTTTACTCCAACTGTCAAGATGCAAAATAAAATATGACCTCTTTAACATTTTATATACTCTAAATATAAATGAATAAATCTATAATTTTATTTATTATCTAAAATTAGGGTAGTGCACTATTCACATCTATATATTTTGTATTTTGTACATAATTTTTATTCTGTAGTAATTTCTTTAAAAAAATCAGTGAAAACAATAATGCTAATAACTAATGCCACTGTGGAACTTACTAGTTTGCCAGGCAATAATTTACATTCTTTACATATATCTATTCATTTAAGGGTATCATTACCTCCACTTTACACAGGAGGCTATTGAGAGAAATAGTTAGGTTGAATAAGCTGCCTGACGTCACACAGCTAGTTAAGGGGCAAGATTAGGATTCAATGAGTCATTATCACATGTCATCACACACGGACCTTTCTCAGTACACATGGCCAGGAGAAGTGTAATATGCTCTACCACATTCCGTCTACTTATCTATCCACAGAGTGGTCAGTTGTCTATCTCAGTATCCCTACCAACATTTCACTCATTTATCACTTAAAATCTTTAAAGGCCATACCTGTCAACAATATTTTTGACAGTATGCAAACCTCTCCACGAGCTTACCTGGAGTTTTCACCATAGAATATACTGGTGAGTGTGAGCTATGCAAAGACACAAACATCACTACCACTTTGGCAGTGGTGACATCAGATGTCACCCACCTATCTCCCTGTGTTTCCTTTTGAGGTGTTGACATTGGCATAGACTTCAGCTAGGTCTGAATTTTTTAAGGAATAAAATACTGGCGTCGAGGTGGTGTCCAGGGTGAAGAGGAAGTATGTGGTTTTCAGGTAAATGCGAGCAATGTCATTGGCGCCGTGTGCAGTGTATTGCCCTTTGCCTGCATCGTAAACATGACAGTGTCCCTTTGTAGGAAAGAGAATGTTTTTGTTTACTTTTATGGATTTTCTAAATAATCCCTTCCTTTGATCAAGCTCAAATGGAGGAATGTTTATTTGAGATCTGTATGTCCAGGAAGATGGATATGGAAAACATACCCTATGAGGCAGGAATATTATTACTCTATGAGCTCTATGCAAATCATGTGATAGCCCACATTGAATCAATGGTCACACCAGAACGAAGTGAAGGGAAAGGGAGTTCTCGCCAGCTGTTCTCCCTGCTTCCACGGAATAAAGAAAAAAAGAGGAAACATTTTGAGGACTACTCTACACATATCATTATTAAATTGTTGCAACTAATTTTAACCCCTAATTTGTTTTCAAATAAATTTTCAATAAAGATGCATGAGTAAAGTTACTTCAGTCCTGTTATTCCCACATTGGCCCCTGCCTGTGCTCCCTGAATTCATGGGACACAAATGGATATTTTTAATTTTTGAAAAAAAAAAAAGAATGGCATCTTTGAACACCCACAAACTACTACTATTTTTTTTTGTAATTAACAACTTAATAAATAGAATTGCTGGACATTTGTTTTTAAAGATTTAGGGGTGCTTTGAAAAAATGACTGAAACATGAAGGGTACCCCTAGCCAAGGGGCTGTGAGAAACTCTGGTTGCAGCACTTCCTGTACTTTGTTACACTGGAATTTCAGCTATAATGGAACGTAGAATGCTAATTTCCTCTTCGATTGCCAAACTAGAATCTGGCATCTGTATAGCGAAAATTCAACTAAAAGTGACCAGAATTTTAGCGTTCTGGCCCAGTCACCATGCTCTATTTCCTAAGCAGGTCTGTAGCATTAGAGAAAAAGCAAAAAAGAAATTAATTGGTTCCTTCTGCCATCTATCTGTTTATTGTCTGTCAACAAGGGGTAAGAGATCAGAAGTCACTTTCTAGCATTTCACTTGTGCTTGTGGTTATTAAAAGTCCTCCTCCAATAGCTTCCAGTATTTTCCTAGGCTAATCTTCCCCTTCCACAGTTTTGTTTGTTTTTCCTATGTTTTCTTAGCATGCATTTATCCAGATGTTTCAGTTTGAATTAATAGCTATTCTTTCGGAGACAAAATATTTCTTACAGGATATATTTTCATATTCGGCACTACAGAAATAAACGAACCAGCTCGGTGATGGAGGGTACAGACTAACGTATCCTGTCAATGAAACAAAAAATCACCATATTGTCAGATCCATCTCTGATTACAAAGATTTCTTCCAAGAACCTAATCTTTCTTAGAGAACTATCATCTCCTCTCGTACTTTCGATAAATCTCAGAGGTAGCTTTAACTGCATACAATTATGTGACTTCGTGAAGTGTTTGAAACAGAATCCAGATGAATGAAGACTCTTAAAGCCTAATGATACAAGAGCAAAGCGCTGAGAGGCTCCCCTGATGTAGCCACCATGACAACCCACATCTATTAATGCCGAGATTCAGCTTCATGAGAGGAGCACTTCCCAGTTCCACAGGGTGAAACTCAATTTGTACCACAGGCTGCTGTGCTGAGAAGGGGGATTTCAATGCCCTATCGAATGCTGTCTTTTTGTTAGTTTGTTTGCCTGGTTGCAAAATAATCTGTAGACTGACATAACACCACACGCCGTAAGATTTCCTGAATTGAACTTTTTGCTTCCCTCTGGAAATGAGGAGATCGGAAGAAAGAACGTGTTAGTGTAAATCAGCTGAATACGAGACGGAGATCGGTCTCTGCTACCGAGGGTACACGGGGTTCATTATTGCAGAGTATGAGCCGTGCACCCAGGAAGACACGGAAGCGTTGCTCAGCGAGACGGGGCAAGCTCCGCTACGCAGTGAGAATACAAATAAGGACACGAAGAGAAGGGCTCAGCTTGCGCGTTCTGGGAAGGGTGGGCGCATCTAGGCACCGAGCTAATTTTAGCCGTCATAATCTAGTTAGTTAAAAAATCAATTACAAAAGTTAATTCCTATGAATTAGAAAAATATGTATTAAAATGAATACCTACTCTAATAGATCCTTATTTAAAGGTTAAATAATCCCTGTGCACATAAAGAAAAGCAAAAATCTTATACTCATATAAAGAGCTGCAAATATAGAATAGTTATATTTGGTTTTAGGGAAGGTAGATAGAGGAAATAAAGCTTTTACTTTATAGCTTAATCTTTGCTTTCCTCTAAAATTTTTGAAGGTAGTAATCACGTTAATGTCTTACAACTGGACAGGGCAGTGTGACTGTGTCCACCTGTGTATGCACTTTAATCTTTTCTACACGTAAAATGATAATTACATGTTATAAAAATATAACATTGCAAATAAAAATGTTAGTGGATTTTATTTATTCAAATTTTCTTTGACTATCTATGAGATTATTGCAAGTTATATATGCATGTGTATTTATATAAAAGTACCTTAAATAATTATCTTTATGAAATGGCCTTTATAAAGCATTTTCCTGTATTGAATGTTTTATAATTGAATTCTATTTCTAAAAATATATGTACATTGTATCTGCTGTCTTTATTATTTTATTTATTGGCTACTTACCACTGAAGTTCTAATTTTATTTAGTTTTTTATTGCTCTATTTCTGACAGATTTTCTTAACTCAGTTTTAGAATCTCTGTCTTCTTATACGAGAATTTAATCTATTTAAATTACTTTTAAATTGACTTTAATAATTCACTTCTGCTATAATTTTATTTATTTCTTTAATGCTATATTTATTCCTTTTCTTTTTTCTATTATAGCTATTTGTTGTTCTTGTATGCTGTTCATTCCTTTTGGTTGTTTTAGTTGAGTAAAAATTTAACTTGATGGTATTGATTAATTTCTTAAAGATTAATGTTTGTCCAATTGGTGAAACCTAACTCATTGATAAGATCCCTTGCCAGAAAAAGTTCCCAAAGACCTAACTATACTTTCTATTCTTTTTTGCTCTAGAAAGCGTATTGCAAGCACAAATTATTTAGTGCCAGAAACATTATACACTACTATTGTTTTTTAAATCTGCTATATATAATTATATATATAACATATATATAATTATGCTGATGTTCATTAGTTCTAAAATTTGGTGAGCAATTTTGATTAATTGCATTTTTGTTTATTATTTTTCATCCTCGTTTTCTCTCTTTTCTCTCCCACCCCATCACCTCCATGATTCCTCTCTGAATTATCTATGTATTTCCTTGGTAGTCTAATTTCTCTATTTGCTTTTTATTTGAAAGCAAAGGACTTCAATGAATAATAGTTTTGTGCTACCTCTAATTGTATATTAATTATTTTTGTTTGTTTCTTTGTTTCAGTTTCTTTCTTATTTCCGTTTTTGTTGTCAGTGGAAATCAAGGTCTCCCACAGGATCAGAGGGAAAGCATTCCAAGGCCCCACTCAGGGGAAACCGTGGTGTGGCGAGAGGGTTTATTTGTGGGGAAGGCTGCCCCTGCATTTCCAACGTCCCCTCTCTGCCCATCCCACCATCGAAAAAGCCCAACCTTGCCTTCAGCAAGGCCCCCCAAAACTCAGTGTCTGAGCTGCAGCTTTCTATTAAAGCTTAGTCTTCTGAGGCCCACACAGTCTGCTGTGGAGCCTGGTCGCTGCTAGACTTACATGGCCGAGGGCCCCGAGAAGAAGGAATGTGTGAATGCACGGGGTGACTGTGGGTCCTTGGCGAGAGAGCATGTCAGTGAATGAGGCAAGTGTGGGTCATGAAAGCATGAAAGGAAAAGAGAGAGGGAGAGAGAGAGAGAGAGAGAGAGAGAGAGAGAGTCTTTGTTCTTCTGGGGATTATACTGGCTTGGGTTTGGGATGGACTGGGTGCTTTTCCAAAAGAACCATTCAAGTTCCCCAGCTTTTGTGGGCTTTTGGTAGACTACACCCCCTAGTTAGACTGACGGGCCTGTGGTCAAGCACGTCCTCCTGTGGGCCCCAAGGATCTGGCACTAGAGGGGTGAAGGGCAGAATGCTAATCCCCTTGGCAGAGAAACGCCTGCCGTGGCCCCCTGGAGTGTGGCTGTAGCTCACCGGTGAGGCAAACGGGCTCCTGCTCCCCCGTTTATTCGGCTCAGTGTTGAACTCCCTTCGCCCCCTTTACTGGTAACTAGTTACTTACCCATGGTGACACCTCTCGGCATTAATATGTGCCTCCGTGTCACCCTTTTATTTTGTCTCTGCTATTATTTCACAGTAATAACTCCTATGTGTATCTTTTTCTTAAGAAATCAGTCAGATATTTGTATGTTTTTCTGATTATATCGAAGCTCACTTTAAGTATTGTGTTCTTCGGAGTCCATGCTGCACTAGAATTCGGTGCACATGCAAGTGGCTGAGTGTCCTTAATGTTCTATGTTTTCAGTGACATGAGCTTCTTCTGTCCTTAGAACAAAACCCCTAAGTCATTCAGAAGGAACTGTACCTCACTTTAAATCTGACATCTAACAGAATTTTGTGTAATACAAAGTGTTCTGGGGGAATTTTTGGGTTTTCCTGCTCTGTCCATTTATCTGACTTAACAAGAGCATTAGAGTTTTTTTCTTTGAATAATTTACACACTTGTGCTAAACACCATACATACACACGCCAAATACTCTTCTTTCAACTATGTTTCCTGTTCTCTTGCTCAAAGATCGGGGGTTAGGATTAAGATAGAAATATTACCTTCCGTGTTTGTTATCTATATAATCCAGATTCTACTCACCTAGTATTATATTTGAATCATTGCCACCATATTTTCTTGTCAATAAAGTGAAATTTTCTGAAATGCAGGTTTGGAAGATGGGGGTTAGTGAAACAGGAAACGTAAGGGGAAGAGTCATTAACTGCAGAATGTATACTCCCTTCCCCCACATCAACTAAAAAGAAAGTAAGCCAGAGGTCACGCTCCCCTTTCAGCAAGGCACTGTGGAGTCATCAGTAACACAGCACTTAGAATCCAGGAGACCTGGGTTCGAGACTTGGCTCCGAATGTGTTTGCTCTGTGACTTAGTCAATACATGACCCGGATGACCTTCAGTGTATTCTTCCTCTCTCTCATTGAACAGTCAGTTGTTATACCAGAAAATCCTGTAAGTACTTAGCAGAGTACTCTACACTCAATCAATCTTAGCCATTGTTAGCTGACACTGGCTGTGTAACATGCATCTTTCTGTATACTTCAGTGCAGAAATGTTCAACTGGTGTGCCACAAGAGTTTTTAAAACATGCAAACAGAGAATCTCCATTTTAAGAGAGAAGTTATGAGTCATGTATAATGACATGCTTTAATTTATTTCTATGTCATAACACTGGATGGTGGTCAGGTAAAACAATTTTATAAGAGATCAAATAAATTCAGCAAATATGAGTATATGAGTTGAGTTTTCTCCTTAAAGTAGGGTGTGCATCAATGTAACATAATTCTAACAATCTTCTATAAACATTGACAGTCCTAAGTAAGTATGTACATTGGAATTATTATTAAATGTTTAATAATGAGCTTACATAAAGAAATATAGACCAAAGATATGAATGCATTCATACTCCACTTCCAGAATTTTTAATTGTTAGTGTGTTGTGTTATTTATATATATGTATGTGTGTTATATATATAAATATATATTTGTTATATATATACATATATATCAAATATACCTAGTGTGTATAGTGAAGGAAAACAGGGAAATCTGAGAAAGCATTGTAAAAATGTATTGATTTTTGAATATGAGGAATATTGAGAGGACTTAATTAAAATATATATGGTTTATCGAGAGAAAAACAATAGTAAATGTTCCAATTCAAATATAGCTTAACATGCTTCAAGGGTTTGTGGATACATTTAATGTGAAGAGAAGGATGTGAAATCATGTTCCATACACATTTCATTTGTAGAGCTCTTATTTTTGCAATCGGGTAAACCTGTAGTAATTATTCTAGGCTACTGCTTTATTTGTCAGTGCTGACACAGAACTGGATTATAATGAAATTAGTTTCTTCCCAGCCTCGTGGCTGAAATCCATGTAGCTGTCCTCAGATACGCACTGTGCCGCCTCAGACACCAGGAAGACGTGTGCGGCCTGCGTGTTCTCCACAATCAGTGATAAATGGGGGCCAGGAGAGTAATTCAAGTACCCTATTTTTATTTCTCCTGACGATTAACGCTATTAAAATGACTTTAATGTGCATAATCCTATGTCTCCATGTATACATATATACATAGAGGCATGTGCAAAGTAATATGGACTAGCTTATGTCCGTATTACTGGACATGGACTATGGACTATCTAATCTCTCTTCCTAGTTCCAGGGCCTGTAAACCCAGTGGGGCTGGCTAGGGGAGAGCTGGGAAGTTCCAGAAGGAACTGAGAGATCAGGAGCACTTCCAAACATGAGAAAAGAAAGAATAATCACTTGTTGAAAAATCAATTGTTGTTTTCTTTTTCCATGTCTGAAAAAGAACACGGCACATATACTGGAATCCAACTAGAGAAGACATATATAAGGAGATCCAATTCCTTAGGAAAGAGAATTTTCAAATCATTTCTCATACACTTTAGCTGTTCAAATTAGCATACAATGATTTTGGCTTTTCTAAGTAAAGTTTTATTTTAAGCTTCAAATGAAAAGAAAACATTGAAGAATATGGTATAGTGGTATTCCACCTTTCTACCCCAACTACCAGGGAGTGGTATATTTTCCTAGTTTATCTCAAAAGTTTAAGATATCCAATTACTTGTGGAGCCATTTCAGTTTTGAGTTTACTTCTATAACATAAGTATTTTGAATGTTTGAACATACCCATACCTTGTGAAAATTAATGCCAGCAACTCGTTTACTTCCTCCCACACAATAACACTGGATTTCCAAGCAACTTTTAACTATTACTAATAACTATTAATAGTTATTATTAAATAACTAATAACTATCAGTAGCTTTTAACTATTGCTTAAAAGGACACTAACTCAAATAGTTTGTTGTTGATGTACCATTTTTGTATCATGCAACTTGTTCTAAAAGTAGCATAAAACCCTCTCGAGATATGAACTCTGCCGAGGAAAACAGCTTCGGGGTAGAGGAACAAGGATTTCTCAAGATGTACGAGAAGGAAGAAAGCGGTGAAAAGATCCCAGGACACGCAGAGGACCCTACGCGCGCTGTGGGAGCCGGGTCAGTGTGACCTCGTCTTTCTCCCTGGGGACCACCGATGGCAAAGACCCTCTGTCATACACAGGTTTCCGGCATGTCTGTCCCTCGGGTCCTGCAGCTAGTTTACATTATAATTGTCATAAGAACAACTGTAAATGAAAAAAAAACGAGTTTCTTAGTAGCTTCCAGAGGGAAATTTCCTTTTTACCTGATGATCAGGAGCGAGCATTTTTCCTGTAGTCTCAGCCCTCACTCATAGGGGAAGGAAGGAAATAAACAAGCCCAGAATAGCACGTGCTGTGCAGGGCGATCAATGAGGCTGCCTCACATCCAGGCATTTTATCGGGTCCCTACCTGCAAAAGGCCAATTTGTGTTCAAAATGCTAATTCCACAACCCACCTATAAGGCACGAAATCAAACACAAGTGGACAAAAGAGCTTTGATCCAGAGAAAACCTCTGGAGAGTGTACCACTAACCACGCCTTGACAGTCTTCTGTTATTCAGTAAAAAGATTCTGTCACAAACACACAAATATCTAATTTCTAGGAGCTCCCTTAGTAAGAAACATGAAAACTAATTTGCATAGCCCCTGAATTGACATCAATACCAATAGTGCCAATATTAAGCATGTTAAGTGAAGTCAAACATTAAGCCTGCTAAACAAATTGTAACTCCACCATTTCATTGGTGGACATTAATGGTTCAGAAGAAGATCGAATGTTTTCAATCAATGTTTGACTTATTTTTTTTTTCTAGTTGCTTTTGTTTTGCAATTTACTGAAAGAAAAAACAGGTACATTGTTAAATTCTGCTGTTGTTCGTAAAAGTCAAACTTAAAACATAAGCTAGCGAAGGGACATAATCCCTCGCCCTTTACCCTGACATACAATGAATGAGTCAGTAGAAAGAATCCATACTTCCTCCCTGCCATATTGCCTTTCACTTGGCAAAAACGCCGTGAGAGTAGACTGAAGTAAAGCTACAACAGAATTTATGTATTTAGCATCAGCTTGAGATTGGAGAAGACGCCAGGTAGGGGTGTGTACTGTGGTGGGAATCACACGAGGTTTAGGAAGAGAGCGGTGAGACAGAGGTGAGTCAGCGCTGATGAAGTCCCAGCTTCTTACTGGTTCATTCGAGTTGATGTTTTTTCAAAAACATCTCAACTTCAATCTAATCAACTCTTAATTGGGGTAATAAAGAGTCTGATAATTCCTACCTTATTGTGTTTCGAGAAAGAACTGAGAATGTGCAAATTAAATAATTAATGCAGAGTGTGCCCTATAGAATTCAGGGGATTCCTACTGTTTTAATTGTGGTTGGTTTGAACTTGTTATTGCTAGGAAAATTGTGTGAATTCCAAATCTGTTCTTTACTAGATGAGGGAAATTATACGTGTCAGAAAACCCGATGTTCGCCTTCCTCTTTCAGAATCTTAATGTAAATGAGATTTTAACTTTAAAATCTACATAAACGTGTTAATTTTTATCCTTATTATTGTGCTGAATCAACTAATGTAGTTAGTTAACTAAGTTCAAGACCATGATTCTGAAGTTCAACGTGAACTTCACTGATGCATCCATTCACTTGTTCAAAGGCAGCACCGAGCACCTACTCTGTGTTGGCCTTGATCTGGGTACATTAAGCTCGTAGACATTACAGTTCTGGTAGTAGAGACAGATATTAGAAATGAATACATGCATGCATAATGTCAAATACTCTTAATTGTAAGTCCTATGAAGAAAATAGAGGAGGATAATAAAAATGTCCCACTGGTTTGTGTACTTCTGTGAGATCTTTTTGAAAGAGGTAATTGATTCATCAGTAAACTATAAAGATATTAAAAATGTAAGTCAAATATTAAAATTGTTCTTTTTATTAAACAAGAGCAATTAAGCTACTAAATAAAATATTATTTCATTATCAGTTGGAATTTACTTAATTATTAATTATCATGTATAAAAATTTAAATCCTTATAGTGGTCTGATGTGCCTAATTTTTAAATATAATTTGAGGTAATATATTGACTTACATAACAGCAAAATCTCTAAATCAAAAGACTTTTGTTCAGAAAAAGACTAAGTGAAATTATGTAATGAGTAATTTCTGAAATCATCTACTTGAGGGCCCTCTGTTAGGTACGAATCTAAACAATATTTTCTCAGGAGGGTGATGGACCACCCGCATTGTAGGGTAAGGAGGACAAAACACGTCCAAGAAGAATTCTCACTCAAAAAATATTTCTAGAAGCCTATGTCCTTTAAGAAAAATGTTAGTGTGAAATGCAGTGAAATTCTAGATAACATACATTTGCACACCCGTAAATGTAAAGATCTAGAGAAAATGCTACCTACTCTGGAAGAAGACTGTAGCCAGCCTGCTTTGGGATGCCTTTTCTTCAGATACTTGCTGTCTGTGTTCATAACCAACATTATCGAAGATGTTTCCACTCTTCTGTCTTTATTCATTCATTAAGAGGGTTTAAATAGACTGTAAATGTACTAAAGAGTTGACTTCTTTTTTTTAAATTAAGTGAATAAATGGGGTAAACATTAGAAACAGTTTACTTTCTCTTTTTACAAAATGAAGTGAGCAGCCTGCCCTTCAAACTCTTGTTCTTTTATTGTGTACCACCAGTGCACTCTGTGGGAAACCGGTAAGCTCTGAAAGATGCCGAATACATCGCAAAATAAAAAATAGGCCAGAAAATCATGTCATGTTCAAGAAACACTGCAACGTGGGGGTGTGGCGGGAAGTCTGAAAGTTGTGTTATCTATGCAAATCCTAGGGTAAATGCTAAAAGAAGCCATAACACAATTAGACTCATATTTAGTAATAGCCATGTTAACGAAAACATGTGATGAAATAAATGTGAGTTGGAGAAAGGGACTCAGGTCCAAGCGCTCTGAGGTGAGACTCCCAACAGTGACCTACAGCATTTCTTTGAAGTCTCCCAGGCATAATTTTTTTGTTGTTGTTAATGAGCGTCCGGTGTTCAGTTATAGGAATTCCATTTTCCCAGAAGGGAAAGAGAATTTTTGGTGTCAGAGAACTTTTGGTGCCAAGTCTCCCCCCAAGCCTGACAGTGCTACATTTCTCAGGGTGCCGGGGAAATGAATATGCAGGTAGGACCCCAGTGAGAGGGTGCTACCTGTACGGGTGGGACGGAGGAGGCAGAATAAGGGCTCCGCAAAGACGGGAATGCCCTCATTCCCTCTGAACACGTCATTCCACGTGGCAAGGAGGGATGAAGGTTGCAAATGGGGTAAACTGGCCTGTAATATAACCTTCAGAGATGGAAGCTGTCTGGATCTTCTGAGTGGAGTCGTGTGACCACGAAGAGCCTTTAAACCTGGGATGTGGCGGAGGAAGAGCTGGAGGTGGTCTGAGAAAGACTTGCCTGGTCATTGTTTCCTAAAAGGAGGAAAAAGAGCCACGTGGCAAGGAACGAGAGCGCCCCCTAGAGTCGAGAAAGGCAAGGAAACAGATGGATCCCCAGAGGCTCCGGTGGGACACAGTTCTGCCGACCCCTTGATTTTAGCCCGTGGTCCTCGTGGTGCATTGCTGACCCCCTACATGTAAGGCAATACAGTTGTGCTGCGTTTTGTGTAAGCCGCTGAGTTTGGGGTAATGCGTTACAGCCGCAGTGGGAGATTAAGAAGTATGTGTTGGCTCCCCCAGACACGCTGAGCCCAGGCTGTGTCCTTGTGCTGAGGCCGTGAATGACCCTCCACCCACCGCCCAAACTTTTTGTTTCATCCTCGCTCTCTCCCCGCCCACCCTCTGCTAATAACCTCTTCCTTCGCAAACGTGCCGCAAAGGCCCATAACTAGAGTTTTTGTGCTCTGCCGCTATGTGGTTTTTGACTTAGGAGTATTTACAGTGCTGTCCAAGAAAAAAAAAAAAAAAGAAAGAAAAGAAACCAAAGAAAAAAAATGACACAGAACAATGGGTATGCAAAGTAGACCGCTGTAATGAATCTGCCATTGCTTATAATTACCTCAAGCAAATGTTTTTTTTTTTTTAATAAAAAGACTTACATTCACTCTGAAGAACATTTCTTTTTCCTTCGCTGCTACCAGGGCCCCGCTGATTTATGAGACTACAGAAGTGTGGAAAGGAAATATTTCTCTTCCCACTCAGGGTGACACGCAGAACCGCAGCCCATGCCAGCGCACACACCAGACTGGCCCGAAACAGGCTGGTGCCCGCCAGCTTCGAGGGGGTGACTCCCTGCGGTGGGGGTCTGGCCTGGCGGGGGCTCCTTTTGGGGACAGAACGTTGAATTAATTGCACAGATGGTTTTATCTTATTTACCTTTGGACACACTGATTTTTTATATAGAAAACATCCTCGATTTTCTATCATTACAGCTTCAGAAGTAAATTATTCCAGCCTGCCACACCAACACACATTAAACAATAAGCACAGTATCATATTTTTTAAAAAGAAATCGAGTACATGATGAATTACGATTAAAGACTGGGACACGATTCTCATTAAATTCAGAGAGCCAGCTCTGGGACTTGTCGGATGCGATATTTGATGACAATAACTACAATTAATCTTGCATAAAATTTTACTTAATTCCGTAACACAGAAACTTTATTTTTATCAGCTAAGAGCTTATTCTGCAGCGAAAAGAAGGCATTTGTCAACTAGGTCAAGGGAAGTGAGAAAATTAGAAAGTAGAAAGCATAGACAAAGAATGTATACAGAATGAAATAAGTATATTTTCCACATGTTACAACCCATTGGGAGGCAATTGTCAAGTGAGTCTTATTTTGTTTCCCTTTTGGCTGATGTCTTCCTAATGACATTTTAATGTCAGAGATCACCTGCTCTTCAATAGACACATACCTACATATATGTAGTTTTAATGCTCTGTTGGAACTGTTATTTATGTAATTTTAAGTTTGATATTAGATTATAAGTTGAAGACAGTGCAAATAGCAAATACACAAGGGGGCACCTGTGCCCACAAATGCAACTATCTTCTTGAGGGCGGGCCCCTTGCAGTACAAGTCCCCCCCCACCCCCACTAGGGGAGTGTTCTAGGATCCCATCTGCATCAGTGCACCAGCTGGCGTTGTTGTGAGAGGCTGCATAAGGCTTCAGTGAATGTTTTTTTGAAGGCTCTTTCAAAGCATTTGCCCATTTCATGATGGGTGGGCTACAAACACACCTGCCCACACTACACTGAATGTTGAGCAGTTTTAACCAAACATGGCATGACCCCAATGCCCCGCCCTCCTTATTCACCCAGTCTCAATCCCGGGTGACATTTTTCCCGTGGTGAAAAAAGTCCTCAAAGGGAATGGAAGAGGCAAAACAAAAAAATGTCACAAGCACAAAAGACATAAAAATTGACAAGTTCAAAAACTGTTTGAGCAGTAGAAAGAAGTATTGATAGGTGTACTGCATCAAATACAGTTTTTATAAGTAAATTATAGTTTTTGTGCACCCCCCCTTGCTTGAATGCCGTAACTTAACACTGAACTGTCTTTAAGAGCAGCATTAACAGCTAACCCCATTTTAAATAACAGAACTAAGGCTTTCACCTAGCTTTCAGCCTGACCAACTGTTTCAAATTGGCAACAATATTTTCAGTAAATGAATACCTCTTCAGTAAGTAATAAACAATTAATCATTTAAAACATTCATTATCGACGGGCACTTTGGTCAGGAGTAAGAGTTGGTAGATAGCTCTTGGAATAAATGCCCTATGAATGCACCTCACTGTGTTTTTAGGGGTCGGGCAATATTTTACTTTGTGCTTTGAAAGCATCAACTGAGTTTTAATTTTCTAAAAGCGGAAGAAGAGGAAAGCTACGAAATGTTAAATAAAATGCTATTGCCACTTTGCATACTTTAGGGAAAAAAGAACGGATGTTCCTTTTGAATAACGTGCAAACAGAGAGCCGGTCCAGACACGCTTCACGCAAGGACCGACCCACACGTCTGAGCTTTGACAGTTGTATGACGAGGCATCAGGAAGTTGTTGATGGGGAACATCGTGCACCTACCGTGTCGCATGTGAAGAAGCAGCCAACATGCGTCTACGAGATGTGACGTGTGTACAAAATTAGACCAGGAAAGAGGACCCAAGAAGGGTCCCACCTGGCTAAAATGATTTATGTTAGAGATGCCATTTTAAGGTCTTCCTGTTCTTTCAGATCTGGCAATGCTGAAAAGGCAGAATTCCAATACTTTTGGAAATTGTATTGCTCTTGGTGGAGGACCTACACATTAAACATCAAGGAGAAATAAAGTTTACATTTAGAAAATGGAAATAAAGTTGTGAAACACATTACTTTTTTATTTTTTCAAAGCAGCTTTGCATTAATTAACATGAAATGAATTTGAAAAAATGGCCAAAAAAACATAAAAGTACTTTATGTTTTTGGCCTTCTCGTCTAAAAGAGATGACTGGCTACAAGTGCACGACTTGGAAGTTTCTCGAAGCTTAACCCTCACCGTCACACACTCAAGCCTACCATCTCAAAACGTTCTCATGTCTCTTAACAAGACAGAGGCTTTCAGCACAGTGCCTGAGGGTTTATCACAGGAGCCCAAATACCGGGCTGGTCCCTGGGCCCTGCATTCAGAGACCCCGATTTGGTAAACCTGGGATCGAACCTGCGATTGTGAAACAGTAGCCTACACGCCCAGATGGCTCTGTTGAAACCGATTCATTTAGTAGCAACTTGTAGGAATGACTCAGAAATATAAGCGGTCCCATTAATGTGATTGCCCAGAGATATCTTTAGCCAAAAGTTTCCATTGCATTGTTTCTCATAGCCATTTCAAATATATGTAAAGACACAAGCCAAGTAACAATATTTGGATTTGTACAATATAAAACTTTTCAACATTCCATGTGGTTGTTAAACCCACTATTAATTTAGTTAATGTTCCATATAGGTCTGCTCTGAGAAGTCAAACATTTACAGAATGAGATAATCTGAATTTATCCAATTACTATGAAATAATTTGATTTCCTCATAAAAGGAAAAGCTTTCGCTTTTGCTTTGGATGTCAGCTTCAAAACATCATCACTAAGACCTATAGTTGTGGAGCTTACCTGTATACTCTGTTAGGAGTTTTAGAGTTTCACGTCTTGTGTTCACACCTTGAATCCATTTGGAGTGAATTTCTGTGCATGGTGTCACAAAGGGGTCTGCTTTTATGTCTTTTGTTTCTGCTGTTGAGTTTTCCCAGCCATTCATTGAAGAGACTGTTCTTTCTCAAGTGTACATTTTTTGGATCCTTTATCATGAATTAATTGACCAAAACTATGTGGGTTTGTTTCTGGGCTCTCTATTCTGTTTCGTTTCTCTCTGTGTCTGTTTTAATGCAGATGTCATGCTGTTTTAATTGCTGTAGCTTCATAAAAGTGTTGGAATAAGGGAGTGTGATGCTTCCAGCTTTGTTCTTCTTCCTCCAGATCGCTTTGGCTACTTAGGGTCTTTTGCAGTTTTACATAGATTTTAGGATTTTTTTCTATTTCTTTGAAAAATATCATTGGGATTATTCTTTAAACTCACTGTAAGTGAAGCTATTTACTCCATTCATCAAGCCAGGCAGTAGTCCAACTGAGGTTATTTCATTATTAAATAGTTCTAGCATTGTTTAAGTGTTTTTTGTTTGGTTGGTTGGTTTGGGGGTGGTTGTTTTTTTTCTCTCTCTGCTTGTCTCCTAATATAAGTCTCTGAAAGCAAAGGCTAACAGAGTCTTGTAGGATTCAGTGTTTGAGATTTTGAGTGAGTAAGTCCATCAGATAGTAAGATTTCTATAATTTAATGTCTACTTCCATCAATCAACATAGATGTGAATCTTCACTGTAAGTTAAGGAAGTAATGCTGTTGGCATAAATGATAAGCTCTGAGAAATTCCTGATCCTATCATGTAACCCCAGTGTTCTTCACATGTCCTTCCTCTCAGTAGATGGTTTGTCTTTTGTCCCCCGCCCCACCCCCCAATCAAGTTATTTATGTCACTACATCACTGAATGGAGATACAGCACCAAAGCCACGCTGGTGCTAACACAGAACACACACAGCATGATCCATTTTACTACCGTTCCCGAATGCCAGTAGTAGAGTCTCCTTCTTGTTTGACAGCTTGAAACTTGCAATTTAGACCTAAAAACGTACCCCTGCAATAAAAATTGACCACTGAAGTTTTACAAAGAAATGAGAAATTTGGCTGCTGGTTGTATGTGAACGAATCTTGGATAGGAGGCTCTCGCCAGGAAAGGCTGTGCCCTTGACGTGTTAAGCAGGCTGTCCACTTAACCCCAGGTCTATTGAAACAGTTCAATCAAACTGTTAGCTGTCAAATGTTATCCAAATACATTAGAGCGCTCCTGGTAAGTTCTGAAAGACCTTGTGTAAGCACCAACTCTGTTGATTGAGACTGGAGCTTGAGTCCCAGCTGAGAAGCTGAAAATGGACCTAGGTTTAAAGGATACGTTTTTAACTTTGTTTTTGAATGTACTGACTCCAAATATTGAGTAGACAGACAGTGATCTTCCATGTGAAGTTCTTGGTTCGGCAGTATGAACAGGATCTTGAAAATTTGTTAAAAATGCAAATTCTCGAGCCCTACCTATGCCCTACTCAATCAGAAACTCCAGAGAACACCCAGAATTTTCTCTTCAACATGCTTTCCAGGTTATTTTGGTTGCAACTACAGCATAAAATCTGATGACTTCCTTTTCCCCAACAAACAGTTATCCTGGTAGAAAGTCTACCGGACTCTTTGGGGAAGGCTGTAAGAAAGATAAACAATAAAATCCTGTGTAAAGGAGACGTTCCTTAAGGAGACCTGGCCTCCCCTTCATTCAAGAAGTTTGGGACTGTAACCTGGTTCAGATCCGGAAACTGTTTGAGGGACTGTTACGCACTGTTCTTATGATTCATATTAAACTTTGGTTCACCTGATCTAGAACTTGTTTGCTAAATTCCTATATAGATTTAGTAGCCTTTATACCTATTTCACCTCCAGGAACGTCAACTAGCCGACACCACAGGCCTGAGCGAGTTCGACCACTCTGATTGCTGCCTAGACTCCGCTCTCCACAGTGGTAACCCCGCTCACCTTGCCTTTGACACTTGCAAGCCGACCTTTCGCTCTCACTGCCCTGGGATGTAATTACTGTTGTCAATGTGAGGATGTCCGAGCCTGTAGAAAACTTTCATCAGAGCCAGACAGAGGCTGTACTGGCAAGCAAGATCCCAACAGACAGAACTTGCCCGGCAGAATGACAGTATTGCAGGTCTGTTTGCTTTTCTGTTTGTTTGGCTTATAAACATTTGGATTGAAGGAGAGGATTTCAGGAGGGTTTCACGAAGGCGGGAGAAAGCAAGGCTGGAAAATCTTTATCATTGGATTACGGGGTAGTTGACCAGATTATGCGCCCCCTTGGGACTGGTTAGGTCTGCCACAGTGTCAACGGTGGTTAGCCTGGCTTGTTCAAAGGTGAAAGTAAACCTTTTATAGGACATTTACAGGCTGAGGTTTCATTACCCCGCCCCCCCCCCCACACACAGCCTACCCAATTATGAATTTGTGATCACATGTCCCTGTGAGGATACTTTCTGTCACTGAGCTTGTCAGATTTATAGAGCCCCATTTTCATTTGCAATTCCCCCTTTCGGTCATAAATCAATCAGATCAGACTTTTGTTCAGGTAGTGAGGTCTCACAGACTGGAAAGCTCATTCTCAGAAAGCCTCAGCACCGATGTCCTCCTGTTGACATGCTGAACCAGTGATTTTTTTTCTTCTCTCTTTTTTTAAATTGTTGTGCAAGTATAGTTGTCTCCATTCCCCCCCCCCATCACTTCTCCCACCCCAGCTATCCCCGCCTCCCACCCCTCTTTGGTTTTGTCCATGTGTCCTTTACAGATGTTCCTGAAAACCTTTCTTCCTCCCCCCACTCCATTATCCCCTCCCCCTCCCCTCTGGTTACTGTCAGTGTGTTATTAATTTCAATGTCTCTGGTTCTATTTTGCTTGCTTGTTTGTTTTGTTGATTAGCTTCCACTTATAGGTGAGATCATATGGTATTTGTCTTTCACTGCCTGGCTTATTCCACTTAGCATAATGCTCTCCGGTGCCCTCCAGAGATTTTTAACCCTTTGCATCTCATGGCACACTTAAACTAATTACTAAACTTCTGGGGCACTACAAAAATATTGTGGTCATGCCATCTGTCTCATTTTTCTGTATTTTGCATCTAATAGACATCAGCCATAAAAAGCATTACAATTTATTTTACACATCTTCAGCAATCAGTAAAGTTGGGCTACACAGGAAAAAACCCAAAGAACAAGTACAATAATTATTGTGTTGTGCCTGATATCACAATACTAGATGCAATAATCCTCATCCCACAGTCTAGTGCATTTTGTCGAGTATGGGATTAGGCATCATTACCATTATAATCACAAATGACCCGCACATGATTTCCATATATCTGTTCATTTTAGCTGCTTTTTTTCTCAGATATGTTTGAAATGGGGAGCACACTACAGGTCGTGCATGACTAGTTTGTCCCCAGGAGGTCACTCCTGTCACAAGACCCATGACAGCTGGCCATTCGGCCCTGTACGGTTATTTGGTACTCGCTATTTTCACGACACCACATTAGCAGTGGAAATATTAAAACATGCATGTGCATTATATGAAATGTGTTCCCTCCGAATCCTAGCAACACTGTCGAGTACTGCCCCTTAGCAAGACAATTCTTAACATTTTCAATCTACCAGGATGTCCACTCCTGCTAATTCTAAAAACCTCACGGGCCTCATGTCTTCTCCAACTCGTCTGCTCCACCAAAATGCTCAACTGCCGTGGGAAAATATTGCAACTTGACTTGTTATTCAAATTAAATTCTATGCATTGTTTCCTCAATATATATAGAAATGTAATTAGATGATTTATTAAATGCTATTTATCAGAATGAGACTTTATAGATGCCTTGAAAAAAATGTTTCAAACATACTATATCATGCACACTCTTTATAACCCAAGTTAGAAAAGGCAACTATTTCTTTTAATTGAATGAATTCCAAGATTTTGTTTTCATAACAAAATGACTGCTTTTAACTAAAGCAACTGACAGCTACTCGATCCTAACTCTTGTTCAATAATCTCTACATGTAAAATGCTAGTCTCCTTGGATGTTTTTCCCCGTGAGATTCTTTTAACCACGTTTTCCAGCCCTCATGGCTCCACTCCAGTTCCCAGACCTACACTTATAAAATCATGTATACTTCTTGACATTAGAATTTATGATATTTCCTATTTAAATTAGTAAGTGCATGCATACATGTCATATACTCATCTAAAAGTTCACAAGTGCTAATGCTAACACTACTTCTAATATGTACTACTAAAATTGTTGTGTATGCCACAACCACTTATATGCTAAGCCTGAGTTCTTTTGCATATCTAATTTCAGAAATATTTGTCATATTTATTCCTCATTTCCCATTCATCTTAAAATCATGGTTTATCATTTGATGATTCTCCCACCCAACCCATTATTCTATTTTTATTATCTTTTATATTCTCTATCATATCTCTATTACATTCTTTAGGAAAGAAGCTTATTAAAATTCATTCACTCAAACATTTAACCCCACAGATTCTTCCATTCGCCTAGCCTATTTTCTCTTCCCAAATCTCTGACTTAGACTAACCACACGAGAGTCCCTTACTACAGCAAAATTCCAGCGTTTCACTGTACAGGACCATAAACATCGCTAGAGAAACACTGCAGATCAGCAGCCATTGTCCAAAGTTGGCAGTTCAGTGAGGACGGGCTGTCTCAGTCATGTATTGGGTAGGATCTCCAGTGAAAAAACATGCCATTTATTTTTTATATAACTTAATATTTTTTAAATTTTTTTAGTCTTTATTTATTTTTAGAGAGGGAAGGGAGGGAGAAAGAGAGAGAGAGAGAGAGAAACATCAATGTGTGGTTGCTGGGGGTTATAGCCTGCAACCCAGGCATGTACCCTGACTGGGAATTGAACCTGCGACACTTTGGTTCGCAGCCCGCGCTCAATCCACTGAGCTACGCCAGCCAGGGCTGAAAGAACATGCCATTTATTACATAGATAATTATATCTACAACTCAAGTTCCTTGGTCCTCAGCCAGGAGTACCACCTACTATAAAATGTGGTGACACTTCAATTAATAAAAGAAATGAGTGGCTAAATGAATGGATGAATATTGGCAAAACAACTTCATGCAGTTTTTGTCTATCAGTATTCTTAGTAGTAAAGAAATATGAAATACTATTTCTTCAAAGAAAGTTGGCTAAACTATAGAGAGAGAATATTGAAAAGTTGGTAACTGTTTGTTCCTTTGATTACAAAATTAGAATTTTATTTGAAAAATCACTGTCCTTTTAGTCTATTAAAAAGGGAAAAATTGCACAAAGGATAGCAACTTGCTAGAAAGGATATCAGCACAGCGTCTGGGTCATCGTAATTCTATATGACATGCCACGGGGTCAAAACAGACTCCGGAAGGATAAAACCACACCTTCAAAATTTTCTATATCAAACACAAGAGAAAAAAAATCATTCCTTTTACCATAAAATTTCAACTTAGTTATTCACAGAGTAGCACCTTCAAAGACCAACCTGGAAAAGGAATTTTGGTGAATAATTCATAAGTCAAAAGTAAAGCAAAGGTGCAGTCCAATATATAATATATATCCATCTTAGAACACACATGGCTCAGTCAACATATCAAAGCAGAAAGAAAACCAAACAAAGCAAAGTTTACAGTTACATGAAAAATAAAAATTGCCTTTAAGAAAATAGCTTGATCATAAATATAGCAAATGCATTACACCGTGGAGAAGCATAAGCTAGTTTAAAAGTGTTGAAAGAGATATATGTGTGTATATCAATATATTTTGAAGAGATTGCATGATTCTAAAAAATAACTAAATATACCTCTGAATGTCTCATCCTTAACATTTTCATTCATAATATCTTGTGCTTCTGAAATAGAAAAACAATTGCAGGATAAAATAAACATTTTTCTCTTTGAAATGTTAAATCAAAACACCACCGTTTATTTATTTTCCAGCTTTCGTGAGGCTTTTGTGTTCAACATAGTTTATTCATGTATCCATTCTCAACCCCAACCCATAGTCATTTTACTGAGATGTGATTGACATAAATGACTGTCCAAATTTAATATATCCAACTTGATAAATTTAGAGATGAGTATATGCCCATGAAATCATCACAGCCATGTATGACATCAACATAATCCATCACTTACTTGATTATTTTCCAGCAGTGAAACCAAACTGGGTCTTCATATTTAACCCCACCCCCACCTTTTAAAAAATTTTATTTCATTGTTTAAGGTTCTATGGTTTGTTTTGTAGGGGAAGAGCCTTTATAAAACTGGACACATTTTGTTTTTCCAGATTGAAAAATAATACCAGCTTGAGTCCCTGTACAACCGGTGCTGTTAACCAGCTGAGCGTACTCCGACATTTGACAAAACTTCTCTTAACCTCCGTCTCATCATCGGCAAGAGGCACACCAGTGACCACTTCCCAGGGTGTATTAGGTTCCCAGGGCCACTGCGCACACATCAAAATATCCAGCACCCCTCCGGCACAAGGCAGGGCAGAGGGGTCCAGCCAAAAAGTCCAGAATGTGTTTGCAACCCTGTTCTTCCCGGCAGTTTCTCTTCAGCAGATGTCAAACCATCAGAAATATCGGATCAGTGGCGAGCCAACCAGACACACAGAGAACCCTGGAGGTAGCTTTGCACCCTGGGGTTGGTTTTGGTGCGTTTCTTCTTCATGTTTATTGTCTGCACCATTCCAATTTAGATTTAGAAACTGCTGAAGAAACTTGAATCTCAAGAAGAAGATGGCATGCTTAGAGAAGAAAGTCTACCAAGGACACAGACCATTCTGTGTCTTCGTTCTTCTTTGGTTCATACTTCCAGTCCATGCTGCTTCTCTGATGTTGTGACTTTTTAAAATTTGATCATTATTGTATTTTTTCCCCGTTACCATTTAGGACCCTTCTCCCCTCCCTGCCCCACCCCAGCAACCACCACACTGTTGTGCATGAGACTGGACTTCTCGAAGGGTTATAACTCAGGTTCCACAGAGTGGAAGAGGTGATGGAAGACTCCTTTGGGCTCTTTAAGTAGCTTCTAACAATTCCTGTTGGGGTACACTCCCATTAGAGACTTGCCAAAGTTTATTCCAGCCATATTTAGAAAATAGACTTGGCCATTTTAACCAACTTCACTTTTAAAAGGTGATAAACGGAGGGCTGTTTGACATTTACTTCTTCGATAGAGAGTTTGAGTTTTCTTTTGTCGGTGCCTGTTTGCGTCCTTTTCTGTGCCAGAACATTGTCAAGATTCTCTTCCAGGGGTCCGCAGCGGGGCTGGAAGTTACATTATTGCGCAACAGGAAATGAGTCCACCCTGAATTCACCATTCACACGTCAGGCGACCACGTAATGATGTGCCTCCAGCTACAAAGGTCGGCGTCTGTGGCATCGCTTTTGTGTGTGGGGGTTACCTTCCGGCTGGGACAGGGAACGCCTCCTCCCAGCCCCTGCATCCAGCTTCTTTAGATGCTCTGAACTCTTTTCTGCGGCCCACCGCAAGAATCGCTTTATAGTGAGTGAGGATCATTGGTGATATCAAGGGCTCCTTTATCTGGACAGAACATGCTGATGACCTACCTAGCTTACTACCCATCACCTTAGCCCTTAGCACACCCCACAGATCGATGAGCCACGAGCTGGCATTGATGTAATAAAACTCCTCAAATAAAAAAAGTCCCCGGGCAAGAAATTGGATCGCACTGTATAAACACCTCTTCTACTGTGAGCACAGGCAAGATTCTGTCCACCTTGCCTTCTCAAGAGTCAAGATTTCCATGCAAGATTTCCATGAAAGCAAGAGACCGGAGCCGACATAGCTAACATGGATTTTCCATATTGCCAACATATCTGTGTGGTCCTCCAAGTTCAAGATACCCTTGATACATCCTTTCCCTGCACATGTGTCCCTGGGCCTTCATCCCCTGGGCCCGAGACATCTCACATTCTTCTTCCCTACAACACTCCTCTGTGTGGTGTCCCCAGACGATCTGTTAAACTGTTCTGAGAAGAATCGTTATGAGCTGACGAGAGTTTAATACATTATACTTACTGGGAGCTCTTCAATGTTTTTACAAGAGAGGTTTAATAACTATCTCAAACAGGAAAAAGAAGCCAGCCATCTCTCAGTCGCCGCGGTGGAATGACCTGACACCCATTACCCTGGATGCCGCTACTGATTCACTTTCTTTATTTCACACGAGGCTGTGGGTCCCCAGGGTGGGCATGATGTTCTCTCTGATCTTGTCTCCTCAGTGTGCAGAGCAGCGCCTGGCACGTCCTGTGCTCAGGACTGTGTGTTGTGTGAACGAACGAGTAGTAAGTGATGCTCTCATGCAGGACAGGGCAGCAGGGTGAGGATGCACATCTGAGGAAGACAGTGCTAACAGACCAACTCACTGTCTTTCAGCGTGCAGCCGTATGAGCGAGATTAACCCACAGACCACATATCTGACACAAACGAAAAGTGTAGCCCTGACTCGTGGGGACACAGTCCCAAGGCACTTAGCAGAAAAATCCGATCTGCAGGTAAACTGGAGACATACAAATACCGCTCCCTTGGCTGGGAGCGGAAGAGGAAACGGACACACCGAAGAGACCCCTTCCTCTCCCGGAGTCCCAGGGAGAGAAGCACTGGATGGGGAGGTGCATCTTGTTTCCTGTCCGTCCCAGTCTCAAAGCCAAGAATAATAGCATTCCGGGAGTTATGTCAGGCTATGAACACAACTTGTGAGAAACGACTCCATGCATTTATTGTGTTATTTAAAAATCAATCTGTTCATTTCCCCCCATTTTAAAAGTCACACAGACCTGTCCAGATGGCCCAGTTGGTTGAAGCATTGACCAGTACACCAAAAGCTGTGGGTTCAATCCCAGTCAAGGCACATACCTAGGTTGTAGGTTCCATCCCTGGTGGAGGCATGTACAGGAAGGAACCGATTAGTGCTTTTTCTTTCACTTCGGTGTTTCTCTCTTTTCTCTCCTTTCCTCTCTCTCTGAAATCAGCAAACATATTCTCGGGTGAGGATTTTCAAAAATTATAAAAGTCATGTAGGCTTATTTTTGAGTCAATGGATTTCTCTTTGTTTAAAATAAATTTATCAGGGTAACCCTGGTTAATAAGATTACATGCGTATCACATGTATAATTCTATGATACATCATCCGCATATTGCATTGTGTTCACCACCAAAAGTCAACTCATCTTCCACCGTATGTGACCTCCTTTCTTTATTTAGTCCCCTCCCACCCCCTTCCATCTGGTCACCCCACTGTCGTCTGTGTCTGTCAGTTTCTGTTTGTTTGTTTTTCTTGTTTGTTGCTTGCTTTTAGCTTGATATCCCACATACGAGTGAAATCATAAGGTTCTTTTTCTGTGTGACTTAATTCACTTAGCATGGTATTATTCTAAGGCCCACCCACGTAGTCACAAATGGCAGTATTTCATCATCATTTCTTAAGGCTGAGCGGTGTTCCAGAGTATCACATGTACCACATCTTCTTCATCCAGTCATTCGCCAAGGACACTTCAGTCATTTGCATATCGTGGCCACTGCAAGTAATTCTGCAGTGAATATAGGAGTGCGTATATCTTTGCAAATAGATGTGTTCAAGTGTTTTTGTAGACGCCCAGACGAGGGGCGGCTGGGTCATACAGTAATGCCAGTCTTAATTTTGTGAGGGGCCTCCCCGCCGTTTTCTATAGTGGCTGTACCAGCATGCCTGCCCACTGGCAGCGAGTGAGGGTCACTTTTGTCACCATCGCTCCAGCACTTACTGTTCCTTGTCTTGCTGATAAGAGTCATTCTAACAGGTGTGAGGTGTACCTCACTGTAGTTTTGATTCTAATTTCCAAATTATGTACAGATGTTATAAGATTAAAAACACTTAAATAAACACATTGTCTCTCATATGATTGTGATAAACATGTTATAACATAATATAATTAAGATTTATTTATCTTCAGTGAGGATATTTTATATGTTATGTCAAGTAAATCAAGAGTTCTACCTGCACAATAAAACTAAGCCATATGTCCTGGATAGTGTGGCTCAGTGAACTGAGCACTGGCCTGCAAACCAAAGGGTCACTGGTTCAATTCCCAGTCAGGGTACATGCCTGGGTTGCAGGCCAGGTCCCCAGTGGGGAGCCCAGAAGAAGCAACCACACGCTGATATTTCTCTCCCTCTCTTTCTCCCTCCCTTCTTTTTTCTAAAATTAAATAAATTAAATATTTTTTAAAGAACTAAGCCATATAATTAACATTTTGAGATACCATTTTTCTCCATCCATGGCATTAACATCACCTGGGAATAGGAGCATGACATGTTATGTATATTATCACTACACCAACCTCATTGCTTCTGCCTTTCATTCTCATTTTACCTAAA
Organism: Phyllostomus discolor; assembly: GCF_004126475.2. Lineage (NCBI taxonomy): Eukaryota > Metazoa > Chordata > Mammalia > Chiroptera > Phyllostomidae > Phyllostomus > Phyllostomus discolor. Next base: position 90,253,703 of record NC_040913.2, on the reverse strand, counting down.
GGCAAATTATAACAAAATAAAAAAAAATTACCATAATCCTATAAATATTCATTGAGGTAGTTTTTAGGTAAGTCTTGCTAAAGTTGGGGAGTTATAGAAAGTTATGGACTATAATACTGGAAAGGTTAATTTTCCTTCCAACTTCAGAGAAGAGAGAGAACAAATTTCTTTCTAGCACTATAGGCTCTGCTGAACTAATAGCGAGAGGTAGGGCGAAGTCTCAAACACAGAAATAAAATGCCCATTAAACCAGTATTCATTTTCAGAGAGTTACTGTGTGGCAAATACCAACCATGTGAGTGTAATTACTGTACAGTTTTTGAAACTATATAGTGGGAGTCGGAACTTATTTTTGGAGTTGTAAAGACCTCTGTGTTGGATAATGACATGGTGTCAGCCCCGCATGAGAAGACTACATGAATGATGAAGTCTAAATTGTTCTGAATGCCTGCAAATGGATCAGATGGCATTCAAAACCATAACTCAATTTTTATTAGCACTGTGACCACACTTCCAACTTTTCAGATACACATTCTTTAGGGTATAAAATTACTGAAATCTATTGTCTGGAGAAAGGAACAAATTACAAAACTGTAAAAATAATGGAATGAATGGCTTAAAACACAGAGAAACCAGCAGCTCCATATGTGTATTCAAATTTTATTCCAGTAAATGGAACCCAAGATCTCCCCACCTTACATTCTATTACTTATTTATATTTTAAAAGCTTCAATGGATTAAGGCTAAGTTTTATCATTTGGGGTTCTGAAGAAAATACATTTTGTATTTTTTCCTCCTTTCAACAGCTCTGATTTCAAAAATAAACTGGGTTATTGGATCATGTATAGAAAAAGTATCTTAAGATTTACTGGAAAAAGACATCTCTGGGAAAATTCAGTTTCATTTCACAGCACAATTCTTGTGGTATATATATATATATATATATATCCATAATATGGTATTTGCTCCATGTTGTTCTGCTATCTCTACAAATAGAAAAATCAGAGTCTTTCTCTAATGTATTAAATGCTGTTGGAATCTGCTGATAGGTTTTCACAGTTCAATGACATTTATTTGATCTTCAAATTTGCACAGAAAAAGGAGGAGCGGTTCAATGTCTGATATCCAAGGAAAGACATGAGGAACAGAAGGAATAAGGGGAAACAAAAGGGAATTCTGTTTCCACCCTAGAACCACCGTCAGGACAATGAGGTCTGCGAGCCGTCCACGCGGCGTCGCCTTCCACAAATCCTCACTGGGACGGAAAGACAGCCTAACCGAGTTGGGGAGCCTGGGGGTGCAGGTCCTCCTGCGGAGGTGGGGGCGGTGCATCGATTCTATTCCCAGTCAGCCTCACTGCTGAATCTCCCAAAACACCACGCGTATTTGGGGGTTACAACGACATTTGCTTTTATTTATTTTTCCGTAGCTACACTAGCAGCTTGTACAGAGCGAAGGCCGACATTGAATTGCCAAGGTTCCAGAATGCCCTGTGTCAGAACTCTTTGGCAGGAAACAGTATGCATTATTTATAACGTCAAACTCTTTAAAATTCAATAAGCGTAATTAAATTTTAGACCAGTAGATGAGAATTAATAGGATGTTTCTGGCATTGTTATTCATTTTAATAATAAAGGAAACACAACTAATTATACGAAAATTGTATGAAAAGTCTATTAAGTAATGTGTTTTCAGATACCCAAGCATAGAAGCCTGAACTCTCATTTGTAGTTGGCAATTAAAATGCTTTTTTTGTGTGTTCAAAGTATTTAACCGAGCAAAAGTTCTTTTTTTTTTCTTTTTTATTAATTTAATAATCTGCCCAGAAACTTACGTGGTACAAGGTAGAGTGGATGGATTGACATTTCAAAATCCAATCTCTGTTGCTCTACCTTCAAGTTCAAAACCTTTGATCAATTATACAACGGCCGCTCCGAAGATCAAAGCCCCGTAAATGCTGGCGAGCACATAGAGGGAAGTCCGGTAGCATCAGACTGAGGTCGTTTGACACACGAAGTTACAGGAGAAGGAGAATAATGATCTTAGAGTATCTTTGTTTTCCTTATGTTTCAGGTAGCAAATAATTTCAGTGAGAACTGATAACATTCTGTCAAACCTTATAAGGTACGAGTTTCAAAGTGAACATCATTCTCATTCTGGTTACCTTTACAGTATTTTAGGGGAAAAAGATAGCATGTCATAATGTCAGGAATCTTTCAAATTAAAATGTTATATCATCCATTAATATTTTCTCTTAGGCTAGTCCTCCACTGGCTTTATAAAGCAGTTTCTGTGGAAGACCTACCAGATGGCTCATCCTCGGTGATATCCAAGTAAATACCAAAAATATTTAGGAAACTATTTCTTTTTTTAATATTTATTTATTTTTAGAGAGAGGGGGGAGGGAGAAAGAGAGGGAGAGAAACATCAGTGTGTGGTTGCCTCTCACACACTCCCCCACTGGGGACCAGCCTGCAACCCAGGCATGTGCCCTGACTGGGAATCAAACCTGAGACCCTTTAGTTCACAGGCCTGCACTCAATCCACTGAGCCACACCAGCCAGGGCAGGAAACTATTTCTTTAGTTAAGTCAGAGTTCAAACTAAAAGAATAGTTAGCTGGCAAAGACACTAGTCAAACATAGAGTATATTTTGTAAATGTTTTAAACACGATTATTGCAGCGCTAAGGGAAAAGTCGGACCCCGTTTTTCAAGGGTAAACTCTACAGATATACTTGCTTTGGGCATCACATGAAATAGGTTGTACATGTGGCTCTGCGGCTAATTTTTTTCTACATTTTTATTTAGTATATTTGACCTAAACAAAACAACTCACCCATTTCTTCTTCCTCCTACCTGGCAGCCTATTGCAAGCACCAATCAATTTTCTGTATCTTTGAGCTTAGTTTATTTTTAAATTTTGCATACATGAAAGATCATACGATATTTATTTTTCTGTCTTATTTTACTTAGCATATAGCCTCCAAGGTCCGTGATGTCACAGATGGCAATATTTCATGTCTATGGCTGTGTAATATATATGTCACGGTGTCTTTATTCACTCATATATTGATGGATACTGGATTTTTCATATGTTGTCTTTTGTGAGCGATGCTGCAGTGAACACAGGATGTTGCTTTAAAATTAGTACTTAATTTTCTTTGGATAAATACTCAGTGATGGGATTGCTGGATCATATGACCCTCCATATTGACCTCCATCCTGGGCGCACCGAGCTACCTTCCCAGCCCTGGGCAAGGGTTCCCTTTCCCACATCCTGGCTGCCACTGGTTATTTCCTGTCTCTTCCGTAATAGCCTTCCGTAATAGCTTTCCTGTGCCTTCAGTAACAGGCATGAGGTTACATCTTCTTGTGGTTTTGATTTGCTTTTTCTTGATGGCTGGTGATACTGAACATCTTTTCTTGCATCTGTTAGCGATCTATATGTCTTCTTTGGAAAATGACTGTGTAGACCTTCTGCCCATTTTTAATCAAATTTTTTTTTGGCTATTGAGTTATACAAGTCCTTTGTATAGTTTGGCTGTTAGTCCCTTATCAGATATATGATTCACAATGATTTTTTTTTTCCCATTCAGTAGTATGCCTTTTCATGTTGTTGATGGTTTTATTTGCTGTGCAGGAACTTTTTACTTTGATGCACTCCCACTTGCTTATTTACACTGCTGCCGTTTTTGTATTTGCCATCAATTAAAAAAGTATCATCATGAAGACCTCTGCCAAGGAGCTGACCATCTGGGTTTCCTTCTATGTGTTTTATGGTTTTAGGTGTTATATTGAAGTCTGTAATTTATTTTGAGTTAATTGTTCTGTATAAGGTAAGATATATTCTTTTTCATGTGGTTGTCCAAATTTTCTAACATCAATTATTAGAGTGACAGTCTTTTTCCCATTGTATATTCTAGGTTTTGTCAAACTCATTAACCATATATGCATGGTTTTATTTCTGTATTATTTACTCTGTTTCATTGATTTATGTGCCTATTTTCATGCCAATACTGTACTCTTTGAACTATAGCTTTGTAGCAGAATTTAAAATTAGGGATTTTGGTGTGTCCAGCTTTGTTCTTCTTTCTCTAGATTCCTTTGGCTACTCAGGGTCTTTTGTGTTTCCACAGAAATTGTTTGATCTATTTCTGTGAAAAATCACATTGGAGTTTTGATAGGGATTTTGTTGATGTGTATATTTTTGGGTCATGTGGACATTTTAACATTATTAATTGTTCCAATACATAAGCAAAACATATATATCCATTTATTTGGGCCTTCTTTAATTTTTGTCATTAATGTTTTGTAGTTTTTAATACACAAGTCTTTCACCTCCATGGTAAAATTTATTCCTAGTCATTTTATTCTTTTTCATGCAATTACAAATTCAAATGGTTTCGTAATTTCTCTTCCCAAGAGTTCATTATTAGTGTAAAGAAATGCAATATATTTTTGCATATTGGTTTTGTGTGCTGTAATTTTACTGAGTTCATTTATTCTGACAGTATTTTTAAGAGTCTTTTTTTGTATGTAAGATCATGTCATTGGCAAATAGTGGCAGTTTTAGTTCTTTCTTTCTAACTTGGAAGCCTTTTATTTCTTCTTGCCTGACTGTTCTGGCTAGAACTTCCAGAACTATGTTGAATAAAAGTAGTGAGAATGAACATTCTTGGCTTGTTTTTGATCTTAGGGGAAAAGTTTTCAGCTTTTTATTATAGAATGTGATAGTAGATATGAGCTTATCAAATATGACCTTTCTTACATTGAGGAAATTCCTTTATGCCCACTTTATTGAGAGTTGTCATCATAAATGAATGCTGAAATCTGTTACATGGTTTTCTGCATTGGTTGAAATGATCACACGGTTTTTGTGCAATGCAGAAACTAATAAAGACTATCTAAAAGAGCCCTGGCTGGCGTAGCTCAGTGGATTGAGCGTGGGCTGCGAACCAGAGTGTCGCAGGTTCGATTCCCAGTCAGGGCACATGCCTGGGTTGCAGGCCATGGCCTCCAGCAACTGCACATTTATGTTTCCCTCTGTCTCTCTCTCTCTCTATCTCCCTCCCTTCCTTCTCTAAAAATAAATAAATAAATAAAATCTTTTAAAAAAGACTATCTAAAAGGAACAAGCATAGGAGGGGGATATTTAGTAAAAAAAAAAAGATAACATGGTATGTTTTTAAGGCAAACGAACTAGTCTATAAACCAAAGCAATATTTTTCACCCTTTTCAACTTATAGCACACATACACTAATTACCAAAATTCTGTGGCACACCAGAAATATATATTTCTCTGCCGATCTGACAAAATAAATATAGTTTTGATTCGTGCACATGAAGCAGCTCTTGTTGTGTTGGCTGTTGTCATTTTTTAATTTGGCGCTCTAAGGGAGGAGAGATCGATGCCCCTGGCGGCTCAGTGAGGTACTGCATGTTTAAAAGTTCCTGCGGCACGCCAGTTGAAAATTTCTGCTCCGCGTAGCTGTATTGTGTCTGGCTTCATCCTCTGGATCTTTTTCTTTCTGTTGTTCTCTGGTTTGCCTTTTGCTTTCTCCGAGTCTTCTACGTCTTCCAAGATGAAAATGGCTCATGTTCACATCATCCATGGAAGAGAGTGGAAGGCGCTGCTCCCTTTTTTCCCAGAAGAGATGAGAGCGTGGCTACACAATGGGGTTTCTTATAAAAGTCTCTCCCAGCCCTGGCTGGCGTGGCTCAGAGGATTGAGTGCCAGCCTGCAAACCTTAGGGTTGCTGGTTTGATTCCCAGCTGGGGCACATGACTGGGTTGTGGGCCAGGTCCTCAGTGGAGAAAATGCAAGAGGCAACCAAACATTGATTTTTTTCTCCTTCTCTTTCTCCCTCTCTTTCCCTCTCTCTAAACACAAATAAAATATTTTTTAAAAAGTCTTTCCTAGACAGCTGGTTGCAGGGAGCTGTCTGCTCTTCCTGTACAAGGGCAGGGGGAATCTCAGCCTTCAGACTTTCTTGGAGTATGGAGGCAGCCCTATCAACTTTAGCCCAAAACAGTCCTATCTCCATAGTAGATTTTATTGTTACATCCCCCAAATGATTTAAGCACCAAACCTAAATCCTACATGTCTCCTAAACTTTAAATGATGAAAACAAGTTGCTTAAGAATGACAGTCATAGCGTGATATTCGGGGACCACCCCTGGCTGTTGCAATTTATAGCCATTTTTTCAGGAACTGTCTTTGGCTGTTGCAATTTATAACCATCTTCCCTCCCACCGGAGCCGTAGGCAAATCTTAGCTCTTCAGACACCGACACCAGCTCGTCAGGCGGACGGCAGAAAAGTGACAAAGGGGAAGTTTACAGCTAATTTTGAAACAGTTCTGTGACATTGGCTCATGAATAAAATGTACAAGCAAATGATAGGGGTGAGTAGATACAGATTTAAAAGCAAAATACCAGAGAGTTCAGGGAAAAGGATCGCTTGTAAGGCCCAAATATAATAATATAATAAATTTGAGTCACTGGAATAACAGCGATATAACTCACTGTCTCCTGTCTCAGACATACTTGGTGAGATACTTAAAATGCAAGTCATTGTACCTTATCCCAGACCCCCATAAACAAAAGCAGCAGGGAACAGGCCCCAAAAGTCTACATTTTTACAAAATTACCCAAGTAACATTTGGGTGACTTAAGTGTGGGGGAGCCTTTGACCATCCATGATATTCCCTTACTTGCAATTATTTCCAAGAAACTGCTAGAAAAGAGGTTCTTTCTGGAGGTGTGCAATTCTGGAACATGGCTGATGTCAAGGCATTGGCTGATTTATGAGTTGTCTATTTACAGTATTGAAAAGGGGGTTACTGCCCTGGCTGGCGTAGCTCAGTGGATTGAGCGCAGGCTGCGAACCAAAGTATCACAGGTTCGATTCCCAGTCAGGGCACATGCCTGAGTTGCAGGCCACGGCCCCCAGCAACCACACATTGATGTTTCTCTCTGTCTCTCTTTCTCCCTCCCTTTCCTCTCTAAAAGTAAATAAATAAAATCTTAAAAAAGGGGGGGGTTACTCACTGTAGCCTCAGAATTTGAGGGCCATGCATGCACCTATGCAGAAGATGAAAGGTGAGGTCTGCCTTTAAAAAAGAAAATTCAGAGCAGGATAGAAAAACAGTAAATAAACTTAAAAAATATAAAGTAGGAAAATAACTGCTATCTTCAGTGGATGCCAGAAAAACAATGGCTTACAGAGTAGACTGATAAATCTGCAGTGAGAAAGCAAAGGGAAACAGCACAATACATTTGGGGAGTCCCAACGCTGCCCTTTCTATATGATAGGGGAACAGGACGCTGCTGAACACATTCAAAGAGACGCCAGAACTGGTGATCGTGAAAAAATGCAGGTGGCCCATGCAAACAATGTCATCACGGAATGCCAGCACCCCGGGATGCCAGCCAGAAGGGAGGTAATTTTCTGAAGACCACTCAGTCCTGAACTTCATCCAAAAGGCATTTATTCATACCTAAGTATCCCTTTCAAGACAGGAGCGGCTGTGCCAGACTCAGGAGTTCCGCGGACACATTTCCTCTACAAAAACAAACAGCACACAGCACTAAAAAGGCCCATTCATGTGGAGCAAATTTTAAACACACCTCAACATGATGGTTCAGAATATCTGCCATTACAAAAAGTGTGTTTGTTTCCATGTAAGACGTTGTTAATGACAGAGAAAAACCATAAATAACGAAGAGAAGACCCTGAAACACTCCGTTCTTCTGAGTTTGTGCCTGAGTTTATTATTTACGATTCAATCCAGCTTCTCTGCTTTCATAATCCTGTAGGAATGCTAAAACCCACACACGGGACCCGCAAGGAAAGGAGACTGATTATTCATACCCAGTTTAGTTTGTCCTGGGTCCGAGGGAAATCATTGTGAAGGATCAAAATCACAGAGAGGGGGCCAGAAGGGACCAGGGCTTGAATTTTACCTTGGTAGTTTGATTTGGCAGCAACGCTGAACATGAGTTCATTTTGATGGTCTGTTGCAAAAAATTGAAGAATGAATCCGTATCTGCTAGCGTGTTAAAGTGTTTAAACATTCACCAATGCTGTTGTGTCGTTAATCTATTCATACACAACATTCACAGAAAGGCTTCTAAGGACCAGGGACTACTCCACGAGAAAATAGCACATAGGGAAACATGGAAACTAGGGAAAGAAAGAGTCAGTTGTAAGAAGTACGATAAGATAGATTTATACGCATGAAAATTGTGCTGTGAAGGGTTGTGCTTATGTTTTGGGGAAGTAGTGAGTTCATCAGATGTATACGAATATTTGTATATATAAAGTATAGCATAATTAATGAGTGATAGAATTATATATGACTGAGAGGCCCCTGGTTAAAATTACATTAGCTTTACTAAAAATGGAGAAAGCTTTGGTTCTATAACATGGGAGATCAGACAGAAGGGGATAAATATATCTTTTTTTTAAAGAATATATCACTCATCTAATGTAGATAGTAAAGATTTTTGATTATCACTGACAAAACTGAATCTATTTAAAAAATTACAGTTATAATTCTGTCATAATAGAGAATTCAACAGCCCAAAATAGAGACATAGTTATTTAATTATGCTGTATATGATACATGAAATTCTTTATGTATATGTCATGAACAAAATGTTTTCCATTCAAACATTTCATATACGGAGACAAATCCTGAGTTTTTCACTCTGATCAGGGCAAACCCTGATATTTTCTAGGCAAATAATGACATTTCACTGAGCCTGTATCAGAGGATAGAAATGTTTCCAAGCATATTGTGTTCTTTAACCTTAACTAGTTTCACTTTGTTTGGATCTTGCCTCGAATGGGGGGAAAAGACATTTCACCCCATGAGGTACATTTCCAAATGGCGCTCTAGAAATAGAGCAAACGGGCAAATTATCTGCATGGGTCGCTTCCCCCGGGAACAGAATGTGCTCCCACAGCCTCCTCGTCTTCTCTCCCCTCCCACACTGGAAGGTGTGGGAAGCACCCCTTCTGCTCACAGGCTCATCAAAGGCAGGTTTTCAGGCCTAAACGGAGGGTACTTTCCCTCAAAGTTGCAACTACCATCTATAAACCGCATGCCCGATTTCTGCTGATTCTGATACACAGTTGCCAGTAAAGGTTTTTTTTTGTTTGTTTTGTTTTGTTTTGTTTTTTTTTGTGCACTGAAATACACATCACATTTTCTTCTGGGGCATGGTCTTTCTTTCACCGATAATTTAAAAAACGTCAACATAAAATATTTTTTACCTGGGGTTCCTGAGTTTCATGAATGAAATCAGTAGTAGAAAAATGTATGTTCACAGTGTGAACAAGTTTTAAAGTACTAAGCCACCAACGGCGGTGTTCTCCAGTTTAGGGCTTTGGTGCAATGGTGTTTGCGTGTGTGCACACCCGTGAGCGTTCAAACGCCCCTAGCGTGCATTTCTGTATCGTACTTTCCACCACTGGAACCCGGCTGGCATTTTGCAACGTGCTGATTTACTCTTGCATGTCAAGTATGGAAACATAGATTTCCCCTCGCACGATGACTCACGGGCCTGTCAGAACAGGGTGTTTTTACAGAGTTTTATGTTGCAAAGGACTAGTGGCTACTTTTTATTCTATACCCGGAGCAGCAAAACATGGCAAACAGAACCAAAATGTCAGATGTAATCTATCATGACTCAATTACATGTGACAAGAAACATAAAAGGAAAGAAATACAGTATTAGAAACATCTAAAAGAGCATGCTGGGCCATGGGAAGCTTTTATTTATTTCTCATAATGCATTATTGGCCAGCCATAACCAAATGTATTTAGTCAATTCCCTTATACCATAATTGTAATACGTGCAAATACTATACTATTCTGCATATTCTCTCCTCAGTTGTATAAGCAAAGTACGGTATCTTACTCTGCCATTAATTCCTTCAAATAAGATAGCATAGGAAGAAACTAGCCAACATTATTGCAAGAAACATCTGAGATGAGTAGTCTTGATATCAGCGCATCAATATTATGTGAAGAATCAACATTGTTACAATGTCCTAAAACAGTAGTGGCAACTCCCAACAAAGAAGAGGTTCAGGTAGCCAGACATCTGCGAGGAAACTGAATTTACAAATCTCAGTCCATGGTTTCATGTTGAGCCGTCACAAAACATTCCACATGGACAGTTTGGATTCAGATATCTCCAAAGCTGGTAGGGAACTCAAGGAAGTTGCCGTGGCTCTGTGGATGGTTATGGCAATATCTCTTCCAGCAACAACACCCAGTATCAACTACGTCCCTTTCCTCCGATTTTCCAATGCAAGGTCCGTCTGGGATGTGCTTTCCAACGGGAGGCAGCCCCTTGTCGGGGTTCGCAGGGCTGGTGGGAGCATCAGAAGCCTGCAGCTGTGTGTTCCTATATACAGCCACATATGGCTAGCTAAACTTAAGTTTACATTAGTTAAAACTAACGAAAAATGTAAACTCTGTGTCCTTAGTAGTTCCTTACACGCTCCGACATGTGCATGGAGGCAGAGCTTGGGTAACATTGGGGAGCTGCGCTATAGCGCATCTCAGAGGGAGAGCGGCACCAAGGACGGAAACCAGCCTTAGGACCTTATCTCACACCAGCCAGCACCACAAACGGCCTGGGTCCAAGTGCCCCAAAGCCCAAGCAGCAGAGACCTTATCTCACACCAACGGCTGCCACGAATGACCTTTGCAAGCTCCAAACAACTCGAAAGCCTCAACAGCAGAGACAATAGCTCACACTAACGGGAACCACAAATGACCTGCACAAGGCCCAGATGTCATGAAGCCCAAACAGGAGCGACAGAGGATGCCTGGTGTATACAAAACAGCAAAGGTCACACCAAGTCCCTTGCAGATAAGAAGGCGAGCAGAGCACGTGTGACCGAAGCATGCAGACGAGAGGCACAGACGGGAGCTCTCACATAGAAACATGCTCCCCTGTGGAGGAGTGGAGAAACAAAACTAACCGACACTCAAAAAGCCATATGCAAAAGCAAAAGCAAACGATATGCAACCCAAAACCAAAAGAATGCTCCAACCCAGTCCCACACTGGGGAAGTGGGATTTTTATTTATGTATTTTTATTTTTTCACTGAGCCATGACGACCACCAAGCAGCGCCCATTGATTTCTATAGAATGCTAACTGGTTCAAAGAACCCAAGGTGTGGGGTGTGGGCTCCTGGTCGTGCACACCAGGGACGTGCCCGGACTGGGCTCATCAGCCCACTACCAACCGTTTCCTTCCACCAGCAAAGTGTTCATAGGGGACTGGTGCCTTGGCAGGGAGAGCAGGTAAAGTGCCCGAGACAAAGACCTCTCTGCAGCTGTTGGGGAATCCCTTCCCTCCCTGACATGGGGTCAGCCTGCCACAAGCAGCTGGGACTCCAGCCAGGGCCCTCCTGGCCTTGCCGGGGTCCATATTGTCCCATCTGGGTTGCCAAAAACTGTAAGTAGAAGCAGGTCCAGCTGCCTGCCATCACGAAAGGCAATACTTGAGAGGCAGGTGCTGATGTGATATGAAGGAAAGTGATTAATTTTCAGGTGCCAGCCACCTAGAAGATGCAGAGTCATATCCCAAAGCCCATCTCCATATCTCAGTGAACACAGAGGTTTTTATAAGGGTGGAGAGGGGAACAGAACAAAGAGCTCAAGGGAGGGGGTTGCAAAGTTCTCTATATGCAGATGAGCACAGTGCATTCTGATAAGGCAACTGATGGTCTGCTGTGTGTCATCCTGGCTTCGTCATCCTGGGTTCATGTCCTGACTTCCCATCATCCTAGGTCCACAGTGGAAGGTCAGCAAATTGTCTGTACCCAGGGCGACTGAACATTGGAGTCCGTATATTTTGAAATTAGTTCCTAGGATTCTTATACAAACATGTGCTTCATCTATAAGTGCCATATTGGTCAGACTTGCAGTTACAGAAACAGTGTTAGAAGAAAGGTGGGATGGCTACAATTTCCCACAGTTACGGTTGTTGTTTTGGTAACTAGTTATGCACATGACTTACACTGGCCACCATGGTCTCAAAATTTAAATGATATTCTAAGCCTATCTTTTGCCTCAAGTGCAAAGCTTTTGCATCTCTTATTTCAGGTTCAGACTGGTCAATCAATTTTTTAGGCCAAGTCCCAGTTGATATGCATTTCCAGCTTTGAAGTAATGTATCCTAACCTGACCCAATGGTCTATTTCTGTAGTGTAGGGATAAACAGAGTATGTGGACAATATAATGTCCCTACTGTGGGAATTTTTGTGGTGGTTAAACACAAGTACCAGTAGATTTCAGAGAAATGAATGATACCAAA